>NC_086448.1:489516792-489845958 GCF_028390025.1 Pseudophryne corroboree | reverse complement strand
AGAGTATGTTGTATACAAGATCACCTGTAGTTGTAGTTTAACCTACGTAGGAAAGACAAAAAGACCCACTAAAATAAGAATTCAGGAGCATATAAGAAATGTGAAAAACAGGTTCCTTTCTCACAGTCTTCCAAGGCATTACGCCGAGAAGCATGGTGCGACAGTGACGAGGGATAACTTTTTATTTACAGTATTAGAACATATACCAGTAGACCCAAGAGGTGGAAGTAGAGATTTGAGATTATCCAAACGTGAAACTTATTGGATTTATACGCTTAACACACTAGCCCCCAATGGCCTCAATGAAGACGTAGATATTGTTTCTTTTCTTTAAGTCCTGAATTCACCACTCTCCATGTTCTATACTTAATATGTTTCATGTTTTCAGTATGACACGCCCCATCCAATGGACCATTATACTTAAGGGGTTCAACTCTATATCACAACCATTAAATTAAGGTCATTCTAATGATATGTTACCAGATCATATGTTGAAGGTTAAAGCATGATATATTAAGATGTAAGGTTGCCAACTTGTAACAATTGTAAATGGGGGACCATGTTGATCTGAACTGCGCATATATATGGCCGTTGTTGTTGTTTTTTCATATATAAAAAAATTTTTTATGGCTGTATAGTCATTTAGCTATTATGTAATTGGATGAGGTTAGATCACATCACAAAGCACTATAATGAGGTTAAATATATTAAAATGAATTTATTAAAATATTTTTAGATTAACATATAAATATTTCAGGTACATAGATCAACAATATATAGAATATAAAATAAAATTGTGAATCACTTAATTAATTGTTCAACATTAGAATCACTGAAAGCACAAAATTGAATACTGATTATTTTAATGAAGGACTTGTATATAGTATCAGTCCCTCTATATATTTTTATATTTTTTTTTATTATTTTTTATTATTTCATCACCAAGTAAAATAAGATGGATAAACACTTAAAAATCTATTATTCAACCAATTACCCATTAAGCAAACAGATCGCATGTGTTATTAGATTAATAGGACAATGGAGCAGCTAATGACAGACTAGTTGGGCGCTTTTAAGCTAAGATTATCCGTGTTTACAACTTTAATAGGAAGTAGCAGCCAGCAGAATGCACGCTGTAATCGTGTGGAACGCATATCGGAAACCGGAAGTAGCGTCTATGGAACGCACGCCGGAACCGGAAGTAGCGGCGGTGGAACGCACGCCGCCGGCGATGATGGAACGCAAAAGCGTTCAACATCATTTTAAAAGAATATATAAGTCCTTTTTAGTTGTTCTTTCAATCTTTAAGTGGCTGTCTTAATGCTGTTACCGTTAACAGATTGAATACTAGAAAGAAACATCTAAAAAAAGTCTAATAAGATAAATATCAAACAGGAAATGAGGTCATTGGGGAGGAGGTATAAATACCAGCCCCAGTTTCCATTTAGCACTTTAGCTGTGAATGAGAATCCTGAGAGAACACTAAGGTAAATATCATGACTAACAGACATTTGTGATATATTGGAGAGGGAATCCATATTTATGGACAAATTTCTCTTCCAGGGTATTGACTCATTTGAGTCTATCACAATATTCTTATTCTAAATTGGATTGGTCTATTTCCTACTAAAAAGGTGAGCCTAAGATGTTCCCCTATTATAAATCAATAAAATAAATTTGGTTGTAGCCTTGTTTTTGTATAGTGATAATTTTTATAAATTAAATCACTATTTAGGATTATCATTTAATGATGTGCAGTGCAACGTGAATTAAACATTGGGGCTGCCAATTGGCATGAGAATATGTAAAGATGTTGTTTGGACCTATAATGGCTGTTGAGCTTTGCCTCATTCAGATATACCAAGGCATTGTCTGAACTTATAATGGCTGTCAAAACTCTGTATCTTCATAATTTATAAAAGCACAAATTGGTATTATGAGTAATTAGGAATATATATAGAGATATAATTATGGATCAGCGATTGGGTTCAACATGGTCCCTCATAAACAGTACAATGACATTGTGTATATATAAGAATAATTGGGATTTACTCTATTTGCATAATAAATTTTATGTATAGTTAGGTTCCAATATATAATGGAATTAATAATCTGCAGTTTATAATTTATGCTGGTTAAGTTCGCATATTACTGTTTGTATTTCTAATTCATAGGTTACTGTCACAGCAATTTTTCTTCTGTTTATACACATTGGTGAACTTTTATGATAGACACCAATATTGGAATGTAAGTAGCTTTGTTTAAATATCTTTGATATAATGGAATAATTACCATCACTTCTGCATCTGAATAATGAGCAACATAGGATTGCACTCAATTTGTGATCAATTGAGTAATTATCACACCCATTGATAGAGAGTATCCTCCATTACTCTATTTTGTTTGTTCCTCCCTCCTTGATTATGTTTACAGATTTTATTGTGAATATATATGGTCACTGTAATTTAATATCAATTCTAATGGTGACATTTCCAGATCCTTTATCTGTGAGAATTTTTACATACACCTACGGCAAAAGCTGGATGTGATATCTTACAAACTTTGATCTCATTGGTATGTAAGTAGAAGATCTTAATGTAGCAAGACTGTGATAAATATAATTAGTATATGGTGTATCACCTTTTTTCTAACTACCACTCAGATTGCGTCCCCTGATGAAGTCCAGTAAGGACGAAACGCGTTGGGCATTCACGCATTTGTGATTTGAACATACATCTGAACGCTTCATTGAAAAATTGATGTGGATATTACCAAAAATCATCAAGATAAATATTTGTCCATACTGTCTATTTGTAAAGTAAAGTCATGTGTATGTTTTATTGACATTTTTATATGAGTACAGTTTTTACTGTTTAGAAAATTATTTTAAAATAAACACATTTGTATGTGAAATCTGAAGTGGTTGAGCTCCCATGAGAATTTCTTAGATATATACGTACATGTATATGTTTTGACAGGACTTTTTTTTATTCATCTTTGTAGACCTGTAAGATCCACATTTAAATTCAACGACATATCTACAATTACATTACCCATCCAGAGCATAAACTATTGTACAGTATACAAATGTTGTTGGTTTTTTTTTAAATCCAAATTGAGTAAGCTCATTCACTAGTAGCACTAGAGTAACATGAGTCAATACATATGTATTTATATATTTGATAACACAAACCATACTGAGAACTTAATACTGCTGGAACTCACTGAGGAAATCACATATGTACACCAGATAGCCGGGTTGATCATCTATCCAGAATCCTCATGGTTTTTTTCATGATAGTTTTATTGTGGCAGAAAGCAATATAACATAAGTTATAATATATGTAACAAATTGAAAGAACTCCAGCAAACTGGAACAGGGTATTGGATGGAGCCTTTAAAAGAAGATCACTTATACCCCTTAAAACACCACATGCCAGGAATTTGCAGGGACTAGCAAGTCGGCAAATTCCCGGGTCCAAATCCATACCCTGGTTAAGGGCTCGGGTAGTTTGCTTTCACACTAAGCAAAATCCCTGGTTGCTGTGTGTTCATGGCACTATGCCAGGAAACTGCTCCTAGTGTGAAAGGGACATAATTCTTCTTACAATATTAATAGAATGGAAAAATAACTACTCTCAAATACCACTTTCAAATAGAAAAATCTCAAAATCCTTGGTTTTTCACAGATGTTTCAACCTGCGTCAATGCTTCTACCCCTCTTTCACACTGCACATTGACCCCTTTCACACTGAATCCAGTTCATCCCTGCACTACATTTTGTGTTATAAGAAATGGACTGCTTATAGGCACACAGAGATAAGGTCATAAAAAGTGGGTGGTGACTGCTCCCTGGTTTGCATTGACTATAGCCGACGAGTTACCACTCTGTAGCCCAGAGTTCTTGCTGTTTTTGCTGTTTTATATATAGCCTGATGCAGCTGCTTATGTGTGCTACTTTACACATTATTCCGCAAGGGCGCAATTTCTGGCAGAGAGAGTGTTAATACTTAACTCAGGTATTTGTGCAGGAGGAGAGCTCTTATTTTGGGTAGCAGTTAATCTGTCCTGAAATTTACAAGAGCGACAAATCGATCAATCTGGACCAGAGACCACAGGCATGGAGAAGCTTTTCAGCTGGAGCTGTGGATGGTACACTTTTGGATGTTGCATCCTACATTCAACTACCTGCTGGAACTTCTCACCCCATCACTCACCAAGGACAGCACCAACTACCGCAAAGCCACTGTCACCCCCGATAGAATGCTGCACCATTTACTGCGTATTTGGTGTAGGCATAACAACGGTGTGTGTGCTAGTGCGGGAAGTGACCGAGGCATAGCTGGAAACCCTTTATCACTGCTTCATCTCCTTACCGCAAGGTCAGCAGCTGGATGACATAATAAAAACTTTCCTGTCAGGTGGATATCCCCATTGCACTGGAGCCATAGATGGAACCCACATACCCATTATTGCCCCAGAGGCAACCGCAAAATCTGGCACTCCATCATTTTGCAGGCTGTAGTAAACTACAAGTATTGGTAAGTATAATGTAGTCATTAATGTGAGTGATATGCTGTGCCCATGATGTGTATTATTAAACATAGCAAACACTTATACTGTTCAGTTTGCATGATTCCTGGGTACTTTCCAATACCGACTTGTCTAAGATTGTTGAGGAGAAACAAGATGGCTGGTTGTTCCTAGAGAGGTAAATATATATGTCCAGTTTTCTTACGATTTTTATAGCAACCTAATAAATACAATTATTAGATTGCCATTTTGGTACAGGGCCAGACTGTAATGCTGTGTGGCATTTCAATTTGCAGTAGTAGGTATTGGGTTGTTCTAGGGACCTATGTATTAATAATTTGGACATTAATAATGATTTGTTTTGCAACAGATATTTGTATTTTTACTGAAAACATCCCCGCTATGTACCAAGGCCAAACTCACAGGTACAGCTGTTACGCTAAACGCTGTCCCTGCAATTTATATACCCAGCATTTTGGTCATGTCTTTTGGATTTTTGTACATAGGGTTCAGATTGTAATCCCCATTGATAATAAAGGGAATGGTGAAGTGCAGGCAAAATTAGCAATTTTCCAAAGCTTTCAGTGAGAGCCCCTGAATTCAGCTATTAGTAAATTGGTACAATACTCAAAATTATGCTGAAACAGTGGTTTAAAAATATTTTTTTCTGAAAAATACCTCATAGGCCCAGGTACTATGTACATGTATATTGTGTTTGACAATGTGATAAGAGCATAGGTGTAGCCATCATATGTGCAGGCGGTGCAGCTGCTTCGGGGCCCAACCATTCCTCAAAGGGCCTGACTCACCCCTGCACCCAATAATGTTGCACCGTGGACCATGCTGGGCACACCCCTCCTCCCACCATCAAAGTCAGAATAAATATTAGATATAGACAAAATTCTCCTTGTGTCTGTGTAGACCAGTGATTTTCAACCTTTTTAAACTCGTGGCACACTGAACAAGATTTTAAAATTGCCAAGGCACACCATCAGGTTTTTAAAAAAAATCAAATATAATATATACTACACTGATCTGAGGGCGCTAGGGATAACGTTCAAGACTAGTGAACTAATTACAATTTGTATTGTGAAACATATAAATTGATTAGAAAAGGGAAAAATTTCATACATTCAAGATTTATTCACAATAAAATACAGAATAACAAATAGATGGTATCTGTGCAGTTTCGCAATATGGCACTGTAGATTTAACACCTCTCAATTTGATACAGCAGATTTTTCGTTGCTTATATTCATTCACAGTATGGTACAGATATCAATCGAATAATGAATCCAATGCATTTTGCCCCAAAGGACTTTCTCAGGGTTACAGTATCAAAAATATAAGATGCTACACTCAACATTACAAGTAGTGCCGGCTTGAGTAAATCTAAAAGCAATTCAATTTTCATTGAAATTAAATATCACTATAGTAGACTCATAGAGAATCATCAAGTGGGTAAGCAGTCTTTAAAAAGGCTATTCTTATAAAAAATGGCCAACAGTAGATGTTGGACCAAAAAGGCAATAATGAAGTATAATGCTGAACTCTTAATAGTTCCACTAGGTGGCTCACTAATTTCAATAGACAATTTTGTAGTCTGAAAGTGGTAAGCAACAAAAGACTGATGTATTCCTCTCAAGGTTCACATGCTGAATCTGCAACTGCTTATATAGAATAGCATGCTGGGGGTCACCCAGTGCAGGGCAATTCTGCCCAGCATGCCAATTGTGATTACAACGCTGGGGCAAGAATGAATTATGACCCCCTGTGGATGTAGCTAGGCTGCTTATGCAGGTGGTCCACCAGCATTTTCTTCATCAGAGCGGCTGCGTGTGACGTTACGCAGCTGCCCCAAAAACCGTCCGGCCACTGCCCCGGGGACACAGCAGTGCCGCCCCCCCCCCCAATGACCGCCACTGTCAATCATAGTGTGATCGCATCCTTCAGTGGCAGCAGCGCACGCACAGTTTGCAGAAATTTGGTTGTTTGTGATTTTCTGCAAACTGCGATCTGAGCTGAATGAGGGGACATAGGCCCAAACGCTTTATAGGCATGTTAATGTAAAATAAATATAAAGGTATACATTTGATTATAGAAAATATTCCCCAAGTCTCTGTTGACATATATATATATATATATATATACTTGCAATGCAGTCGGCACTCTATTGGTTAAATAGCCACAGCTAGCCTCCGTGCAGCGTTAATGATATCAAATGCAGTACTCCAAAAGAAACGGCACTGGAGGCAATGGATACAAAATGAAGGTGTATTTACAATACACCTTCATTTTGTATCCACTGCCTCCAGTGCCGTTTCTTTTGGAGTACTATATATATATATATATATATATATATATATACACACAATAAATATATATATATATATATATATATATATATACACTATATATATATCTATAAATATATATCTATATATATATATAGGGTGGGGTTTGGGATACCGACGCCGGGATCCTGGTTGTTAGATGGCTGGCAGGGGGGCGAGTGCAGGGGTGGATTTGGATCGAAAACCAGCCCGGGAAATTTATGGAAGCAGCACTAAAAGGGGTGGGGTCTGTTCTGTTGAGGGGGTGATCTGTCAAGTGGGCATGATTGCTGCTCAGAAGGCATGGTCACGTGCTGGTATGGAAAGTGTGCGCCGGAGCCGTGCAGCAAAATTTTGGGGGTGTGGCTTTGTGGGGAAAGGTTTGGCCACATAATAGTGTCAATTCACATTACACCACACAGCAGTGCCGCTTATACACATTGCACCAGGTAGAACCTCCTATACACACTGTGCCAGGTAGAGCATGTTATACATATTGCGCCAGATAGAGCACGTTCTACACTTTGCGCCAGGTAGAGCATTGTATACACTTTGCACCAGGCAGAGCAAATTTTACACATTGCACCAGGTAAAGCACATTATACACTTTGCGCCAGGCAGAGCACATTATACACATTGCACCAGGTAAGGCACACATACACATTGCACCAGGTAAAGCACATTATACACATTGTGCCAGGTAAAGCACATTAAACATATTGCACCAGGCAGAGCACGTTATACACATTGCACCAAGTAGAGCACGACACAGACACACGGATGCTGACAGAGAGATGCTGGCACGCTAATGCTAACAGACACTGACACACAGACACTGGCACACAGACAGATGCTGACACAGTGTTGCTTGACACACAGATGCTGACACACAGAAGCCTAAACACACAGACTCTGACACACATGCAGACGCTGACACACTGACGATGACACATACACAAACATAACACAGATGCTGACACATGGACACACTGACTGTTTCAATTTGCCATGATGAGTCTCCCTTGCCTCCATGCATGCAGCCACCGGGTGAGATTACATGCCGTCAGATTCAATGCACATAAGTAGCCGACATACAGCCAGGAAATACCCTTGCAGTATACAGTCACCAACAGCCCCCCTCTTTCCCGCCACTCTCTCTCTCCCCCCAGTACAGTATGTTTCAACCTCCCTCTCTTCCCCCAGCAGCCTCCGGCAAACCTGCCATCTCTGGACCCCGAACCACCTGGCAACCCCCCTCTCTCTCTCCCAATCAGTGTCTCTCTTCCCCCACAGTGGCTGGCAACCCTCCCCCTCCTCTCACCACCTCGCAGTGGCTCAACAATTGCATTAAATGTTATTTTTGACAGGTTATCTGGGGGGGGGGGCAGCTGCCGCCTCCGCTCGCTGGTAACGGTGCTGCCTCCGCTGCTGGTGATGCTGCTGCTCGGAGATGAAAACTCTCCTCTCATGTGCGGCCCAAGGGAATGGCCAACCAGGAACCGCCATGGTGTCCCGGCGTCCCAATCTGCCCCTGGGCGATTGCAACGGGTTCAAAACACGGCGGCCTCATGTTATATCTTCCCACCTGCTCTGCACAAGGTTTTGCCCGTTAGAGAAAGATTTTTCTGCTGCGATCAGGTCTGAATTAGGCCTAATATCATTTGTTATGCAATATGCCCTATACTGTATAATTGTTTTTATGTGTAATAGTGTAAAAAAAAAAAATTGTGTCTAAAAATAAGACTTTACTCACCGGTAATTCTATTTCTCGTAGTCCGTAGTGGATGCTGGGAACTCTGTAAGGACCATGGGGAATAGACGGGCTCCGCAGGAGACTGGGCACTCTAAAGAAAAGATTAGGTACTATCTGGTGTGCACTGGCTCATCCCTCTATGCCCCTCCTCCAGACCTCAGTTAGGGAAACTGTGCCTGGAAGAGCTGACATTACAAGGAAAGGATTTTTGGAATCCAGGGTAAGACTCATACCAGCCACACCAATCACACCGTACAACTTGTGATAACCTTACCCAGTTAACAGTATGAACAACAACCGAGCCTCACTCAACGGATGGCTCAGAACAATAACCCTTATTTAAGCAATAACTATATACACGTATTGCAGAAAGTCCGCACTTGGGATGGGCGCCCAGCATCCACTACGGACTACGAGAAATAGAATTACCGGTGAGTAAATTCTTATTTTCTCTGACGTCCTAGTGGATGCTGGGAACTCCGTAAGGACCATGGGGATTATACCAAAGCTCCCAAACGGACGGGAGAGTGCGGATGACTCTGCAGCACCGAATGAGCAAACACAAGGTCCACCTCAGCCAGGGTATCAAACTTGTAGAACTTTGCAAAGGTGTTTGAACCAGACCAAGTAGCCGCTCGGCAAAGCTGTAAAGCCGAGACCCCTCGGGCAGCCGCCCAAGAAGAGCCCACCTTCCTTGTGGAATGGGCTTTTACTGATTTTGGATGCGGCAATCCAGCCGTAGAATGAGCCAGCTGAATCGTGCTACAGATCCAGCGAGCAATAGTTTGCTTTGAAGCAGGAGCACCCAGCTTGTTGGGTGCATGCAGGATAAACAGCGAGTCAGTCTTCCTGACTCCAGCCGTTCTGGAAACATATATTTTCAAAGCCCTGACTACGTCCAGCAACTTGGAGTCCTCCAAGTCCGGAGTAGCCGCAGGCACCACAATAGGTTGGTTCAAATGAAACGATGATACCACCTTTGGGAGAAATTGGGGACGAGTCCTTAATTCTGCCCTGTCCATATGGAAGATCAGATATGGGCTTTTACATGACAAAGCCGCCAATTCCGACACACGCCTAGCCGATGCTAAGGCCAACAGCATGACCACTTTCCACGTGAGATACTTTAGTTCCACGGTCTTAAGTGGCTCAAACCAGTGGGATTTCAGGAAATCCAACACAACGTTAAGATTCCAGGGTGCCACTGGTGGCACAAAATGGGGCTGAATATGCAGCACTCCCTTAACAAATGTCTGAACCTCAGGCAGTGAAGCCAGTTCTTTTCGAAAGAAAATGGATAGGGCCGAAATCTGGACCTTTATGGACCCCAATTTTAGGCCCATAGTCACCCCTGACTGTAGGAAGTGCAGGAAACGACCCAGCTGGAATTCCTCTGTAGGGGCCTTCCTGGCCTCACACCAAGCAACATATTTTCGCCATATGCGGTGATAATGCTTTGCTGTCACGTCTTTCATAGCCTTTATCAACGTAGGAATAACTTCATCCGGAATGCCTTTTTCCGCTAGGATCCGGCGTTCAACCGCCATGCCATCAAACGCAGCCGCGGTAAGTCTTGGAACAGACAGGGCCCTTGTTGCAGCAGGTCCTGTCTGAGAGGCAGAGGCCATGGGTCCTCTGTGCGCATTTCTTGCAGTTCCGGGTACCAAGTCCTTCCTGGCCAATCCGGAACAATGAGTATTGTTCTTATTCCTATCTTTCTTACTATTCTCAGTACCTTGGGCATGAGAGGAAGAGGAGGAAACACATATACCGACTGGTACACCCACGGTGTCTCTAGGGCGTCTACAGCTATCGC
Organism: Pseudophryne corroboree; assembly: GCF_028390025.1. Taxonomy (NCBI): domain Eukaryota; kingdom Metazoa; phylum Chordata; class Amphibia; order Anura; family Myobatrachidae; genus Pseudophryne; species Pseudophryne corroboree. The sequence continues at coordinate 489,835,523 of NC_086448.1, read as the reverse complement.
CTGAGGGTCCCTTGACCTGGCGCAATATCTTTTTAGCTTTTTGTTGAGGCGGGACGCCATCATGTCCACCTGTGGCAGTTCCCATCGCTTTGCAATCTGTGTGAAGACTTCTTGATGAAGTCCCCACTCTCCCGGGTGGAGGTCGTGTCTGCTGAGGAAGTCTGCTTCCCAGTTGTCCACTCCCGGAATGAACACTGCTGACAGTCTTGCACGTGATTCTCCACCCACCAAAGAATCTTTGTGGCTTCCGCCATTGCCATCCTGCTACTTGTGCCGCCCTGGCGGTTTACATGGGCGACCGCCGTGATGTTGTCTGACTGAATCAGCACTGGACGGTTTCTAAGCAGGGGCTCTGCTTGACTCAGGGCGTTGTAAATGGCCCTTATTTCCAGTATATTTATGTGTAGAGAAGTCTCCAGACTTGACCACAGCCCTTGGAAGTTTCTTCCCTGAGTGACTGCCCCCCATCCTCGGAGGCTTGCATCCGTGGTCACCAGGACCCAGTCCTGTATGCCGAACCTGCGGCCCTCGAGAAGGTGAGCACTCTGCAGCCACTACAGAAGAGACACCCTGGCCCTTGAGGACAGGGTAATCAGCCGATGCATCTGAAGATGCGATCCGGACCACTTGTCCAACAGATCCCACTGAAAGATCCTCGCATGGAACCTGCCGAAGGGAATGGCTTCGTATGAAGCCACCATCTTTCTCAGGACTCGCGTGCAGTGATGCACCGATACCTGTTTTGGTTTCAGGAGGTCCCTGACCAGAGATGCTAATTCCTTGGCCTTCTCCACCGGGAGAAACACCTTCTTCTGTTCTGTGTCCAGAATCATGCCCAGGAAAAGCAGACACGTCGTAGGAATCAGCTGCGACTTTGGAACATTCAGAATCCAGCCGTGCTGTTGCAACACTTCCTGAGAGAGTGCTACGCTGATCAACAACTGCTCCCTGGACCTCGCCTTTATGAGGAGATCGTCCAAGTACGGGATAATTATAACTCCCTTCTTCCGAAGGAGTTTCATCCTTTCGGCCATTACCTTGGTAAATATCTTCGGTGCCGCGGACAGGCCACACGGCAACGTCTGGAACTGGTAATGACAGTCCTGTACCACAAACCTGAGGTACTCCTGGTGAGGTGGGTAAATGGGGACATGCAAGTAAGCATCCTTGATGTCCAGCAACACCATAAAATCCCCCTCTTCCAGGCTTGCAATAACCGCTCTGAGCGATTCCATTTTGAACTTGAATTTCTTTATATGTGTTCAAGGATTTTAAATTCAGAATGGGTCTCACCGAACCGTCCGGTTTCGGTACCACAAACATTGTGGAATAGTAACCCCTTCCCTGTTGAAGGAGGGGGACCCTGATAATCACTTGCTGGAGGTACAGCTTGTGAATTGCCGCCAGTACTACCTCCCTTCTCATGGGGGAAGCTGGCAAGGCTGATTTGAGGTAACGGCGGGGGGGAGTCGCGTCGAATTCCAGCTTGTATCCCTGAGATACAATTTGTACAGCCCAGAGATCCACCTGTGAGCGAACCCACTGGTTGCTGAAGTTTCGGAGACGCGCCCCCACCGCACCTGGCTCCGCCTGTGGAGCCCCAACGTCATGCGGTGGACTTAGTGGATGCAGGGGAGGACTTTTGTTCCTGGGAACTGGCTGCATGGTGCAGCTTCTTACCTCTACCCCTACCTCTGGCAAGAAAGGATGCGCCCCTGACCCTCTTGCCTTTCTGAAAATGAAAGGACTGCATTTGATAATACGGTGCTTTCTTAGGCTGTGAGGAAACCTGAGGCAAGAAAGTCGACTTTCCGGCTGTTGCTGTGGACACGAGGTCCGATAGACCGTCCCCAAACAATTCCTCACCCTTATAAGGCAAAACCTCCATGTGTTTTTTAGAATCAGCATCTCCTGTCCATTGCCGAGTCCATAAGACCCTCCTGGCAGAAATGGACATAGCATTAATTCTAGAGCCCAGCAGGCAAATGTCCCTCTGAGCATCCCGCATATATAAGACGACGTCTTTTATATGGCCCAGGGTTAGCAAAACAGTATCCCTGTCGAGGGAATCTATGTCGTCCGACAGAGTATCTGTCCATGCTGCTACAGCACTACACATCCAGGCTGAAGCAATAGCAGGTCTCAATAGAGTACCAGAGTGTGTATACACTGACTTCAGGATAGCTTCCTGCTTTCTATCCGCAGGCTCCTTTAGGGCGGCCGTATCCTGAGACTGCAGGGCCACCTTTTTAGATAAGCGTGTCAGCGCCTTGTCCACCCTAGGGGATGTTTCCCAATGTAACCTGTCCGTTGGCGGGAAAGGGTACGCCATCAGTAACCTCTTAGAAATCACTAGTTTCTTATCAGGGGAACTCCACGCTTCTTCACATAATTCATTTAATTCATCAGATGGGGGAAAAGTCACTGGCTGCTTTTTCTCCCCAAACATATAAACCCTCTTGGTATTAACAGGGTTAATCTCAGAAATGTGTAATACATCTTTCATTGCAATAATCATGTATCGGATGGCCTTGGTCATTTTAGACTGTAAATGTGCCTCATCATCGTCGACACTGGAGTCGGACTCCGTGTCGACATCTGTGTCAACCATCTGATATAGAGGGCGTTTATGAGCCCCTGACAGTTTCTGAGTCGCCTGGGCAGGCGCGGGCTGAGACCCCGGCTGTCCCAAGGCTGCAGCGTCATCAAACCTTTTATGTAAGGAGCTTACATTGTCGTTTAAGACCTTCCACATATCCATCCAATCAGGTGTTGGCCCCGACTGGGGCGACACCACACTTATCTGCCCTTGCTCCGCCTCCACGTAACCCTCCTCATCAAACATGTCGACACAGCCATACCGACACACCGCACACACACAGGGAATGCTCAGACTGAGGACAGGACCCCACAAAGTCCTTTGGGGAGACAGAGAGAGAGTATGCCAGCACACACCACAGCGCTATATAACACAGGGATTTTCACTTATAATAAGTGATTACCCAATAGCTGCCTTATATGTTTTATTTGCGCCTAAATTTATGTGCCCCCCCTCTCTTTTTTACCCTTCTTGTACCTGGATACTGCAGGGGAGAGCCTGGGGAGCTGCTTCCAGCGGAGCTGTGAAGAGAAAATGGCGCTGGTGTGCTGAGGAAGAAGGCCCCGCCCCCTCAGTGGCGGGCTTCTGTCCCGCTTTCTGTGTAAAAAAATGGCAGGTTTTTTTACATATATACAGTGCCAGACTGTATATATGTATTTTTATTGCCAAAAGGTACTTCAATTGCTGCCCAGGGCGCCCCCCTTCCCCCCCAGCGCCCTGCACCCTACAGTGACAGGAGTGTGTAAGTGTGCTGGGAGCAATGGCGCACAGCTGCGGTGCTGTGCGCTACCTTAAATGAAGACAGGAGTCTTCTGCCGCCGATTTCGTCGTCTTCAAGCTTCTGTTCTTCTGGCTCTGCGAGGGGGACGGCGGCGCGGCTCCGGGAACGGACGATCGAAAACAGGTGCCTGTGTTCGAACCCTCTGGAGCTAATGGTGTCCAGTAGCCTAAGAAGCACAAGCTAGCTGCAAGCAGGTAGGTTTGCTTCTCTCCCCTTAGTCCCACGTAGCAGTGAGTCTGTTGCCAGCAGAAGCTCACTGAAAATAAAAAACCTAATTAATGCTTTCTTTACTAGTAAGCTCAGGAGAGCCCACTAGGAGCACCCAGCTCTGGCCGGGCACAGATTCTAACTGAGGTCTGGAGGAGGGGCATAGAGGGAGGAGCCAGTGCACACCAGATAGTACCTAATCTTTTCTTTAGAGTGCCCAGTCTCCTGCGGAGCCCGTCTATTCCCCATGGTCCTTATGGAGTTCCCAGCATCCACTAGGACGTCAGAGAAATAGTAAAGTACAACTTACTGTTGCTAATGTCTGGGTCTCAGTCTGTTCGGCAGACAGAGTCCCAGCATCAATTCCACTTCCCCAAACCCCATCCTCAATTGCATTGGCGATAGGGTCCACGATAATAGCCAGAAGTGGAACTACATTGGTACAGCAGGTGCATTGCACCAGGGCCCCTGCATACTAAGGGCCTAATTCAGACCTGATTGCTCCTCTGCATTTTTGCAGAGGTCTGTGATCAGATAGCCGCCGCCCATAGAGAGTGAAAACCCACCCTGTGCAAGTGTGCGAATGCATGCATACACCATGTGAAAACTTTGCTAGACAGCAGACATCTGCAAATCGGTTCGCAACTCACTCACCATCTAATGATTTTTCCAGTCTGTGCGTAGCCCAGGACTTAAGTTTTTCCCTGGGTCACTGCACAACCATTTTGAGGAAAGTCAGCTGACTGGTTCAGTGAAGGGATCAGAGTGGACCGTACTGCCTGAGGGACCTGCTCCTTTCCTCAGGGAGGCAGGGTTGACCTTGTGCATGTGCAGCCACATCAGTTTGCTATCTGAGAAGGACTGATAGGGGAGTTCTTCTGCCTACCAGCACTGATGATCACAGATGTGTAATGCCTCTAATTCACAGAGTTGCAAATTTTTCCTGTGTGACTTAAAGGCAGCTCACGTCTGGTGTAATTAACGCTGTCATAGCCTGCTTGACTGAAGACTGAATGCCGAACTGAGGAAAGCACAGGGGGTGGTACCCTCTCTCAAAGACATGGCAATGGCTGCTGTGTTCCCACTGTTGGAAATGATTTATGTGCAGGTGTTGATATTTCAGAGTTATATTGGCATTTGGTACACACCAACAGATGACTCAAATTGTGAACAGCCCAGTTACTTAATTAGTGTGGCTTGCTTATTAAAAGATACCATATACACAGGTGATATAGTAGATTGGGGTTTCATACAGCTGTGCAGGGGATCCGGTCAGGATCCAGACGGTCGGGATCCTGGCAGTCAGAATACTGACACCGGAATCCTGACACTATTCGGAATGCTGAGCCCGGCGCTAGAATCCTGACAGCCAAGATCCCGAATGAACAGCCACTAACATACCGGAGAGGTGAGCTGCAGGGGGGATGAGTGTGGGGTTTAGGTTTATGCTGCGGGGGGAGGGTTGGGGTTAGGCTGCGGGGAAGGGTGTAAGGTTTAGGCACCCCCCTGGGAGGGTTAGGTTGTGAGGAGGGAGGGTTAGGCTGCAGGAGAGGGGGGGTTAGGTTTAGGTGCCACCAGGGAGGGTTAGGGTAAAGCTGCTGGGGGGAGCATTTGGTTTAAGCTACGGAAAGGGATGGTTAGGTTTAGGCTATTGAAAAGGAGGGTTAGGGGGACATGGGGGGAAGGTAAGTATACTTGTCCTGACCACCGGCATCTCGAACACCAGCAAATCAAACCCAACCACTGTACAGGGATCCGGGAACAGCTTTATGGCAGGTGTTTTCCAGGTTTCTCATAGGAGCTAAGTAGGAGACTTCTGTCTCCCACCATGTCACTACACATGTAAAGAGGTAAGAAATAAGATGGCCCCTGCACATTCTCAATAGTGATCACGGTAACAATCTTGGTATAGGGCATGAGGTCTCCCTGGAAGACAGAAAGACTAGAGTCTGTATAGTAGAACACTTATTTCAACACCCAATCCCCCCAAAGTACATTCCCTCTGTCCTCCACACAGCTCAGTACTGTGTGACTGTACTCCACCACCTACTGCTTCTTCCTGTCACCCTGTAATGCACTGCCTCTCCCTGTTACCTGTTACCTCTCCCTATCACTCTTTGCCACCCACTGCTTCTCACTGTCATCCTCTGCCTATCCCTTTTGGTCTGTGCAGTCTGTAATAATGGTGAATAACCAAGTTGAATGGAATTGCCCCCTCTCCCGGATTTCCTGGATTCTCCAGGATTTGGTGGCAACCCTCCAGGAGGCTTTTCCCCTTTCCCAGATTCTGGGATTCTCCAGGAATAAGGGGACCCTCACACGTGCTGCAGGGGGGTTTCCGAGTACGTAGAAACCCTCCCTGGCCACCGATCCATCAGCGCGCTACTTAATGATTTTTCTTTTCAAATAGAAGTGCTGCGGCCGCTATGTCTAACGCGGCTGCAGCAGCTGCCTCCTTACATTGACACTTGGAGGCTGGCCGCTGGCTGCATGTAGGGGGAGTTGCAAGCAGTGGTAGTGCACAGCTTCTCTCAGGCAGTGCTTACGTTGCATGGGGCTTAGAGACTGAGCCGGGTGACTGAGGCACAGGGTAGCGGCCAGGTGAGTGAGTCACATACTGATTACCGCTTACCGCAGGGGGTCGGGGGGAGGTTTTGCTCTCTGTTATCGGTGTGTGTTTGTGTCTATGCTATGTGTGTTTATGTGTGTATGTGTATGTATGCTGTGTGTTTGCTGGGGGAGGCTGTGCTTTCTGTGATTGGTGTGTGTGTGTGTATCTGATATGTGCATGTGTGTGTATGTATGCTATGTGTATGTATGCTGTGTGTTTGTGCTACTGTATGTAAGTATATATATGTAGAACAGTTCAATGGTGGCTTGCACTCATAGTTCCAAAATGTAGCACTGGGGTGCCCGACTGCCCGTATATAAGATGTGTGAATATCAAAGAATAGCAACTGCGGCACTCAGGAGAGCGAAATGACTGCATAGGAATGGAGAGAGTTAAACATCCTGTGAGGGGTGGACCTAGCTGTGAGGAAAGTACAGCCCATGGAAAAAGGGGAGGGTTAATATATATAGGGAATGCTAGGCCAGCTCGGTCTCTCTTGCTGCTGAATTTGCCTTGGTGAGTGCTGCATAGCAGAGTCTCCCCATTGTTGGCCTTTGTTTTACTTTAGATCCATTTATTAAAAGCCACTTCCCTTCAATATCTCTCATCTGTCTGTGATGGCCACATCTCGCCCTCGCCGTGCCGCCGGGACCCCAGCCCGTTACCGCTCATCAGGCGGTGGGTCTGGGCCCGAGGATAGGCTGGCTGGCACTGTGGACGGCTTCCCGTCCTCTGGGGCCTACGCGGGCGCTGGTGTGGACGGGGCGCGGCGGACCCGGTCATCCTTGCCGCTAGGTTCTGGGCCGGCCTTGCCGGCCGCGGGCGGCGGTTAGGGTTGGGGGTGCAGGCAGGACGCCCCGAGGTGGACGGGCATCGGCCCTCACCTCGGGGTGCAGCGTTGGAGACTTTGGTGCCGTGTTCGGGCGCCCGCGCGCCGCGGTGGGCGGCCGACGGAGGATGCAGTGTCGTCCCCAGTCTATTCCCCCTCGTCGCGGCCGCAAGGCGGTGCCAGGCGAGGGGGGCTGAGCGGGCGGGAGGCGGCGGCAAGTCGGACGAGGCCCGTCGCGGGGTCTCGTTCGTCAGTTCCCCATGAAGGCGCGGACGGAGGGTTAGTGGCGGGAAGAGGCGGGCCGCGCGCACGCCCGCGCTTTCCACAGGTGGCGCCGTTCGCGCAAGTGTGCGCGCAGCGGCGCAGCTGGACTCCTTGTCTCCTCGGCTCACTCCCTTGCAGCCGGAGTCCGGCGGGGAGCGGGGGCGACACAGCAGAAATGAGCAGGGCAGCGGGGAGTCACGCCGCGGCGCCCTCCCAATGGGCGGAGGGAGCTCCGGCCTGCGGGGGGAGGGTGCGCGCGGGGGGTCTGACAGCGGAGGCAGCGCTGGCACCATAAGGCAGACACTGGGGGGAGCAGTGACTGGTGGGGAACGGGCCACTGGTGGTCAGGGGTGCTGCCGGTTCCCCACCGGGCCAGTATGGGCTTCGGGCATCGGGCCCCCTGTTGGCGCCTGTCGGGCGTCGGGCAGGGAGGCGCTCGCCGGCATCTGCGGGGGATCCCGCGGGGGACGGCAATGAGTTTTGGGGTGGTCAGGACCCCTCCGGAGAGCTGGCGTCGGCCCTGTCAACGGTGGTGGCGGCATTGGGTCCGCTGGCCGCTGCCGCATCCCCGGGGGTGGCAAGGCGTTCCGGCACGCATGCAGTAGCAAGCGGGTCCGGTACGCGGGCGGTGTCGGTGGCGCAGCGAGTTGCTTGCGCTTGCCGCGAGCTGGGGGCGGCCGCGGTGCAGCTGGGTCATCGTTCCGTGCGGGACGAGCAGGGACGTGAAGCGGGGACGCCTTCGCCCCGGGGTGCTAGGCATGCGCCGCGATTGGTTTCTGGTTCCTTTGCTCCGTCTTCTTCTTCAGGTGATCGCGGAGAAGTTGAGATGGTGGGGAGCGAGGATGAGGATGTCGCATTTGCCACACCGGAGGATTCCCTGTCCGAGCAGTCGACGGCATCAGGTGAGGTAGAGCAGTCGGGGTCGGGCTCCAGCACGCGCTCTAGTTCTCGCAGCTCTTCCTCTTCTTCTTCTCTGTCGTCCCCGGCATCCGAAGTCAGTAGCACGACTAGGGCGAAAAAGCGCGCGACGAAATACGCCAAGAGGGCGGCGGGTCAGCTGGAGAGGCGGAAGAGACGTAAGCGGCTTAGCGAGGACGCTCGCAGGGCCAAGAAGCGCCGCAATTTGCCTGGGGTAGTCCACTGCGATTACACTGCCGTGATACGGGGACTGAGAGATAGCTGCCGTAGGAAAATCTGCAGGGGCGATTACGTTGATATGTTCGTCTTGACGAAGGACGCAAAGAAGGACTAAAGTCGGCGTCAGCAAAGAAGGGCATCGGGGCCGAGGCTTTCCGTACCTTCGACAATTGGCTGGCCGGTTTTTGTGTCTTCGCGGCTTGTTACCTAGAAGATAGGCCTGACGAACATATGAACGTCACTAGATACCTGCATTTAATACACGATATGCAGCGCACATCGTCGGGCATCGAATGGCGGATGTATGACGAGAAATTCCGGGAAAAACAGGACTGCTTGCAGGTGATTGACTTTGGTTGCAAGGACGTGGAAGTCTGTCTCCAAGTCACCCGGGCTTCTCAACCGGCTAGGGAGCCCCGGAATCCGGGGGCGGACGGGCACTGCGCAGGGTCGTCCGCCCAAGGGACCGGCGCGGACGGCGGATCGGGCAAGACAGGTAGGTTGGCCGTCCGTGGTGGGGGGCAGGCCACCGCAAAAGGGAAGTGCTTCGCATTTAACAATGCGTCCTGTTCCTTCGGCAAGCAGTGTCGGTTTCGACATTTGTGCTTGCAATGTGGCGGCTCCCACCCAGCCTCTACCTGTTTTAAAGGCAGTCGCCAGGGCGCCCGGGGTAAGCAAAATTACCCAAGATCTGGCGCGAGCGGGAGCGCTCCGCAGAGCACCAACGCCAATTAATTTGGATACAATGGCCAAGTGGTTGGATTGGTATCCAAATAAGGCGGACGCGCAGTTTTTGTTTTACGGTTTTCAGTTTGGTTTTCGCTTGCCTGTTGCGAGCAAGGTTTCTGTCCGGGCCCAACGGAATCTCCAGTCTGCTCGTGCCTTGCCGTCGGTTCTGTGGGAGAACGTGGATAAGGAGATAAGGCTGGGTAGGATGGAGGGACCGTTTATCTCACCCCCGGTGGATGACTTGGTCATCTCCCCAGTGGGGGTAGTTTCCAAGAAGACTCCAGGTGCTTTTAGGCTCATTCAGCATCTTTCTTACCCGTCGGGGTTGTCGGTCAACGACGCGATACCGCCGGCTCATTGCTCGGTGGTGTATCAGTCGTTTGACGAGGCGCTAGAGTTGGTCTGTAGTTACGGCCCTGGGGCCCTGATGGCTAAGATAAATGTGGAATCCGCGTTTCGGTTGCTGCCGTTGCATCCGGACTCATTCCGTTTTATGGGTTTTCGGATTGGAGCGGAGTATTTCATCGACAAATGTTTGCCGATGGGATGTTCCGTTTCCTGCTCGTTTTTTGGACGGTTTAGCACATTCCTACATTGGTGCGTGGAGTCTTCATCAGGGGGTCATGGAGTCGCCCATTACCTCAATGACTTCCTGTGTGTGGGTCCGGCGAATTCACCACGCTGCGGCGAATTGCTGTTCAGCATCCGAGCTCTGTTTTTTCATTTCGGCGTTCCTGTGGTCGAGGATAAAACGGAGGGGCCGGTCTCCTGTTTGTCATTTTTGGGGATAGAAATCGACACGGTGGTGGGATCGTGTCGACTGCCTCCGGACAAGGTTGCGAAGCTCCGCGAGGCTATCTGCCGGTTCGTAAGGTCGCGCAAAGTCACGCTGCGGCAGGCGCAGTCCTTGCTGGGCCTTTTGAACTTTGCTTGTCGGGTAATCCCGATGGGCAGGGTTTTCTGCCGGAAGCTGGAGAGGGCGACTGCGGGGTGTGCCAGACCGCATCATTTTGTACGCTTGTCCTCCGAGATTAAGAGGGATTTGGCCGTATGGGCCTCGTTCCTGGAGGACTTCAACGGGGTGTGTATATGGCAGGCCCCAACAGTCGACAGCGCTGGGCTGCAGCTGTTTACCGATGCGGCGGGTTCCTCTGGATTCGGTTGCTATCTGGAGGGATCTTGGTGCGCGGCCTCTTGGCCGGCGGAATGGCATCGCGAGGGTTTAACTAAGGACCTTTTGCTGCTGGAGCTTTTCCCCATTATGGTGGCGCTGGAGGTTTGGGGCGATCGTCTGGCGGATCGCAGCATCTTGTTTAGATGCGACAATCTGGGTGTGGTGCATGCGATAAATAACCAGAGGGCGAAATCGCTGGTGGTCCTGAGGGTGCTGGGGCAGTTGCTGTTGACATGCTTGCATAGGAATGTGTGGTTCCGCGCGCAGCATGTGCCTGGTCTGGAGAACGGAATTGCCGACGCGTTGTCATGAGGTCAGTGGGAGAGGTTTTGTTTGTTGGCACCCGAGGCCGATGAGCAAGGTTTTCAATGTCCCGGTTATGTCTGGCAGGTGATCGGGCCGGACTGGAGGGTCTAGCGATGTGGTCAGTCGCTCCGAACACGCTCAAGGCTTACGGACAAGCTTGGAGCGAGTGGGAGGAGTTTGTCCGAGGATGAAGTCAACAAGGTAAGAGCGGGCATCGGATGATGCTTTCTTTTATTTGGCAGCTGTTTGTTACGGGTAGGTCCAGAGCGGTGGTATCCCGGTACTTAGCTGGTATTTCGTTCTTTAACAAAATCAAGGGTGTCCCTGACGTGACAAAGAGCGGGATTCTGCTTAAGGCGATGAAGGGGTGGGCGCGCGTGGCGCCAACGCCGCCTGATAGGATGCGGCCCATTGATGCGGACTTGCTTCCGGCTGTCATCATGGCGGTTTGCAGTATCGCGTCGTCTATTTTTGAGTCGCTGCTGTTCTGTTTGGCGTTCTCAATGGCTTACCACGGGGCCTTTCGGGTTTCGGAGCTGGTGGCGCCATCTAAGCGAGCAGATTCGCGCATGCTTCTCGAGGACGTGGTGGTGGGTGAGAGGTCCTTGCTGTGCAGATTGCGTCGCTCTAAGACGGACCAAGTAGGTAGAGGTCGATGGGTCACCTTGGTTTCAGCGCTGGAGGAGAGCATTTGCCCAGTGAGGTTAGCAGTACAATATGCGGCAGTGCGGCCCGATGGTCGGGGGTCGTGGTTGCTATGACGGTCTGCCAGTGATGAAATATCAGTTTCGTTGGATGCTGGGGCGCTGTCTGGCGAGCTTGGGCCTTCCACCGCTGCTTTCGGGACGCATTCCTTCCGCATCGGGGCTGCGACATCGGCTGCGTCGGCAGGGTTTTCCGAGGCTGAAATCCAGGCGGTGGGGCGATGGAAGTCGTCGAGTTACAGACGATATATTCGCCCCGTTGCATGATATGTTTGCTTGAATATGGTTTTGTTTATTTGTAGTTGTATAAGTCCTGTTGTGAAGTTCGGTACGTCCTTGTGTGGTGTATCTGTTTGTCTCCCCTGTTTATTCTACTCAGGGATTAGCCAGTCGCCGCTGCTGGCAGCGGGGGTCTGGAGTTCTTTTGCGATTTTTTGCCTGACTTGACGGACTGAATTCTAATCTACAATTCGGCTGATCAGTTCTAATCAAAGTCCCTCAGCAGGTTTTTACGCTTTCACCTCCAGCTGAGTTCTTACATGTTTTTCCCATCTAATACCCCCCTCCCCCCCCCCCTCCCCCATTTATTTTCTTATTTTAATTTTGATTTTCCCATTGTGTGTTTATGTTCTGCTTCAAATTGGCTGGAAGCTTGTGCAGATCGGCTAGGCCGTTACTTCTGCAAGACACGAACATCCATTTTTTCTTTTAGCAGATCCTTCAGGTTAATGCATTTAATAAACTCTGCTTTAGATTCTTATTAACCGAATTTTTACCCCTTTCCTTCTCTTCAGGTTGGGTAGACGATGATTTGTCAGTCTGGGTGGTTGGCCACTCTTATGTGTACTGGGCAGCCAGGTTTTTGGCCTCGGAGGGGGCGCAGATGTTTCCTAGGGCTCATGGCGTTCGTTGGCTTGGTTGGCGGGGATGATGTGGAAAGATCTGAAGAGTAGATTAGTCAGTCAGGCCAGCGAGCATGGAGTCCCTAGGGTACTGGTTGTCCATTTAGGTGGCACCGACCTGGGGAAGAGGACATCTTTGGAGCTGCGGTGGTTAAGGATCTGGCCTGTGTTGCCGCAGCATGGACCAATTGTGTCTTGGTGTTCTCAATGATGGTGCCAAGGTTGAGTTGGCGAGGTGTGGCGGACGGTCGCCTGATTGATGAGGCCAGGCAGAAGGTGAATGGGGCGGTGGCGAAATGGGTGTTGTCCCACGGAGGCAAAGTGGCTCGCCACCCTAGGATTCGGTTTCGAGAAAGTCACCTTTTTCGGCCTGATGGTGTGCATCTGTCCAATGAGGGGATGATGCTGTTCCTGGAGGATCTGTTTCTAGTGTTGCAGGAGTTAGGTTGAGGTTATGGTGGCGGTGCGAAGACTCTGGGGAGGAGTCTTTCGCTGTTGGCGGAAAAGAACGGCAGGTTGTAGTTTGTCTTGTTAGCTGTAGTGATTTACAGTTTGGTGTGGTTTAGGTGCACTCACCTCTATTGACTTTTAAGGCCGCTCGACCACCCGTCTGGGGGCAGCGGCATCACCCATCAGGGTGGGTAGTCACCGTGGGGGTATGAGTTGGGCACCTATTACCGATTTTATAGTTTGTATTTAAATTAGGATAGTTTTCAATTTTAACGTTTTGAGGTTAGCGTCAGTTGAATAGAGCCGTTCTTTTTTCTGCCACCATATGCCGGCTGAATCGGCATGTTAAATACATTTTTCAATTTACAGGTTTACTAATGGTTAGGGTACAATAAATAGCTAACAATTTTCTGCCAAATTCAAGTCTCCGTGTCATTATTTCTTGGTAGTAAAGGTAATGAATGCTTTACTTTTGAATAAAGGGTCCACAAATTATCATTAGGATGTTTAGGAGAGCGAAATGACTGCATAGGAATGGAGAGAGTTAAACATCCTGTGAGGGGTGGACCTAGCTGTGAGGAAAGTACAGCCCATGGAAAAAGGGGAGGGTTAATATATATATAGGGAATGCTAGGCCAGCTCGGTCTCTCTTGCTGCTGAAATTGCCTTCCCGCCCTCCCACCCTGTTTGGTAGAGGTTCTGGCACGGAGTGCCTTGGCTTTGAATTGTTAGTCTGGTTTTATCGTTGGCTATTTGTTGGCGGAAAAGAACGGCAGGTTGTAGTTTGTCTTGTTAGCTGTAGTGATTTACAGTTTGGTGTGGTTTAGGTGCACTCACCTCCATTGACTTTTAAGGCCGCTCGACCACCCGTCCGGGGGCAGCGGCATCACCCATCAGGGTGGGTAGTCACCGTGGGGGTATGAGTTGGGCACCTATTACCGATTTTATAGTTTGTATTTAAATTAGGATAGTTTTCAATTTTAACGTTTTGAGGTTAGCGTCAGTTGAATAGAGCCGTTCTTTTTTCTGCCACCATATGCCGGCTGAATCGGCATGTTAAATAAATTTTTCAATTTACAGGTTTACTAATGGTTAGGGTACAATAAATAGCTAACAATTTTCTGCCAAATTCAAGTCTCCGTGTCATTATTTCTTGGTAGTAAAGGTAATGAATGCTTTACTTTTGAATAAATGGTCCACAAACTATCATTAGGATGTTTATAGGACTTAGTATGTCAGGTATTCATAAAGATGCTCAGCTTTATCCACACATCCCATTAATATGTACTGTAGTTGTTTCATTTTTATAAGGACATAGATAAATAAGTGGACTTGGCGCACCCTGTTCGGCTAAGGGGAGGAGAAGGAGGCGATTAATGATAATAAAAAATAAATAAAAAAAGAATGACTTCCCTCGGATTATGTATGCGTTTTCCCTATGCTGTTCATTCTCTGGAATTGATCTTATTCTCCTCAATGATGTCCCACAATGTGTAGTACAATCACAATCTATGAGTAATGCACACTTGTACAGCTGCTGCCTGATATAGCGTACCAAAATTCACAATGAGTAGTGTGGAAACAAAAATATCAAGGTATCTTTTGCGTTGGTGTATAATGCGTACCAAAACTCACAGTATGCAATGTAGAAACAGGAACATAAAGGTATCTTTATATATGTATATGATGCGTACCGGAATATTGGCACTGCAGAATATACAACAGGAATCCTCTTGCCCCCTCTCCAAAATGTAGATGATCTGAAAACACTGCTAAGCCAACATGTTTCATATTCCGGAGTCTGGACACTTTACCAACTAATAAGTACAATACGGTGGTACAATTCCCCTTGGCTCCAATATGTGGGATTTTGTTTCTTGTTTCTAAATATTTGTTTTTTTAATATCTTTTATAATAAATATCTTATACATAAGATATTTGCAATACTATCATTTTCCCACGAGATTTGAACATTCAAGGAAAAAGAAACTGTGATACAGTATGTTTACGAAATTCGCCAAACCTCTGAGTACCAGTACTCATCATATATACTGATGTGAATGGCTAAAATATTCTCTGTAAAGCGATGCGGAATATGTGTGCACTATATTAAAATAAAACTGATAATAATAACTGGTAATAATATACAGATATAAAGATACCTTTATGTTCCTGTTTCTACATTGCATACTGTGAGTTTTGGTACGCATTATACACCAACGCAAAAGATACCTTGATATTTCTGTTTCCACAATACTTATTGTGAATTTTGGTATGCTATATCAGTCATCAGCTCTACAAGTGTGCAGTACTCATAGATTGTGATTGTACTACACATTGTGTATCTTTTCATTTCACATATGCACCTGACTCTATTTGGACATCATTGAGGAGAATAAGATTAATTCCAGAGAACGAACATCATAGTGAAAACGCATACATAATCCAAGGGAAGTAATCTTTCTTTATATTTTTTTTATTATCATTAATCGCCTCCTTCTCCTCCCCTTAGCCGAACAGGGAGCGCCAAGTCCACTACACTATCCTTTATATACTACAAGTCTTTTCTTGGGTTTCTTGGGATAACCATATTGTATAGTAGCAGGCTGAACCCTATTTTGAAGCACCTTAGTCCTCAATAAATTATTATTTCCATAGATAAATAAGTGTACATTCTTACCTTATATAACCAAAGGCACCTGGGGGTATATTTACTAAGCTCCCGATTTTGACCGAGTTGGTGTTTTTTCATCAAAGTGTCATCTCGGGAATTTATTAAACTCAATTCTTGGCAGTGATGAGGGCATTAGTATTTTTTTTGAAGTTAAAGAAAAAAAATACGAATGAATACACCATCGGTCAAACACGCCTGTTATTTTATACAACTCGGTAATTTACTAAAAATTAGTATTCACAATCACTGCCAGCAAAAGCCAAACACTGCTGTGAAAAAATACAAATCGTAAAAAAAACCCCCCGCAGTTTTCAAATAGACCTGCTTTTTTTTTTACCGTGTTCTGATAGGCATGCACGGATCAGTGAGATCCATGCATGTTTATCAGTGGGAAGGGGTGTGAAAGGGTTACAAATCAGAATAAAAATTTGCGTGGGGTCCCCCCTCCTAAGCATAACCAGCCTCGGGCTCTTTGAGCCGGTCCTAGTTGTAAAAATACGGGGACAAAATTGACTGGGGATCCCCCATATTTTAACAACCAGCACTGGGCTCTGCAGCAGGTCCTTGTGCAAAAAATATGGGGGACAAAAAGCGTAGGGGTCCCCTGTATTTTTAACACCAGCACCAGGCTCCACTAGTCAGAGAGATAATGCCACAGCCGGGGGACACTTTTATATTGGTTCCTGCGGCCCTGGCATTAAATCACCCACTAGTCACCACTGTCCGGGGTACCCTGGAGGAGTGGAGACCCCATAAATCAAGGGTCCCCCTCCTCCAGCCACCCAAGGGCCAGGGGTGAAGCCCGAGGCTGTGCCCCCCATTCAAGGGCGGCGGATGGGAGGCTGATAGCCTTTTGTTAAAAAAAAAGAATATTGTTTTTTGTAGCAGAACTACAAGTCCCAGCAAGCCTCCCCGCAAGCTGGTACTTGGAGAACCACAAGTACCAGCATACGGGGAAAAATGGGCCCGCTGGTACCTTTAGTTCTACTACAAAAAAAATTCCCAAATAAAAACAAAACACACACACCATGATAGTACAATTTTATTAAACATACATGCACACTTACATTCATACATACTTACCTATGTTGACACGAAGCAGTCGGTCCTCTTCTCCAGTAGAATCAACGGGGTACCTGTAAATAAAAATTATACTCACAAACAATCCTGTGTAGATCGGTCCACAAGAGTGACCCCACTTAACCTTGCGGTCTACCGCAGACCGCAAAGTTCCCACCATTGGATACAATGGAGCGCCTATGCGCTACATTGTATCTACAGTGCGCAGCCTGACTGACAGTTCTGGAGTGCACAGCCAATCAGGAGAGTGCCATGACGTGGCGCTCCCTGATTGGCTGAAGGGATCCTCTTTGACAGCAGTCACGGGGGGTCCCGCCAGTCGGGGAAAGGGGATCTATGTGTAAACATGGGTCCCCTTTTAGTGCGTGGTCCGGGTATTCCGTTTTTTTATTTTACCAAGTCCCTGGATTACAAATTTAAAGAAGAGGACCGATCTACACAGGATTGTTTGTGAGTACAATTTTTATTTACAGGTACCCCGTGGATTCTACTGGAGAAGAGGACCGACTGCTTCGTGTCAACATAGGTAAGTATGTATGTATGTAAGTGTGCATGTATGTTTAATAAAATTGTACTATCACGGTGTGTGTGTTTTGTTTTTATTTGGGTATTTATTTTTAGTAGAACTACAGGTACCAGTGGGCCCGTTTTCCCCTGCATGCTGGTACTTGTGGTTCTCTAAGTACCAGCTTGCGGGGGAGGCTTGCTGGGACTTGTAGCTCTGCTACAAAAAACTATATTCTTTTTTTTTAAACAAAAGGCTATCAGCCTCCCATCCGCCACCCTTGGATGGGGGGGACAGCCTCGGGCTTCACCCCTGGCCCTTGGGTGGCTGGAGGGGGGGACCCCTCGATTTATGGGGTCCCCACTCCTCCAGGGTACCCTGGCCAGATGTGACTAGTTGGGGATTAAATGCCACGGCCGCATGGACCAATATAAAAGTGTCCCCCGGCTGTGGCATTATCTCTATGACTAGTGGAGCCCGGTGCTGGGGTTAAAAATATGGGGGATCCCTACGCTTTTTGTTCCCCGTATTTTTTGGAAAAAAATACACAGCAACTAATTAGCGCTTGAGGGAAAACCACATCTACCAATTGTAATAAAGTAAATCACCACTTCATAAAACTCCTTAAATGTGTTGCCACTAAATAGAATAGGAAATACAGTCCTTATTGACCCTTAAGGTGTCAATAATTCATCTGGAGGACAAAAAGACATACAATAATAGTGCAGATTAATTTAAAATTGAAATGGACGTTTTATTGCACGATGTACACTTACAAACAAGTGATTTTTATATCGTATTAGATCATCCACACAGGCACTACAGCAAAGGACCTTTTCAGGATATCCATGGCGTCATATCGTGTTCCATAAAAGACAAGAAAGTGCAAAATAGTGCAGAATGATAAAAACAATAGCAGCTTTAATAAGTGATTGCACTTACAAACATATGTTAATATAGGGCATTAACAAGAATCCACAAGGCAGAACATCTGGTCCCCACTCCTGATAATCCCCAGAAAGATGTCCACGGGTACACTGTAGCTCACTTCCGGATAGTGAGTTCAGGAAATCAGTTCGAGCACCAAAGTTCAGCATAAGCGAATAAACATAAACATACCGTCGCTAAACACGTTTCAGACTGGATGTCCTTTTTCAGTAGCGTGGTATGTATCACTGAGTCCGTGCTTTTAAAGGTGATCAATTGGCCTGACAGGTGTTCCAAATACGGAAATCGCCACGTTCTCATACACTTCCGTGTACGTCATCTCCGACTCCGGAAGTGACGTAACCTATGCGCTCCGGAAGTTATCATTGTGCGTTCCACCGATCGATCTTGTTTACTATGATCTCCAGCGGGCTATACTTTCAAATTCCGTATTGTTGCCAGTGTAAACACGACACAATTTGAACATCCTTTGTCAAGCCAACAGACGCAATCCATCAATTAAACATAAAACATAAACATAAAAATATTACAGTTAGATTACTCCATAAATTCATAAAAATAAATACATTAACATATATATATACATATATATATATATCAACAAATACATGCATATATACAGATAAGCACACCACTCAATATAAAATATACTGTGATGAAGTGATAAAATAGGGAAAATTCACAAATCAAGAGAGTGAATAAATTATGTTAAAAAGCTCTTAAGTTCAAAGTCAACATTAAGACCCCTGGGTACAAGAGTCCCCAATTGGTAAATCCATCGCATCTCTGATTGAGAGAGATGCTTCTCAATGTCATGACGTCTCCATTTCGGCAAAATTTGTTGTATTCCCCAGAAATTCTTTATACAACACTCTCTTGATTCGTGTGCAATTTTAAAATGTGCAGAAACATTGTGTGTAGTTAAAGATTTACGAATATTATAAATATGTTCTGAAGCTCTAACTTAAGTTGTCTAATGGTTTTCCCTACATAAAATAGCTCACATTCACACTCTAATAAATACACTACATTTTTAGAGTGACAAGTAATAAACTCGTTTATTGAGTGCGTTGTATTCCCTACTTTAAAAGTCACAATCTTTCTTTCCTTCATCTTTATGGTCCTGCACATAAGGCAGTCCCCGCATCGATGGAAACCTTTGGTCCTAATGCTAGTTCTTAATTCGCTCTCTAAACTACTTTTCACTAAATGGTCTTTCAGGGAGTCGACCTTTCTATATACAAATACAGGTTTTTGTGGAATTACATCGCCTATAATAGGATCTTGTTTCAATAAATTCCAGTTCTTATGAAAAACCCATTCAACCTCCCGGTAACAGTAGTTATATTGACTGATAAACGACCATTGATATTTGGTATCTGATTTTTCCTCTTAATTTTTTACACTTATAAGTTCCTTTCTATTGATCTTATCAATCCTTTCTCTAGCTTTATTCAATAAATTGTCTGAATAGCCTCGAGCACTTAATCTTTGAGAGACCTCTCTTAATTGCATTTCACAAGTGGATTCATCCGTGCAATTCCGTTTTATTCTAGAGAATTGACCGAAGGGAATGGCATCAAGCCAATTATGATGGTGTTGACTTGATTTATCAATATAGCTGTTTGAATCCGTATTTTTTCTATGTGTTTTAGTTTTTAAAAGGCCATTATCGATATAGATATTCAAATCTAAAAATACCACTTCATTAAGACTGTAGGAAAATACTAAATTAATAGAGAATGTATTGGAATTTAGATCAGTGCAAAACTGATTGAGGGATTCTTCGGTACCCCTCCAAACAAAAAGTATATCATCTATAAAGAGCTGCCAGGACACCAGGTTCGCCACCAGACTTCCTTCTGACCAGATAACATTATCCTCCCAGTATGCCATATATAAATTAGCATAACTGGGGGCGAACCTGGTGCCCATGGCAGTGCCGACGCATTGTAAATAAAATATTCCTTCAAAGCAAAAAATAATTATTGGTCAGAATAAAATCTATACCATCTAATATGAACTTTTATAGCTCTGCCCATAAAGTACTTTTATCGAGAAAATAAGATACCGCTATTAATCCTTTGTTTTTATTGATAATAGTGTATAGCGTGCTCACATCCGCACTACATAAAATATCTCCTTCTTGCCAATTATAAGCAGATAATTTTCTTAATATATCGCTTGTATCTTTTAAATATGCCTTAGTTTGTATAATTAACGGCTGAAGATGAAAATCTATCATAGCAGACAAATTACTTGTGATGCTGTTGCACCCAGAGATAATTGGTCTACCGGGAGGGTGGAGGGGGTCCTTATGGACTTTGGGGATAACATACATAGTGGGAATTGATGGGTTACTAATATTTAAAAATTCCATTTCCTTTTTAGTAATTACACCGGAACTATGTGCCTCCATAGTTAACTCAAGGAGTGCTTTAGTTATTTTATTTGTAGGGTCGCTTTTGAGTTTTTTGTAAGTGACACCATCACCCAGTTGTTTTTGGATTTCCCCTATGTATGCCTCCCTTTCCATCAGGACCACACCTCCACCCTTATCAGCAGGTTTTATGATTAAAGACTTATCATCTTTAAGCGTTTTTAGGGCATCAAATTCTCTTTTAGAGAGGTTCAAATATCTAGATTTTTTCTTTCTTTTCCTCTTTCTGACTCCTTTGTGTTATTTTATTAATTTATTCACATACAACCTTATTAAAGCACTCTAAAAAGCTTCCTTTTGCATGAGTGGGGTAAAATGTGGATGGAGGTTTAAAGTTGGTAAGTGATTCCCCCTGCTGATCCACATCAACTCCCGCTTCCTTATTAAGAAAAAAACATTTGATAGTTAATTTCCTAATATATTTTTGAACATCTAAAAAAAGATTGAATGAATTGGGATGAAAAGAAGGGGCGAATTTGAGTCCCTTTTGGTGGATGGTGACTTCTTCAGTTGTCAACTCTCTATCTGTTAAATTAAAGATTTTTCCTTTAGAGGAATCCTCAATATCCTTCTGTTTTACCTCAGGAGTCTTTGTAGATCGCTTTTTTCTGGGTTTAAATTTTAATCCTTTTCCTGCTCTTCTACCTCTCTTTGTTTTCTTATCTGTATTAATTAATATTTGTTCCTCCAGGGTGGTCTGGAGTCCCATTTAAAAAAAGGCTGATCAGGTTCATGGGATCTCCACCTATCTGAATTTTCCAAACTGGAAAATCTATTCGATGATTCAAATGTATTGAGATGTACATAGTTACCTCTATTTGATCTTTCCTGTATTTGATCCCGATTAATAGACCATTTCCTATTTCTAGGGTTTTGCTTATACGGGTACATTTATGTCCTTTTCTTTGGGTTATTTCGTTGATGTCTATTGAAATCCCTTTGGAAGGCAGAAATACTACTCTTCCTTTATTTGAACGACCATTATTCCTATTTGCATTGCGATCTCTACGCCATAATTGATGGGGTTTTTTTTTAGGTACTGGAGTTGATAGATCATTAGTGCAGACACTAGTCTGAATGGGTGTGGGGCACAAAATCCCTTCAGGAGCTAATGATATTCCCGCATCTCTCTGACATTTCTTCTGTTTTTTAACTCTTAGATCCTGAGTACTTTTGTTCAACTTAAATAAAAACTCCTTTTCATATAGAACAAAGTCCTCAAGATCATTAAAGGGATGGATCATGGTTTGCAATGCGCTAATTTCATCATTTAGTTTTTTTAAAACCATGGTCAAATACAGGAAAGATCAAATAGAGGTAACTATGTACATCCCAATACATTTGAATCATCGAATAGATTTTCCAGTTTGGAAAATTCAGATAGGTGGAGATCCCATGAACCTGATCAGCCTTTTTTAAAATGGGACTCCAGACCACCCTGGAGGAACAAATATTAATTAATACAGGTAAGAAAACAAAGAGAGGTAAAAGAGCAGGAAAAGGATTAAAATTTAAACCCAGAAAAAAGCGATCTACAAAGACTCCTGAGGTAAAACAGAAGGATATTGAGGATTCCTCTAAAGGAAAAATCTTTAATTTAACAGATAGAGAGTTGACAACTGAAGAAGTCACCATCCTCCAAAAGGGACTCAAATTTGCCCCTTCTTTTCATCCCAATTCATTCAATCTTTTTTTAGATATTCAAAAATATATTAGGAAATTAACTATCAAACGGTTTTTTCTTAATAAGGAAGCGGGAGTTGTTGTGGATCAGCAGGGGGAATCACTTACCAACTTTAAACCTCCACCCACATTTTACCCCACTCATGCAAAAGGAAGCTTTTTAGAGTGCTTTAATAAGGTTGTATGTGAATAAATTAATAAAATAACACAAAGGAGTCAGAAAGAGGAAAAAAAGAAAAAATCTAGATATTTGAACCTCTCTAAAAGAGAATTTGATGCCCTAAAAACGCTTAAAGATGATAAGTCTTTAATCATAAAACCTGCTGATAAGGGTGGAGGTGTGGTCCTGATGGAAAGGGAGGCATACATAGGGGAAATCCAAAAACAACTGGGTGATGGTGTCACTTACAAAAAACTCAAAAGCGACCCTACAAATAAAATAACTAAAGCACTCCTTGAGTTAACTATGGAGGCACATAGTTCCGGTGTAATTACTAAAAAGGAAATGGAATTTTTAAATATTAGTAACCCATCAATTCCCACTATGTATGTTCTCCCCAAAGTCCATAAGAACCCCCTCCACCCTCCCGGTAGACCAATTATCTCTGGGTGCAACAGCATCAAGAGTAATTTGTCTGCTATGATAGATTTTCATCTTCAGCCGTTAGTTATACAAACTAAGGCATATTTAAAAGATACAAGCGATATATTAAGAAAATTATCTGCTTATAATTGGCAAGAAGGAGATATTTTATGTAGTGCGGATGTGAGCATGCTATACACTATTATCAATAAAAACAAAGGATTAATAGCGGTATCTTATTTTCTCGATAAAAGTACTTTAGGGGCAAAGCTATAAAAGTTCATATTAGATGGTATAGATTTTATTCTGACCAATAATTATTTTTGCTTTGAGGGAATGTTTAATTACAATGCGTCGGCACTGCCATGGGCACCAGGTTCGCC
Source organism: Pseudophryne corroboree (assembly GCF_028390025.1). Taxonomy (NCBI): domain Eukaryota; kingdom Metazoa; phylum Chordata; class Amphibia; order Anura; family Myobatrachidae; genus Pseudophryne; species Pseudophryne corroboree. The sequence goes on along the minus strand of NC_086448.1, from coordinate 489,812,534 downwards.
CCCAGTTATGCTAATTTATATATGGCATACTGGGAGGATAATGTTATCTGGCCAGAAGGAAGTCTGGTGGCGAACCTGGTGTCCTGGCAGCTCTTTATAGATGATATACTTTTTGTTTGGAGGGGTACCGAAGAATCCCTCAATCAGTTTTGCACTGATCTAAATTCCAATACATTCTCTATTAATTTATTATTTTTCTACAGTCTTAATGAAGTGGTATTTTTAGATTTGAATGTATCGATCATGGCCTTTTAAAAACTAAAACACATAGAAAAAATACGGATTCAAACAGCTATATTGATAAATCAACAACACCATCATAATTGGCTTGATGCCATTCCCTTCGGTCAATTCTCTAGAATAAAACGGAATTGCACGGATGAATCCACTTGTGAAATGCAATTAAGAGAGGTCTCTCAAAGATTAAGTGCTCGAGGCTATTCAGACAATTTATTGAATAAAGCTAGAGAAAGGATTGATAAGATCGATAGATAGGAACTTATAAGTGTAAAAAATTAAGAGGAAAAATCAGATACCAAATATCAATGGTCGTTTATCAGTCAATATAACAACTGTTACCGGGAGGTTGAACGGGTTTTTCATAAGAACTGGAATTTATTGAAACAAGAATTACAAGAAATACTATTATAGGCAATGTAATTCCACAAAAACCTGTATTTGTATATAGAAATGCCCCCTCCCTGAAAGACCATTTAGTGAAAAGTAGTTTAGAGAGCGAATTAAGAACTAGCATTAGGACCAAAGGTTTCCATTGATGCGGGGACTACCTTATGTGCAGGACCGTAAAGATGAAGGACAGAAAGATTGTGACTTTTAAAGTAGGGAACACAACCCACTCAATAAACGAGTTTATTACTTGTCACTCTAAAAATGTAGTGTATTTATTACAGTGTGAATGTGAGCTATTTTATGTAGGGAAAACCATTAGACAACGTAAAGTGAGAGCCGCAGAACATATTTATAATATTCGTAAATCTTTAACTACACACAATGTTTCTGCACATTTTAAAATTGCACACGAATCAAGAGAGTGTTGTATAAAGAATTTCTGGGGAATACAACAAATTTTGCCGAAATAGAGGAGTCATGACATTGAGAAGCGCCTCTCTTAATCAGAGATGCGATGGATTTACCAATTGGGGACTCTTGTACCCAGGGGTCTTAATGTCGACTTTGAACTTAAGAGCTTTTTAAAATAATTTATTCACTCTCTTTATTTGCGAATTTTCCCTATTTTATCACTTTATCACAGTATATTTTATATTGAGTGGTGTGCTTATCTGTATATATGCATGTATTTGTTGATATATATATATGTATATATATGTTAATGTATTTATTTTTATGAATTTATGGAGTAATCTAACTGTAATATTTTTATGTTTATGTTTTATGTTTAACTGATGGATTGCGCCTGTTGGCTTGACAAAGGATGTTCGAATTGTGTCGTGTTTACACTGGCAACAATACGGAATTTGAAAGTATAGCCCGCTGGAGATCATAGTAAACAAGATCGATCGGTGGAACGCACAATGATAACTTCCAGAACGCATAGGTTACGTCACTTCCGGATTCGGAGATTACGTACACGGAAGTGTATGAGAACGCAGCGATTTCCGTATTTGGAACACCTGTTAGGCCAATTGATCACCTTTAAAAGCACGGACTCAGTGATACATGCCACGCTACTGAAGAAGGACATCCAATCTGAAATGCGTTTAGCGATGGTATGTTTATGTTTATCCGCTTATGCTGAACTTTGGTGCTCGAACTGATTTCCTGAACTCACTATCCGGAAGTGAGCTACAGTGTACCCGTGGACATCTTTCTGGGGATTATCAGGAGTGGGGACCAGCTGTTCTGCCTTGCGGATTCAAGTTAATGCCCTATATTAACATATGTTTGTAAGTGCAATCACTTATTAAAGCTGCTATTGTTTTTATCATTCTGCACTATTTTGCACTTTCTTGTCTTTTATGGAACACGATATGATGCCGTGGATATCCTGAAAAGGTCTAATACGATATAAAAATCACTTGTTTGTAAATGTACATCGTGCAATAAAACGACCATTTCAATTTTAAATCAATCTGCACTATTATTGTATGTCTTTTTGTCCTCCAGATGAATTATTGACACCTTATGGATCAATAAGGACTGTATTTCCTATTCTAATTAAGTATATATTTAGTGGCAACACATTTAAGGAGTTTTATGAAGTGGTGATTTACTTTATTACAATTGGTGGATGTGGTTTTCCCTCAAGCGCTAATTAGTTGCTGTGTATTTTTTTTCACATTTTGTAACATTGAGTAAATTGGTGCTTACTCACACACAGGAATTATAGCTGCATTGTGGGGGAAATCTTTTGCGCACTTTGTTTGTAATTCTTTTACCCCATATTTTTTGCACCAGGACCAGGCGCAGAGCCCGGAGATGGTTGTTAAAATATGGGGGAACCCTGTCAATTTTGTCCTCGTATTTTTACAACCAGGACCAGCTCAAAGAGCCCAAGGCTGGTTATGCTTAGGAGGGGGGACCCCACGCAATTGTTTTATTAATTTTTAACACTTTAAACACTTTTTTTAAGGTACACAATGAAGCCCTGCACGGATCTCACAGATCCTGCCGGGATTCATTGTGTTAAGTTCGGCAGTGTTTTACTAATCATTCCCGTAAAACACTGGTCGAAATTACGAATGACATCGAGATCGGAAAACACGAAAATGCAGAATGCAACAGCATAGTAAATGAGGCGTAAAAAATAAAAAAAGTAGCAAATTCAAACATTCAATGTCATTCGTGTTTAATCTCCCTTCAAATCCTGACAATTACGAATCTTAGTAAATATACCCCCTGGTGTCGAGTCCGCCACCTTTTGCATGCAGGCCGTCGGGTCCCAATTACGTAAGCAAGGTTATATAAGATAAGAATGTACACTTATTTATCTATGTCCTGACTATATTTAAAAAAAAAAAATGAAACAACTACATATTAATGGGTGACTACGTGTGGATGACGCTGAGCATCTTTATGGATACCTGATATACTAAGTCCTGCGAGTGCCGCAATTCCATTATAAATATGGTACATAATTTTATTTGCATGAACATTGCTTGGTGTCGAGGGGGGGAGTTGGGATGGGGGGTGTGGATCTCCAGGAATCGATGATGCATGATCTGGCAACACTATGTTTAGATCACTTTGGTAGTAGGGTAACATACAGTTTTCCTTTCATGTTTTTTCTCTGTTTAGAAATCCTGATGATCAAGATCATGCTGGTCAGCGCGTATTTATACAGGGTTTGAGCACCTACAACACATATGCCTGTTGACAGGAGTACTTGCAGTTATAACTGCATCTGTCCATTAGTTGAAATAGCTCTTACTGTTCGTGGCCTATACTTAATTTAGGACCTGATTCAGTGATGGATGCAGATTGCTGCATACACAGCCAGATCTGTGTCATTCTCCTCACATGGTGGAGATTACCCAGCACAGGGCAAGGCCGTCCAGCATGTGTGGCACCGCCTCTCTATGCATCTGCAATTACATTGCGGATGCATCAACTTAAGGCTGGCCCCTGGCAGCACAGCCTGACTGCGCAGTCAGGTGGTCCCCTGACATTTTTTAATTGGAACAGCTGTGTGTGACATCACGCAGCTGCCATAAAACGCTCCCGACATCCCCTCATTTGCTTGCCCCGCCTGCAAAATGCAGCGTCGACCCACTCCCCCGACGGCCACCACTGTCAATCACCTTGCAAGGCGTAGGGTCGCGCATGCGCATTGAGGCCTGTGTACGTGCGCAGACCACTCAAATGCAGCTGCTGCGTACAGACGCACAGCTGTGGTCAGGTTTGAATGATCCTCTTATTCAATAAGTGTCTGAATCTACATACAGAAGTAAGAGTAAACATTTGACGTACATCTGCATGGCACGCAAATTAATATTGTAGAAAAAAAAATAAACTATGCCTAACTCTATGTCTTGAGCCAAAATGTACTTAAGTGGATAACTTTTACTTCAGCACTTTGGACACTTCAATATACTGCAATAAGGATTTTAAACTGATTCAGCCATGAAAGCATATCCTGTTGTTATATACTCTGCATTTTAATCATAAAGATTAATGATTTCATTTTGTCCTCTGGGATAAAGTGGTTTAACTGGAATGAATTTATCAAGGATGGATCATGGCCCAATTTTATTCAACCAGTAAACTTGTGCAAGCTAACATTTACTTAGTTGCCATAATATTATATATCTGCAAATATTACACTCTTGTTTCCTTTTGTATTACACTCTTGTTTCCTTTTGTAACTCTTTTAAAAATGACTTAAAAATGTTATAAAAATGAATGTAAAAATTAAATATATAATATTGAAGCAACTAAAGTATGTGCTTAAACATGGATTGAAAAGCTCCCGTATGACAACTTCTGGGCATGCAAAACTATTTACATGCAGTTGGTTCCCAGAAGTCAGTGAGTACTATATGTAGAAAATTCTAGTCACTTATGCTGGGAATACACTATACAATTATCTGCCAGATAATCTGCCAGATTTGACTGGTTGGAATGGCAATCTGGTAATGGATGAGAGCTAATGGCAATCGAACATTTGCTCCCAAACACTGGAAAGAAGACAAAATTTGCCATTCATATAAATTGGTTAAATCTGTGATTTAACCAATTTGTCTTAACAACAGATTTTCCAGTGTTTGGGAGCAAATGTTCGATTGTCATTTGCTCTCATCCATTACCAGATTTTCTTTTCAACCAGTCAGACCTGGCAGATTAACAGGCAGATAATTGTATACTGTATGCCCAGCATTAGGGACATATTCATCATCAAGCGCCAATTGAACCCCATTAATTAGGTATCTGACTTTCCATGAGTTGTGATGGCAGAAACTGAGGGTCTGATTAAGTGCCACATGGGCCTGGGGCATAAATTGTTCAAGGGCTTACACTGAAAAGTGGAGGAGCTGTGGCCAGTCCCACCTTCTACTTAATTACATCAAAATAGAAAAAGTTCATAATTTTGTGAGAAAACTAGAGTAACAGATTTAACTACTTAACTAATTATTTATTTTACAAAAAAGTGGCTTAGAAATTGTTTGGTTTTTTTTATGAGTGAATTAGGCGAAGAAGATGAATTTAACCTTATCCAAAATTATTTTAGTTTAAAAAAAGGAAAATATATATATTTTTAAAATAATTTCTTTCAAACATTGGAACATCGGATGAGAAAATCGGAACATCGCAAACACCGCAACATTTCTTTTTACACCCCAGACAGCTGCCAGGTTCATGGAGGTGGGGGGGAGGGGGTTTTGGGGGGTTGGTTTACACTTACAATATTGTCTGCAGCTGCTGGGTTGGGGGTCCTGACCAATCAGCAATGATCGGCAGCACAGCAACACTGAGGGGAAGATGCAGGGAGGCAGAAGGACCTTCTGGTCTCTGTGGGAGCAGCAGCGGAGGGAAGTTGACCAGGTCAGATAAAACACTTGCTGGTATGGTTGCATCTGATGCAACCATGCAGGCAAGTGGTTAATACTTATCATTTATGTCCGAATGTGTGGTAACTTACAGTAGTTGGCTGGTCAACATTATGCTGCAATAATGATGGGCCTACTTTTATGTGTTGGACTGGAGCTGTAGCTCCACCTGCCCTCTTGTTAATCTGGCTCTGCATATACTAAGCTACCAATTGCACTGATGCTGGGACAGCTGCTCTGAAACACAGCTGTCCCTGTGAGCCTTACAATTGCTACTTTTGCTGCTAATTAGTAGCAGTGAAAAATTACACTACCAGGTTTCATGCAGGGCTGGAGAAATTTGAATGGACTCCGGTAACTGGCTTCATACAGTATGAAGATGGCTCAGTAACCACATACAAACTCAGAAAACTTTACAGTTGCCGAGTTTGATGAATTTGATTAATTTTGGTCCCCATACTAGAATAATGCAAATAGTGTAAGAGATGGGGTGCCACATCGGGACTGTGCTGTGCGCAAGAGGTATCAGGGGTATTTCCTGCATTGCAGCAGTGCTGAGTGGGTTCTTTACTAAAAACATGCGCAAACTACTGATTTGTCATGTACAACAGACCTATGCGGCTTTTTGTGCCCCTTGGGAACAACAGTCATGAAGATACAACAAGAAAAGATTAAGGCAGTCCTCTAAGGAGTGCCTATACAAAGGCAGTGATAGAAATAAAACCAACCTTCTCTAGTAGTGCTAGTAAATGTATTTGTTTCATTGTTTCTTACATATTGACTTGTCTATGGTGGCAGTCTTTTAGCATCATTTATATACAATGGACTTTTGAAAAATGAAGTTGGTATGTTATGGGTGATGGTAAGCTGTGGGAATAGAGGTTATTACTTAGAGATATATGCACATGAGGGCTAATTCAGACCAGATAGCTGCTGTATGTTTTCACACAGTGGGCGATCAGGTCTGAACTGCGCATGCGCCGCAGTGCACCGGCGCATGCCAGAGATGCGATCGGCATCTCAGCCTAGTGATCGCCTCTGCCTAATTGACAGACAGAGGTGTTCGCTTGGCGGGAGGGGTTGGTTGGCGGTGTTGGGCCGCCGTGTTAGGTACGTGGTCCTGGCAACGCAGACGTGCCTTGACCGTGCTGAGGCGGGCCGCTGTAGCTGCGTGACGTCAGACACAGCTGCTGCGACCCAGAGAGCGACGGGTAGCTATTCTGGAAGGGAGCTACTCTTCAGGTACAAAAGCATCACCGCCGTGCGATGCTTTTTTACCTGTTCAGGGGGGGGGGGGGCAGAGCCAGACATGCGGGGTGGACTAGCCCTGTGCTGAGCGGCCCCCTGCATGTCTGTGAAATTGATCAATTTCTAAATTTAGCACATCTACGATCAAGTCTGAATTACTACCATGCATTCTTAGCTGCTAATTTGTATATAGCGACTATGGGAAATATGGAGATGTTGCAGAAGCCTGCATTTGTACTGAGACACCCACCAGCTGCTCTACAAATCCCAGGGATTGCGAAAATGATGCAACATTGGTTACAGAACAGTCATCAAAATTCTAATAAGCTCTATGGTCATGCAGCATGGCCGCAGGAAGTACTGTAAACTGCAACAGTGTACAGGATTGCGATCACAGGCTGAAACATGCCCGCCCAAAAACTTACGACAGGCCTGCATTTTTGCCGCCAAGCCCCATTACTTCCTCTCTGCAACCGTCATGGCAAGACCATTGCCTCACATGTGCAGTGCAAAAAAGTCCCTCCACTGTGTAAAACATCAACATTGCGTACATTACTGAATCAGGCCTATAGTTTGAGGTGACTGAACTAGAGAAAAACAGTATGTCTATAAATGGTCACTGTTCAAAATAACTGTAGTTCGTACAAGTAAAATCTAGCTCTATTAAATTTATTTTAAAGCTAAAGATAAACACATTTAAAAAATAATTACTGTAAGAACTTGCTACACTGCAAGTAACTTAATGAAATATTCAAGTAAAAAGAAAACTTGGATTTAATTAAATGCTTAATATTATTGAACAGATTACCATTTTTTTTTATTGGTGCAAATTGATTTTTTACTAAAATAGAGAATTGTGCCCTTTTTACATACAGAATTTCTATGTTTTGTTTGCTGGATGCACATTTTAAAGTTTATGATGATAAGTATAAAACAGCTTCTTGTTCACATATTCATCTCAGCAATTCCTGGAAAATACAGTACTGCGTAAGTGTGTTACATTTAGCTGAGACAAAACCTCACGGACATCCATTAACCTTTCTTTGACAACTTTACACAGTACAGTACAGTACTGTTTCATATTCTCCCAGGTGGTACACTTGCTGAGTGTTGAAATTAGAAGCATTAGATGGAGCTAGAGAGTGTGGATGGAACTTGGGTCTCATGCATAGCCAAATTAAGGTGAGCGTACAGGGGATACTGTACCCTGGGCAGGGCCGAAACTAGGGTTTCTGTCACCCGGGGCAAGGCAGTCATTTGGCGCCCCCCCCTCCCCCCAATATACAGAAATACATCCTCCCGTAGCCCGTACATCAATACACAGTACGGTACATATATACACAGCCCCTGAATATACACATACCACCCAAATAAACATATATATACATGCACCTGTATATACACTTACCCCAATACACTGTGATTAAATACATCCCTCCTATACTGTATATACAAATTAAGTACCCACCCTGGGTACTCCAGCATACACACACACACACACACACACACACACACACACACACACACACACACACACAACACACACAACACCGGGTTACGCTGCACTGCTTCAGTACACACACACACTGGGTTGCACTGAACTTCTCCAGCACACACACAGGGTTACACTGAACTGCTCCAACACACATACACACAGGGTTACACTGCACTGCTCTAACACACACAAACAGGGTTACACTGAACTGCTGCAACACACATACACACAGGGTTACACTGCACTGCTCTAACACACACAAACAGGGTTACACTGAACTGCTGCAACACATACACACAGGGTTACACTGAACTGCTCCAACACACATATACACAGGGTTACACTGCACTGCTCTAACACACACAAACATGGTTACACTGAACTGCTGCAACACACATACACACAGGGTTACACTGCACTGCTCTAACACACACAAACAGGGTTACACTGAACTGCTCCAACACACATACACACAGGGTTACACTGCACTGCTCCAGCACACATACACACAGGGTTACACTGCACCGCTCCAACACACATAAACACAGGGTTGCACTGCACTGCTCCAACATACACACACAGGGTTACACTGCACTGCTCCAGTTCACTCACAGGGTTACACTGCACTGCTCCATCAGACACACACTGGGTAACACTGAACTGCGCCAGCAGATGCATGCACACACACACAGGGTTACACTGCACTGCTCCAACACTCATACACACCGGGTGACACTGCACTGCTCCAACACACATACACAAAGGGTTACACTGCACTGCTTCAACACACACACACGCACACAGGGTTACACTGCACTGCTCCAACACACACACACACACACACACACACACACACACACACACACACACACACACACTCAGGGTTACACTGCCCTGCTCACACACACTAGGTTAAAGTACAACACTGCACACACACATATTATACATATATAGCTGTCCGCCTCTCCCTACCTTTACACACATCTAGTGATGATCAGTCAGGGCCCCCGTCCTCTCCGTTTCTGAAGATGGCCGTCACACACACACACCGCTGGCAGATGATTATGTGAGTGTGAAGTGGCGCCTCTGTGTTTCCGGAAGCAGACTCTAACGGAGCATCCTGGCGCAGCGGAGCGGGGAGGCGCAACTTCAGCCCTGCGCCGTCCTACACTGCATGTTTCCGCTTACCGCCGGCGCCGGCGCCCTCTCTCATTCCGCGCCCAGGTCGCGTGCCCCCCTAGCCCCCCCCTAGTTTCGGCCCTGCCCTGGGCCCCACTCTGTCAACCCCCCACTCATCCACAGCACACTGACATCACTAGCTCTCCCTCTTGTCCAGCAGCAGAGCCAGACAGTCAGAATATGAGCAGGACAGTATGCAGTGCATGCAGAGATACAGGAGTATTAGGTTTCATGAGCTACCAACAGAGCTTCCTGACCAGTGGAGAGATACAGATGGGTCCACATTTATCTTGACCTTTAATAGGATTTACTGAGACTAGCTAGTCGGACTTAATCCCCTTCTGTAATGACTTAATCTCCTGCTGTATTGTTCTCTGTATTGTATTGCAGCTGAGCAGAGGCGTAACTAAGGTAAAGTGAGTGGGGCACGTGCCCTTGGCGCCTTGGTAGGCCCAGCAGAGGGGGGTGCCGCCGACGGCCAGGGCATCATGTCCACCCGCCCCCGTCCCGCTGCAATGTGAGGGGAGGAGAGCGCAGCGTCTCTCCTGCACCTCAATGTCCTCGCTGCCGCGCTGCCAGCGGCGCTGCATGTCTGTCAGGTTTCCGGCGGCGATAGCCAATCAGAGCTTGCGGACAGGCTCCTGATTGGCTGCCAGTCCGCGAGCTCTGATTGGCTAACGAACCGGCGCCACATTTAAGACAGCCGCCGCCGGAGACCTGGAGCGTTGAGGGGCAGGAGAGGCACTGCGCTCTCCTCCCCTCAGATAGCAGAGGGCAGCGATGACTGATGGCAAGGAACCTGACTGAAGTAAGCGGGAGGGGGGGGTAGAGTCTTGTATCTGGCACTGTGGGGTATGTAACTGGCACTGTGGGGCATGTATCTGGCTCTGTGGGGCATAGTATCTGGCACTGTGGGGCATTGTATATGGCACTGTGGGGCATTGTATCTGACGCTGTGGGGCATTGTATCTGATGCTGTGGGGCATTGTATCTGGCGCTGTGGGGCATTGTAACTGGCACTGTGGGGCATGTACTGGCACTGTGGGGCATGTAACTGGCACTGTGGGGTATGTATCTGGCACTGTGGGGCATTGTAACTGGCACTGTGGGGCATGTATCTGGAACTGTGGGGCATTGTAACTGGCACTGTGGGGCATGTATCTTGCACTGTGCGGCATTGTAACTGGCACTATGGGGCATGTATCTGGCACTGTGGGGAATTGTATCTGGCACTGTGGGGCATTGTATCTGGCACTGTGGGGCATTGTATATGACACTGTGGGGCATTGTGTCTGGCGCTGTGGGGCATTGTATCTGGCACTGTGGGGCAATATGTATCTGGCACTGTGGGGCGCTGTATCTGTCACTGTGGATCTGACACTGTGGGGCACTGTGTATCTGGCACTATGTATCTGGCACTGTGTAAAATGGGGACTCTGCATGCGTACTGTGCAAAAATTGAATGAAGGTGTGCTGAGAGACGACACAAGGGGTAGGTAATAGTTATGTTGGCACGCCCCATTTTCAGTGGCCACACCCCTTCTGGAGTGTGACTACGCCCTTTTTTGGTGCACGCCTTCGGATCACACACCACTCTTCATCTTGCCCTGGGCTCTGAAAACCCTAGTTATGCCTCTGCAGCCGAGAACAATAGATGATTGGTTTATTCTAATAAATCGTGTAGGAGGGGAGAGAGAGAGCTGCAAGTGACCCAGGGAACCCAGCTTATCTTGCTCCTTGCCTGGTGACTGGGTCCTGTGTAACTTGTTAAGTAATGAGAGCATTCGGGTCGAGAGAGAGAAAGACACACACACACACACACACACACACACACAAACACACAGTCCTCCTGAGTCCTGTCCCAATATGTAAGTAGTACAAAGGCTGCTTCTATTGCACTCTGCAAGATAAACTATAGGTTTTATATGTATTTTTTTAGGTTAAGTCGTCTTTGTTTCACTACAAGAAAACTTTATAAAATAGATGTCTCTCAATAAGGTGGAGCTATAAACAGCACTCAGGCATTATTAAACTATTAGTTTAAATCTAATTTACACCATTGGTTTAAATTTAATATACAGTACACAATCCATACAAACATTAATAAAGACGGTAGTCCTGGTAAACTGCATTATGTCCATCTTGAAATGTGTCATGTTGGGAGGTATGCAAAATCTAATAAACACCCTTCCCGCGAGCCCCCCTGTCTTAAGTGCCCCGAAACCCAACAAGGCTTAATCCGGCCCTGGTATCATGGCTATTGCTAGCATAATAGTATTTGCAAAAATATCAAAAATACTCTAGATTTGCTTTAAAATACAAACATACTAATCAATGCACTTACCATTTTTCATCCATAAATACTCAGGTGCCATTCAGATGTGAAAATACAAGATGTAATAGAAGGAAAAAGATAATTGTTTTATATTCACAGTGTGTATGAAAGAAAAAAAATATGTGAGGAAGCATAGACTGAGATCGGTGGCACCACCACAGAGAAAGTGGTGGTGGTATTGTAGTAGTCTGGGGAATATTTTTAGGGCATACTTTAGGCCTCTTAGTAACAATTGAGCATCATTTAAATGCCACAGGTTACCAAGGTTTTGTTACTGACAATGCACAGTGCTACTTCCAGCAGAATAATGTGTACTTTATGTTACAAAGCACATATCATCTCTAGCTGTTTCCACAAACATGGAAAGGAGTTCAGGGTATTCTAATGGGCTCCACAGCCACCATAGTCCATACTACAAAGATCTCAGGCTGCTCTGCATTGTATATACACTCACTTGCCACTCACCTACTGTATATATATAGCAGTGGGTACAACCCAGTTTGTATCCAAACCAGATTGATTGCTTTATGGAATGGGCTCCACAAGTGCTAAAAGCATTAGAGGTTCTGGTCCAAAACTGATAAGATAGCAAGAGTCAAAGTGCCAGCATACTGTATGTGACCATCCGCAGTTGCCATATTCCCTACAATATGCTACAGCAATGCAAATATCCATGCAACGTCATTTGTATGTTCTGATTTGCCCACTGTATTTCTGACCACAGACACAGCCGTAATTATTACTTACACTCACTCACTCACTCATGATGGATGCAAAAGATCTGTCTAGGAAAGGTTTCCCTTCCCCATAGGCAGGCCTCAAAAAAGCACACTCTTATGACACTCCTTTTATCCAGTATCATATTCTCAGTGAAGGTGCATGTCCACGATGCATGTGCAGTCTGTGATTGCTACTTGCAGAGCATGTGCAGACTGCTGATAATCATTAGAAGGGTCACCTTTTGGACTTATGTCCTAATAAGAATCAATCCCTCATTCTGAAAGTCTCCCATTCCACTACATAGAAAAATTAGCTAGAGATGAGCGGGTTCGGTTCTCTGAGAACCGAACCCACCCGAACTTCACGTCCCGAGCCCAGATCCGAGCCCGGCTCGGGACTTCCCGCAAGTCTCGGAACCAAAACGTCATCATCCCGCTGTTGGATTCTCACGGATTTTGGATTCCATATAAGGATCCATGCGTCCCCGCCATTTTCACTCTAGTCCTGGCGAGTGTAGCGAGAGGACGTGTCTCTCTCCTCGGTGTCTGTGTGGGAAAGTAGTATGGCGACCTGCTCTGTCTTATGTGTCATTCCAATGCTGTCTTGTGCTGCATTAGTCCAGTGGTGGTGTCTTGTGCTGCATCAGTCCAGTCACAGTGGTGGTGTCCTCTGCTGCCATATGTCCAGTGCTGCTGTTTAAGTCCAGTCCATTGCAGTGGTGCTGTGTTGTCCTGCATCAGTCCAGTGGTGGTGTCCCTGTACTGCCATAAGTCCAGTAATGCTGCCCTATAAGTCCACTGGTACTGCCGTATATGTCCTGTTATACTGCCGTATAAGTCCAGTGGTACTGCCGTATAAGTCCAGTGGTACTGCCGTATAAGTCCAGTGGTACTGCCGTATAAGTCCACTCCAGTGGTACTGCCATATAAGTCCAGTGAAACTGCCATATATATGTCCAGTGATACTGCCATATAAGTCCAGTGGTACTGCCGTATAAATCCAGTCCACTGGTACTGCCGTAAAAGTCCAGTGATACTGCCATATATGGCCAGTGATGCTGCCATATATGTCCAGTGGTACTGCCATATATGTCCAGTGATACTGCCGTATAAGTCCAGTGATACTGCCATATAAGTCCAGTGATACTGCCATATATGCCCAGTGGTACTGCAATATATGTCCAGTGATACTGCCATATAAGTCCAGTGGTACTGCCATATAAGTCCAGTCCAGTGGTACTGCTGTATAAGTCCAGTGATACTGGCGTATATGTCCAGTGGTACTGCCGTATATGTCCAGTGGTACTGCCTTATATGTCCAGTGGTACTGCCGTATAATTCCAGTGGTACTGCCGTATAAGGCCAGTGATACTGCCATATAAGTCCAGTGAAACTGCGGTATATGTCCAGTGGTACTGCCGTATAAATCCAGTGGTACTGCCATATAAATCCAGTGATACAGCCGCATAAGACCAGTGGTACTGCCGTATAAGTCCAGTGGTACTGTCATCTAAGTCCAGTGGTACTGCCGTATAAGTCCAGTGGTGCAGCCGTATAAGTTCAGGGGTACTGCCGTATAAGTCCAGTGGTGCTTTCTTGTGCTATATATTATTTACTTCAAAAAAAGGGGTTATTAATATTTAATCTAAATAATTTTTACAGTGTTTGTCCTGTGTGGTTTAGGGGTACGCTCTTCTGTGCCGCATATTGGGGGTCATTCCGAGTTGATCGTAGCTGTGCTAAATTTAGCACAGCTACGATCTTAAACTCAGACATGCGGTGGGACGCCCAGCAGAGGGCTAGTCCGCCCCGCATGTCAGTGCCGGCCCCCCGCACAAATACAAAAGTATCGCTCCACAGATACAAAGGCGATCTGTGGAGTAACTCCCGGCCAGCGGAGCTCCTGCGGCTGGCCGCGAGTTGTGTGTTGCTGCTGCTGCCCGCAGTGGCTGCATGAGATGTCACTCAGATGCCACGCCACGCCCCCCCCAACGGTCCGACCACGCCTGTGTTGGCCGGACCGCGCCTACTAAATGGCGGCTTAAAGCTGCCGTTCAGCCCCCTCCCGCCCAGCGACCACCTCTGTCTCAGAGGTGATCGCTGTGTACAGACGACTGCCATGCGCAGTTCCGACCCGATCGCTGCGCTGCGACAAACTGCAGTGAGCGATCGGGTCGGAATGACCCACAATGCTATATAACTCCGTCCAAATAAAAAGGTTATTATTATCCAAATTATTTTTACAGGCTTGCTATGTGTGTGGTCTAGGAGTACACTCTCCTGTGCCACCAATATTGTGCGTGTATTACATCTGGGTAAATTCCAGCACGTCCCATGTTTTGCACATACAATTAATTTGGTGGTGCAGAAATTTTTGAGAAATGACAGCGGCATGCAGTAAATGCTGTTGGTGGCCCGAAAAATTGCGGGGCACTTTCGACATTGAGCCACTGCGTGCCACTCCTAGATGGGTCAGGTGTTTGTGCCGCACACTTGTGTCGCTTAGCTTAGTCATACAGCTACCTCATTACACCTCTTTTACTTCTTTGCATGATGTGCTGTTTGGGACCTAGTTTTTTTAAGTGCCATCCTGTCTGCCACTGAAGTGCCACTCCTAGATGGACCAGGTGTTTGTGCCGCACATTTGTGTTGCTTAGTTTAGTCGTACAGCTACCTCATTGCGCCTCTTTTACTTCTTTGCATGATATGCTGTTTTGGGTCCTAGTTTTTCAAAAATTCCATCCTGTCTGCCACTGCAGTGCCACTCCTAAGTGGGCCATGTGTTTGTGCCGCACAATTGTGCCGCTTAGCTTAGGCATACAGCTACCTCATTGCACCTCTTTTACTTCTTTAGATGATGTACTGTTTGGGGCCTATTTTTTAAATCTACCATCCTGTCTGCCACTGCAGTGCCACTCCTAGATGGGCCAGGTGTTTGTGCCGGCCACTTGTGTCACTTATCAAAGTCATCCAGCTACCTCGGTGCAACCTTTTGGCCTAATAACAATATTGTGAGGCATTCAGAATAGACTGGAAATTAGTGGAATTTAATGTTTTTGAGGTTAATAATACCGTAGGATGAAAATTACCCTAGCTGTTTTAGAGTTTTTTTCAAAAGTCATCCAGATCCAAAACCAAAATCTGAAAGGGTGGTTTTGGCAAAACTAATCCAGATCCAAAACACGAGCGAAGATCCAGATCCAAAACCAAAACACGAAAAGTGCCCGCCGCACATCTCTAAAAAGAGCTGAACTCCATGTCATAGCTATGGAACCCGCTTTTGATTGGATGTCCCTTGTGACATGACACATTATGTATTTACTTAAGTGAACTGTGTTTTTGCCTCTGTAAATACAAGGGTTGGTGCTTTTATCAAGTTGTTGGACTGGAGGGCATCATACAGGTGTTCAACTCTAAATGCAATTCCAGACTGTTAAGCACACAGCTAGCTGGCAGCAGTTGTAAACTGAAAGCAGGTAAGTGTAGAAAAAGCAGTGAGCTTGAACTGAGCATAAACAAACAGTGTCAATGTAATTTAAAAAATAGATTACAAAATTACATCATGATCATGTGATGAGAGGTGGTGCCTGTGCCGTGCTTTATCTCAGGTAATGCTGTCACCTGGAATCTGGGCTCCAGGGACATGTTATGAGGAATAGTGATAGCATGGGGCGAGGTAAGCGGGTTTGGAGAACCTCAATGTAACATTGAATAGGTAGTAGAAAAATTATATTCACTCTCCAGGTGAGTGGAGGCAGGAGTAATTAAGTAGAAGTTATTAGAAACCCCATAAAAAAAACAAGTGGGGCAGATATTACAGTGACTGAAGCCAAAAAGGAGCCCATGTGTACACCCATGCGAGCTCCAATGCATTCATGTAAGTCCAGACAACAGTAAACAGGGTTTCAGAAGAAGTGCCATCATTCCGTCACTGTGGGATCCCTGTGGAACCTGTGGACTTAGGAGAAATACAGTTATCAATGGTAAGTTCTTACCATAACGTATATTTCTCTTACGTCCTAGAGGATGCTGGGGACTCCGTAAGGACCATGGGATAGACGGGCTCCGCAGGAGACATGGGCACTTAAAGAAAGACTTTAGGATTTGGGTGTGCACTGGCAACTCCCTCTATGCCCCTTCTCCAGACCTCAGTTGATTACTGTGCCCAGAGGAGACTGGGTGCTTTTCAGAAGCTCTCCTGAGTTTCTGACAGAAAGTATTTTGTTAGGTTTTTTATTTTCAGGGAGCCTGCTGGCAACAGACTCCCTGCATTGTGGGACTGAGGGGAGAGAAGCAGACCTACTTCTGTGAGTTGAAAGGCTCTGCTTCTTAGGCTACTGGACACCATTAGCTCCAGAGGGATCGGTACGCAGGTCTCATCCTCGCCGTCCGGACCGGAGCCGCGCCGCCGTCCTCCTCACAGAGCTGAAGGTAGAAGCCACGTGAGTATGAGAAGTTAGAAGACATCAAAGGCGGCAGAAGACTTCAATGTTCTTCACTGAGGTAACGCACAGCACTGCAGCTGTGCGCCATTGCTCCCATTCACCTCACATACTGTGTCACTGTAAGGGTGCAGGGCGCGGGGGGGGGGGGGGGGCGCCCTGGGCAGCAAATAAACCTCTCCTGGCAAAAGATGGATATATACAGCCGGCCACTGTATATACCTACGAGCCCCCGCCAAAGTTTTGTATTTTAGAGCGGGACAGAAGCCCGCTGCCGAGGGGGCGGGCTTCTCCCTCAGCACTCACCAGCACCATTTTTTCTCCACAGCACCGCTGAGAGGAAGCTCCCCGGACTCTCCCCTGCTTAGATCACGGTGACAAGAGGGTTTTAAAGTAGAGGGGGGGGCACATAATTGGCGAATTGAGTATAAAGCGCTATCTGGGTAAACATAAATATTGTGTTTTTGTCCTGGGTTATTACAGCGCTGGGTGTGTGATGGCATACTCTCTCTCTGTCTCTCCTAAGGGCCTTGTGGGGGAACTGTCTCAGATAAAAGGGTTCCCTGAGTGTGTGGTGTGTCGGTACGTGTGCGTCGACATGTCTGAGGTAGAAGGTTTTTCGAGGGAGGAGGAGCAAATGAATGTGGTGTCGCCGTCGACGGCACCGACACCTGACTGGATGGATATGTGGAATGTTTTAAGTGCCAATGTAAATTTATTGCACAAAAGATTGGCTAAAGCTGAAGCTAGGGAACAGTCAGGGAGTCAACCCATGCCTGTACCTATGTCGCAGGGACCTTCGGGGTCCCAAAAGCGCCCACTATCCCAAATAGTTGACACGGATACCGACACGGATTCTGACTCCAGTGTCGAATATGATGATGCAAAATTACAGCCAAAGGTGGCTAAATGTATTCGATATATGATTATTGCAATCAAAGATGTTTTGCATATCACAGAGGTACCCCCTGTCCCTGACACGCGGGTACACATGTATAAGGGAAAGAAAACTGAGATAAATTTTCCCCCCTCACATGAGCTGATCGAGTTATGTGAAAAAGCATGGGAATCTCCAGACAAGAAACTGCAGATTCCCAAAAGGATTCTTATGGCGTATCCTTTCCCGCCAACGGACAGGATGACAGGATACGGTGGGAATCATCTCCTAGGGTGGACAAAGCTTTGACACGCTTATCCAAAAAGGTAGCGCTGCCTTCCCAAGATACGGCTACCCTCAGGGATCCTGCTGATCGCAAGCAGGAGGTTACACTGAAGTCCATTTATACACATTCAGGTACCTTACTCAGACCGGCTATTGCATCGGCATGGGTGTGTAGTGCTGTAGCAGCATGGACAGATACCTTATCAGCGGAATTTGATACCCTAGATAAGGATACCATCCTATTGACCCTAGGACATATAAAAGATGCTGTCTTATATATGAGAGATGCACAAAGAGACATTGGTGTATTGGGTTCGAGAATCAACGCTATGTCGATCTCGGCTAGAAGAGTCCTTTGGACCCGACAATGGACAGGTGATGCCGACTCAAAAAGGCATATGGAGGTTTTACCTTACAAGGGTGAGGAATTGTTTGGGGAAGGTCTCTCGGACCTGGTCTCCACTGCTACGGCAGGCAAATCTAATTTTTTACCTTATATTCCCTCACAACCTAAAAAAGCACCACATTATCAAATGCAGTCCTTTCGATCAAATAGAAACAAGAAAGGCCGTGGATCGTCCTTTCTTGCCAGAGGTAAGGGCAGAGGGAAAAAGCTGCACAACACAGCTAGTTCCCAGGAACAGAAGTCCTCCCCGGTCTCTGCAAAATCCACCGCATGACGCTGGGGCTCCACTAAGGGAGTCCGCCCCAGTGGGGGCACGTCTTCGAATTTTCAGCCACATCTGGGCCCACTCACAGGTGGATCCCTGGGCAATAGAAATTGTTTCCCTAGGTTACAAACTGGAATTCGTAGAGGTGCCTCCTCGCCGGTTTTTCAAATCGGCTCTGCCAACGTCCCCTCAAGAACGGGAGATAGTGTTAAATGCAATCGACAAATTGTATCTTCAACAGGTGGTGGTCAAGGTTCCCCTGCTTCAACAGGGCAGGGGATATTACTCAACCCTGTTTGTGGTCCCGAAACCGGGCGGTTCGGTCAGACCCATTTTAAATGTAAAATTCCAGAACCTATACTTGAAAAGGTTCAAATTCAAGATGGAATCGCTCAGGGCAGTCATCGCCAGCCTAGAAGGGGGAGATTTTATGGTATCTCTGGACATAAAGGATGCATACCTTCATGTTCCGATATATCCACCTCATCAGGCGTACCTGAGATTTGCGGTACAGGATTGTCATTACCAATTTCAGACGTTGCCTTTTTGGGCTTTCCACGCCAAGGTAATGGCGGAAATGATGGTGCTCCTGCGCAAGCAAGGTGTCACAATTATCCCGTACTTGGACGATCTCCTCATAAAAGCGAGATCAAGAGAACAATTACTGAACAGCGTGTCACTTTCACTGAAGGTGTTACAGCAACACGGCTGGATTCTCAATATCCCGAAGTCGCAGCTGGTTCCTACGACTCGTCTACCCTTCTTGGGCATGATTCTGAATACGGACCAGAAAAGGGTGTATCTGCCGATAGAAAAGGCTCAAGAACTCGTGACTTTGGTCAGGAACCTATTGAAACCAAAACAGGTGTCAGTGCATCACTGCACGCGAGTCCTGGGAAAGATGGTGGCATCTTACGAGGCCATTCTACTCGGCAGGTTCCATGCACGGACCTTCCAATGGGACCTACTGGACAAATGGTCCGGGTCGCATCTACAAATGCATCGGTTGATCACCCTGTCCCCCAGGGCCAGGGTGTCTCTCCTGTGGTGGCTGCAGAGTGCTCACCTTCTAGAGGACCGCAGATTCGGCATTCAGGACTGGGTCCTGGTGACCACGGACGCGAGCCTCCGAGGTTGGGGTGCAGTCACACAAGGAAGGAACTTCCAGGGTCTTTGGTCAAGTCAGGAGACTTGTCTTCACATCAACGTCCTGGAGCTAAGGGCCATATTTAACGCCCTTCGTCAAGCGGAGACTTTGCTTCGTGACTTACCAGTTCTGATCCAGTCAGACAACATCACCGCAGTAGCTCATGTAAACCGCTAGGGCGGCACAAAGAGCAGAGTGGCAATGGCGGAAGCAACAAAGATTCTACGCTGGGCGGAAAACCATGTAAGCGCCCTATCAGCAGTGTTCATTCCGGGAGTGGACAACTGGGAAGCAGACTTCCTCAGCAGGCACGACCTGCATCCGGGAGAGTGGGCACTTCATCAGGATAATGGTAAAAAACAAAGAAGCGCTGTCATTGAAAGTATTATACAATTTATTAAAAATATATATATATGATAATCACAAAAATAAAACCTGGTATCCTGTAATTTGATAACACAGCATATATAGTATAGCAAGCATCAATACTTATTAGTAGCAGCAAATGATGGACATATTAACAAAATCCCCTAAAACGATATAACCACCTGTGCTTCAGATGGTAATATAGCACTTGTAATTAAAAAAAGGGCTCCTTGCTGGGAGCTCCACATGTGGGTTAATTAGACGTATAGGCTCATAAGATGATTTTATGGATTTAAAAGTCCATCCGTGGTGTGAATATAAACAGTTCACCTTTGTTTTGTCCACTTTATAATATCTGCTCCCAATACTTATTCCGTATTTTAGAAAAGGCTTTTTACGGGTGATTTTAATTAGCACAATTCCGTGCACAGCACAATGACATTTAAGCATGGAACGCTATTTTGACAGTCTCGTATTGTGCTTACCCCAGCCTCTGCTGATTGCAATTATTCGGTATTTCCTTTGAAAATGTTGGGCGCCGGCTGCCCACGCCGCTTGACTGCGGCACCGAAGGGATGAAATAAAGCAGAATGTATTGGTGAACTGAACGCTCGGAACCGCTCACTTGCAGTGATACAGCGGGAGCCGTCAGAGACGTGCCTGTAGCTGGAGCCGTTCGAAGACTCTGGTGGTGGAGAGAAGCAGGATACCAGACAGGATACTGGGAGGAATGCTTGACGCGTTTCTCAGCCTCAATCCTGGGGCTGTTTCATCAGGATGTCTTCACACAGATTGCAAGCCAGTGGGGCCTGCCCCAGATAGACATGATGGCGTCCCGCCTAAACAAAAAACTGCAAAGGTATTGCGCCAGGTCAAGAGACCCTCAGGCGGTAGCGGTGGACGCACTAGTGACACAGTGGGTGTTCCACTCACTATATGTTTTTCCTCCTCTTCCTCTCATCCCAAAGGTGTTAAGAATAATAAGAAAAGGAGGAGTTCAGACAATTCTCATTGTTCCAGATTGGCCACGAAGGACCTGGTACCCGGAATTGCAGGAGATGCTCACAGAAGATCCGTGGCCTCTTCCTCTAAGACAGGACCTGTTGCAACAGGGGCCCTGTCTGTTCCAAGACTTACCGCGGCTGCGTTTGACGGCATGGCGGTTGAACGCCGGATCCTAGTGGAAAAGGGCATTCCGGATGAGGTCATTCCTACTCTGATAAAGGCTAGGATGGATGTGACAGCTAAACATTATCACCGTATAGGGCTTAAATATGTTACTTGGTGTGAGGCCAGGAATGCTCCTACGGAAGAATTCCATCTGGGCCGTTTCCTTCACTTTCTACAAACTGGAGTGAATTTGGGCCTAAAATTAGGCTTAATTAAGGTTCAGATTTCGGCATTGTCCATTTTCTTTCAAAAAGAATTGGCTTCACTTCCAGAAATACAAACTTTTGTAAAGGGAGTGCTTCATATTCAGCCTCCTTTTGTACCTCCGGTGGCGCCTTGGGACCTTAACGTGGTTTTGAGTTTCCTTAAGTCGCACTGGTTTGAACGAGAGATGTGCACCGGAAATTTTTCGGGTTTTGTGTTTTGGTTTTGGGTTCGGTTCCGTGGCCGTGTTTTGGGCTCGAACGCGTTTTGGCAAAACCTCACCGAATTTTTTTTGTCGGATTCGGGTGTGTTTTGGATTCGGGTGTGTTTTGGATTCGGGTGTTTTTTTTTTCAAAAAACCCTAAAAAACAGCTTAAATCATAGAAATTGGGGGTCATTTTGATCCCAAAGTATTATTAACCTCAATAACCATAATTTCCACTCATTTTCAGTCTATTCTGAACACCTCACACCTCACAATATTATTTTTAGTCCTAAAATTTGCACCGAGGTCGCTGGATGACTAAGCTCAGCGACCCAAGTGGCCGACACAAACACCTGGCCCATCTAGGAGTGGCACTGCAGTGTCACGCAGGATGGCCCTTCCAAAAAACACTCCCCAAACAGCACATGACGCAAAGAAAAAAAGAGGCGCAATGAGGTAGCTGTGTGACTAAGCTCAGCGACCTAAGTGGCCGATACAAACACCTGGCCCATCTAGGAGTGGCACTGCAGTGTCACGCAGGATGGCCCTTCCAAAAAACACTCCCCAAACAGCACATGACGCAAAGAAAAAAAGAGGTGCAATGAGGTAGCTGTGTAAGTAAGCTAAGCGACCCTAGTGGCCGACACAAACACCTGGCCCATCTAGGAGTGGCACTGCAGTGTCAGGCTGGATGGCCCTTCCAAAAAATACTCCCCAAACAACACATGACGCAAAGAAGAAAAAAAGAGGCGCAATGAGGTAGCTGTGTGACTAAGATAAGTGACCCTAGTGGCCGACACAAACACCTGGCCCATCTAGGAGTGGCACTGCAGTGTCACGCAGGATGGCCCTTCCAAAAAACACTCCCCAAACAGCACATGGCGCAAAGAAGAAAAAAAAGAGGCGCAATGAGGTAGCTGTGTGACTAAGATAAGCGACCCTAGTGGCCGACACAAACACCTGGCCCATCTAGGAGTGGCACTGCAGTGTCACGCAGGATGGCCCTTCCAAAAAACACACCCCAAACAGCACATGACGCAAAGAAAAAAAGAGGCGCAATGAGGTAGCTGTGTGACTAAGCTCAGCGACCCAAGTGGCCGACACAAACACCTGGCCCATCTAGGAGTGGCACTGCAGTGTCACGCAGGATGGCCCTTCCAAAAAACACTCCCCAAACAGCACATGACGCAAATAAAAAAAGAGGCGCAATGAGGTAGCTGTGTGACTAAGCTCAGCGACCCAAGTGGCCGACACAAACACCTAGCCCATCTAGAAGTGGCACTGCAGTGTCACGCAGGATGGCCCTTCCAAAAAACACTCCCCAAACAGCACATGACGCAAAGAAAAAAAGAGGCGCAATGAGGTAGCTGTGTGACTAAGCTCAGCGACCCAAGTGGCCGACACAAACACCTGGCCCATCTAGGAGTGGCACTGCAGTGTCACGCAGGATGGCCCTTCCAAAAAACACTCCCCAAACAGCACATGACGCAAAGAAAAAAAGAGGCGCAATGAGGTAGCTGTGTGAGTAAGCTAAGCGACCCTAGTGGCCGACACAAACACCTGGCCCATCTAGGAGTGGCACTGCAGTGTCAGGCCGGATGGCCCTTCCAAAAAATACTCCCCAAACAACACATGACGCAAAGAAGAAAAAAAAGAGGCGCAATGAGGTAGCTGTGTGACTAAGATAAGTGACCCTAGTGGCCGACACAAACACCTGGCCCATCTAGGAGTGGCACTGCAGTGTCACGCAGGATGTCCCTTCCAAAAAACACTCCCCAAACAGCACATGACGCAAAGAAGAAAAAAAAGAGGCGCAATGAGGTAACTGTGTGACTAAGATAAGCGACCCTAGTGGCCGACACAAACACCTGGCCCATCTAGGAGTGACACTGCAGTGTCACGCAGGATGGCCCTTCCAAAAAACACTCCCCAAACAGCACATGACGCAAAGAAAAATGAAAGAAAAAAGAGGTGCAAGATGGAATTGTCCTTGGGCCCTCCCACCCACCCTTATGTTGTATAAACAGGACATGCACACTTTAACCAACCCATCATTTCAGTGACAGGGTCTGCCACACGACTGTGACTGAAATGACGGGTTGGTTTGGACCCCCACCAAAAAAGAAGCAATTAATCTCTCCTTGCACAAACTGGCTCTACAGAGGCAAGATGTCCACCTCATCATCATCCTCCAATTCATCACCGTGTACATCCCCCTCCTCACAGATTATCAATTCGTCCCCAGTGGAATCCACCATCACAGCTCCCTGTGTACTTTGTGGAGGCAATTGCTGCTGGTGAATGTCTCCATGGAAGAATTGATTATAATTCATTTTAATGAACATCATCTTCTCCACATTTTCTGGAAGTAACCTCGTACGCCGATTGCTGACAAGGTGAGCGGCGGCACTAAACACTCTTTCGGAGTACACACTTGTGGGAGGGCAACTTAGGTAGAATAAAGCCAGTTTGTGCAAGGGCCTCCAAATTGCCTCTTTTTCCTGCCAGTATACGTACGGACTGTCTGACGTGCCTACTTGGATGCGGTCACTCATATAATCCTCCACCATTTTTCAATGGTGAGAGAATCATATGCAGTGACAGTAGACGACATGTCCGTAATCGTTGTCAGGTCCTTCAGTCCGGACCAGATGTCAGCATCAGCAGTCGCTCCAGACTGCCCTGCATCACCGCCAGCGGGTGGGCTCGGAATTCTTAGCCTTTTCCTCGCACCCCCAGTTGCGGGAGAATGTGAAGGAGGAGATGTTGAAAGGTCGCGTTCCGCTTGACTTGACAATTTTCTCACCCGCAGTTCTTTGAACCCCTGCAGACTTGTGTCTGCCGGAAAGAGAGATACAACGTAGGTTTTAAATCTAGGATCGAGCACGGTGGCCAAAATGTAGTGCTCTGATTTCAACAGATTGACCACCCGTGAATCCTTGTTAAGCGAATTAAGGGCTCCATCCACAAGTCCCACATGCCTAGCGGAATCGCTCAGTGTTAGCTCCTCCTTCAACGTCTCCAGCTTCTTCTGCAAAAGCCTGATGAGGGTAATGACCTGACTCAGGCTGGCAGTGTCTGAACTGACTTCACGTGTGGCAAGTTCAAAAGGTTGCAGAACCTTGCACAACGTTGAAATCATTCTCCACTGCGCTTGAGACAGGTGCATTCCACCTCCTATATCGTGCTCAGTTGTAAAGGCTTGAATGGCCTTTTGCTGCTCCTCCAACCTCTGAAGCATATAGAGGGTTGAATTCCACCTCGTTACCACTTCTTGCTTCAGATGATGGCAGGGCAGGTTCAGGCGTTATTGGTGTTGCTCCAGTCTTCTGTACGTGGTGCCTGTACGCCGAAAGTGTCCCGCAATTCTTCTGGCCACCGACAGCATCTCTTGCACGCCCCTCTCATTTTTTAAATAATTCTGCACCACCAAATTCAAGGTATGTGCAAAACATGGGACGTGCTGGAATTTGCCCATATTTAATGCACACACAATATTGCTGGCGTTGTCCGATGCCACAAATCCACAGGAGAGTCCAATTGGGGTAAGCCATTCTGCGATGATCTTCCTCAGTTGCCGTAAGAGGTTTTCAGCTGTGTGCGTATTCTGGAAAGCGGTGATACAAAGCGTAGCCTGCCTAGGAACGAGTTGGCGTTTGCGAGATGCTGCTACTGGTGCCGCCGCTGCTGTTCTTGCGGCGGGAGTCAATACATCTACCCAGTGGGCTGTCACAGTCATATAGTCCTGAGTCTGCCCTGCTCCACTTGTCCACATGTCCGTGGTTAAGTGGACATTGGGTACAACTGCATTTTTTAGGACACTGGTGAGTCTTTTTCTGAGGTCTGTGTACATTTTCGGTATCGCCTGCCTAGAGAAATGGAACCTAGATGGTATTTGGTACCGGGGACACAGTACCTCAAACAAGTCTATAGTTGGCTCTGCAGTAATGATGGATACCGGAACCACGTTTCTCACCGCCCAGGATGCCAAGGCCTCAGTTATCCGCTTTGCAGCAGGATGACTGCTGTGATATTTCATCTTCCTCGCAAAGGACTGTTGGACAGTCAATTGCTTGGTGGAAGTAGTAAAAGTGGTCTTACGACTTCCCCTCTGGGATGACCATCGACTCCCAGCAGCAACAACAGCAGCGCCAGCAGCAGTAGGCGTTACACTCAAGGATGCATCGGAGGAATCCGAGGCAGGAGAGGACTCGTCAGAATTGCCAGTGACATGGCCTGCAGGACTATTGGCATTCCTGGGGAAGGAGGAAATTGACACTGAGGGAGTTGGTGGGGTGGTTTGCGTGAGCTTGGTTACAAGAGGAAGGGATTTACTGGTCAGTGGACTGCTTCCGCTGTCGCCCAAAGTTTTTGAACTTGTCACTGACTTATGATGAATGCGCTGCAGGTGACGTATAAGGAAGAATGTTCCGAGGTGGTTAACGTCCTTACCCCTACTTATTACAGCTTGACAAAGGCAACACACGGCTTGACACCTGTTGTCCGCATTTCTGTTGAAATACTTCCACACCGAAGAGCTGATTTTTTTGGTATTTTCACCAGGCATGTGATAAAGCTAAATATTTATCTTGTATATAACCCTTTATGAGGTCTAAGAACACTGTACGCTATCTACGTAAGAAGTACCGTAAGGGTACGCAAGTTGCGTATCGATCGCTTAGCCGTGATCGAGACGCTCAGGCGTCACGTTCACTCACGGCCAAGTGATCGCAGGCAGGCAGACTATTGGCTGTTGACTTATCGTAATGATTCGCTATAGCGTAGCAGCGCTCGGGACCACGAGGAGATCACCAGCGATGCAGACGCTCACAACGTTAAACCTTTATATCTATACCTTTAGCAATGAAATACACAGCAAACCTTAATGTAGAGACAAAGTGTAAGTGCAACCTTGTGTAACCTGATTAACTACAAAGCTGCTTGAGTGTCACCGATGCTCAGGGAGTACTTAACACTATAAAGAATACACAGATACCTGGGCTTAGGGTCCGAAACCTATTATGTGTATTATGACTATTATACTTGCAAAAGGAATCACAGTACAAAGCATACACTACAATATAACATAAACCAACTAACCAGATAACTACACAGGAAATACAATACAATACAATCCAAGTCTAATCAAGGAAAAATACGAGAGAAAGAGAAGAGAGGGGGAGAGAGGAATAGCTCACAGTAAGACAATATGATTACGGAGAGAACTTACGCACAAGGGGAACGATCGCATGCGCCTCGATATCCAGCTCCCGATTATCAGCAATGAGAACCGTTGAAGAGAGTGAAGTTGGATATGGTCGGCCTGCTATTTATGCCCCACACACAATACAATTCAATGGTCCCTACAATCTCATTGTTCATTGGACACAGGAATTCGGCTTCGCATTATAACAAAAGGTCATAGGTTGATTCATACAGGTGGGCTGTGACTATTTCCAACTGCTCAGGTGGGAGGGAAACTGGGTTTCCCGCTGCATGGGTAATAAAGTGCAAATAAAGTAAATGTTCATAAACTTCTTATGTCCATAACTATTCGCACGAGCGATTGATCTGCTTCAAACCAACACCGGAATATTTCTAATTAAATATTCTTCCGATGGATACTAAACACCACTGTATTACTCCTGTCTGACCCTTCGTATCAAACAAAGAGGGATTCCTCTGTTCATAAACATTCTATATTAACCAAACTTTCAGAATCTATCAAAGGGACCATGATCTACAAAATACATTATTACTGAAAATATGTTACGATTGAGTCGCATGCTACAACCACATAAACTCTACCGTAAATACGCATACCATGCGCCTGCGGGTGCCCGCGACTGTGAGTATGCGCACGTACGGGAGAGCGTACGCATGCGCAGCACGGACCTGTGTGAGGTGCAAATATGGTAGTGTGCATAGAGATATTTTTCTGACTTTGACAGTCCACCCTTTGGCAGTCAATAATAACTGCCACTTCCTGAAAACATTTCAAAAGGAGAAAAATATATGTTAGGGGTTAATTCATTTCCATGGTTGGGTAAGGGAGGAGAGAGGAGTAGGTGTGAAGAGGGTATGACCTAGTGAGATAGCAGAAGCATGTGTGTATGAATCCGTGTTTGGGGGGGTCATGTATCATTGTGCCGTACGTGTTGTAAATCAAGCTTCGAGGTATTGCGAAGTATACATTTGAATTCCTTCTTATCCCGTGGTACAGGTCTGTGGATGGGCTGTCAAACTTTACCGAGCTCTTTTCGGATTTTGAACAAAATGGGGAGCACATTTTAGTTGATGATACCTGAATGGGGGAATATGTGATTGCTGATATCTGTGCCTGTATTCCCTATACTATGTGTGTCATTACCTGAGGGTTGTAGAAATGAAGAAAAGACATAATTACGGTAAATGCGGTGGTATTCTATGTCAGGTTAATGTACATCTGTCGGTTGAAGTTTTGTTCGGTATCAGTTGAAAGTCGTCTTCTTTGCGCTGTTTTGCTCATTAAGCGTGAGCAATAAGCTTTGTCAATGCCATTAGATTTACAAAAAATGTTGGGCTAGCGTAATTTTAAGAATTCTAGGGAAACTGGGGATCCATGGCAAAGTTCATCAAGTGTCCATATCTCAAGTGGTCAAAACTTCTTCTTTGGTCTATCCGTTGTCTGTATAGCGTCTCATCAACTTCCTCGTCCAAGGGGGTCTTGTTATCTTGGAGAAAAACCAGAAAAACAGGTGAAAGAAACGGACCGCAGAAATCGCATTTTCATCACATCATTGTTTCTATCGTTGGGTCGTAAATCAAATCCAGGTTAATTACAGTTTCATCACTCCTCAAACTCATCACTCTGGTACTTTGTTTGCTCCTCATTAAAGCCTGCCCGCATCTGAATATCAATCCAATCGATATAACGACACCTAAGATACATAGTAGAAACTTCCCAACATCCATTATGACTCCTTGAGCCCAGTCTCCTAAACCAGAGAACCAATTTCGCGGGTTCAACCATGACACCCAACCAGTCAGCTCATTACCTACAGCAGCAAGAGTGAGATTGTGTTTTCGGCAAAATTCCCACTTTAATTGGAGAATATCGTCCATCTTTTGGTCTATGACCTCTACCGGATCCTCGGTGCTATTTGTGATATACGTGCAACACTTCACGCCGTACTGTGTTGCCAATGTAACACAATATCCGCCTGTCACTGCTGTGAGGTAATTAAGAACCATTCTATGCTGTACCAGTTCTGTTTTATAAGCTTGAAGTTCTCTTCCAGTGTATCTAAACGTGTCATCATACATTTCAGTGATATTATCTAACAAATTGGCGAGTGCGGAAATGTATCTATAATTCATCACTCCTCGAGCGGTGCGAGTGAAATCTAACGCCACCAGAACCTGAATCCCGGTGGATTCATGGATCAGATCAGAGGCCGGATGCTCTAACCTTTCTGACAGTTGTCTTTTAACTAGGTGCTCGTAATGAGTGTGAGTATAAGGAGCTTGGGCACCACGGTGTATGTCTTTCATTTTATCATGAGTTACAGTCATTACTTCAGGCAATACTCTTCCAATATAACACAATCCTTCAGAGTTTGGGGCAAGCCACTTGTACGCCTTTCTCCCGCATATGAAATATGCATCATCGGGGAGAACATATGGGACGGAGAAAGACATTACCATATTACACACCTTCCAGGTGAAATCTCCTAGCCCTAATTCTTCCATCTGCTTAATGCACGTATCAGGTTGTACGATATGTGCACAGTATCCTGGTGATACTTCTCCAACTCTAGTAATCCTATTTCCTAAGGTGTATCTATACCGGAAAGATTTTCCTCTACTGGCTATGTGGCGTACAAGCTCTGTATCTGTAGGCATTCTATCTGCTCTATGTGAAAAGGTCATGGTGTGGTTACTCCATGATACTTCCCAATTTCCCGGCTTTCTGGGATTGGAGATGTTAAAACATAATAGGGACCTATCCACGTGGTATTGGTGGAGCTTCAAACTAGGAGGGCTGGAGATATTAAACCTCCGGTCCACCGGTCTCCCACCATTTAACTCAAGTACCTCCCCTATCGTTAAAGGAAATGGTACTAGCCCTGATTTGCTATGACCCTGAGGTACTTGAGAGCATACCCAACAATCTGTTTTGTTTAATACATTACCCACTAAGGAGTGATAATCACTCAATGGATGCCGGTCCATATGGATATTAAAACTGGATTGGCATTTCTTAATGCACCCATCCTCAATGACATTGTTACAGAGCCTACAGATACAATTTTCTTCAGCTAACAATCCGTCACAATTTCTTCTATGATCAATGCTATCGGATCGTTTTCTGATACTCGCCTTTGCTTGTTGGTTAGGTTGATCTTGGAAAACTACGCCTCCATCTTTATCATCAGAACTCATTCCAGAACCTCTATCGACCTCCATGGTACTCTCGCCGGAACAGACTGCTCTGGTCAACATCATGGTCAACAGGAAAATCCGGATCACAGTCTCTTGGGGCAAGTCCATCTTTGAGGAGGAGACGAAGAAGAATGAGAAGGAGGAAAAATACATTTGAGGGAGAGGGGATGGGAAGTGGAAGAAAAACAATAAAAGGGAGTGGGGAGTCGACAACAGCTCTCGGTCTTCAAGGCTCAGGTGCCGCCTCAGTCCTCCTGGAACAGACACTCCAGTGATACAACCTCTACCGTCTGTTCCTTATCACGGGACTTCTCTGGATCAGCAACCTTCTTGCAGTGGGATGAATGGACCCAAGTCTCTCTCTCAGCAACCTTCAATGCTGTAGTGCTAGTCAATAAGACCTGGTATGGTCCTTCCCATCTGTCAATAAGGCAACCTGAGCGTAGAAAATTTCGTATCATTACATAATCCCCAGGTTCAATGTCATGACAATTACTATCAGGTAGATCAGGAATCACCAACTTTAGATTATCATTTTGATTCCTTAACTGTTTACTCATGTTAATCAAGTACTTTACAGTTACTTCATTGTTACATTTCAAATCATCCTGAGGGTTAATCATGACATGCGGTTGTCGACCAAATAAGATTTCAAAGGGGGACAGATTAAGAGGGGACCTGGGAGTGGTTCTGATACTGTACAATACAATGGGTAAAGCTTCTGGCCATGTCAATCCTGTCTCTGCCATCACTTTACTCAATTTATTTTTAATAGTGCTGTTCACTCTTTCGACCTTCGCACTCGCCTGTGGACGGTACGGAGTGTGCAGCTTGCTATCAATTCCCATCAACTTACACATTCCTTGAAAGACATCACCTGTAAAATGGGTACCCCTATCACTTTCGATTATTCTAGGGATACCATATCTACATACAAATTCCTGCACAATTTTCTTAGCTGTAAACATAGCGGTATTTGTAGCTGCAGGAAATGCTTCGACCCAATTCGAGAAAACATCTATACAAACAAGTACATATTTCAAATTCCGACAAGGGGGTAATTGAATGAAGTCAATTTGTATTACCTGGAAAGGGCCGCCGGCAGGTGGGATATGGGATGGTTCTGTAGGTATTGCCTTTCCAATATTCTTTCTCAGACAGGTAAGGCATGACATTGCTCTTTTACTCGCATGAGAGGAGAATCCTGGGGCGCACCAATAGGCTCTTACCAATTTGCACATTCCCTCCTTGCCTAGATGAGTCAGCCCGTGAGCTGCTTCAGCCAGACATGGAAGATATGCTCTGGGGGCCACTGGTTTACCATGTCCATCCGTCCAGAGTCCTGAGGACTCTTGGCCACATCCCTTTGCCTTCCAGACTGCCTTTTCCTGTGTGGAACACAAATTTTGCATTTTACACAACTTCTGTGTGTTGATGGTATTGAATACCATCAGTTGTGTGGTGTCTGTCTGTATGGGGGTAGCAGCTGCTAACTTAGCAGCTTCGTCTGCTCGGCTGTTACCAAGTGATACCGGGTCTTGGCTATATGTGTGTGCTTTACATTTGATAACAGCCACTCTGTCGGGTTCCTGTATCGCTGTTAGAAGCCTTTTTATGTGAGCTGCATGCGCTACCGGTGTACCAGCTGCCGTCATGAAATTTCTGAGGCGCCATAGGGCTCCGAAATCATGGACTACCCCGAATGCGTATCTAGAATAGGTGTAGATATTGGCTGACTTACCCTTAGCCAATTCACATGCTCTGGTTAGGGCGACCAGTTCAGCAACCTGGGCTGAGTGAGGTGGGCCTAGCGGTTCCGCTTCTATGGTGTCTTGGTCATCTACGACTGCGTATCCAGTACACAAGTCTCCCGAGTCTGACTGTCTGTGACAACTACCGTCCGTGTAGAACGTGAGTTCTGCATCTTCCAGTGGGTTGTCACTGATGTCAGGCCTTGCGGTAAAATTTTGGGTCAAATATTCCATACAATCATGTGTATCTTCCTTTGTATTAAATCCTCCTTCCCCAGCACTCTCACCTTCCACCCTTTGTGCCTGACCAGGCACACCTGGGAGATATGTTGCAGGATTTAATGCACTGCATCTCCTTATGGTGATGTTTACGGGGGCCATTAGTGCTAATTCCCATCTTGTAAACCTCGCTGATGAGACGTGTCTGGTTTGGGCAGAATTCAATAAGGCTGATACCGCATGTGGCGTATGGATTGTGAGGTTGTGGCCTAGCACGACATCTTCGCTTTTTGTCACTAGCAATGCTATCGCAGCAACGCTTCGCAAGCATGTGGGGAGGGATCGCGCTACCGTATCTAGCTGAGCGCTGTAGTATGCAACTGGCCTGCTGGCATCACCGTGTTTTTGGGTTAGTATGCCTGCCGCGCAACCAGCACTTTCTGTTCCGTATAGTTCAAAGGGTTTCCCATAGTCTGGCATACCTAGTGCTGGTGCCTGCGTTAGGCACTGTTTGAGTCTCTCAAATGCTGTTTCGGACTCGTCTGTATGCGAAATCCTATCAGGTTTGTTCGAGGAGACCATTTCCTGCAAAGGTAACGCTAAAATGGAAAACCCTGGGATCCAATTGCGGCAATACCCACACATTCCTAAAAACGTTCTGATCTGTTGCTGGGTTTGTGGCAGGGTCATGTCTCTAATTGCTAGGATTCTATCAGCGGTCAGGTGTCTCAGTCCTTGTGTTAGACAGTGTCCCAAATATTTTACCTTAGTTTGGCATAATTGCAACTTGTCTTTGGACACCTTGTGTCCGGTGTCTGAAAGATGAAACAGGAGCTGTTTCGTATCCTTCAGAGATGCTTCCAGTGAATCTGAACACAGTAATAAATCGTCCACATACTGTATCAATACTGATCCACTGTCTGGTTGGAAAGACTGTAAACAATCATGCAAAGCATGAGAAAATATACTTGGACTATCTATGAAACCTTGGGGCAATCGAGTCCACGTGTATTGGACTCCTCTGTATGTGAATGCAAACAAATATTGGCTGTCAGGGTGCAGAGGTACCGAAAAGAAAGCGGAGCAGAGGTCAATAACAGTGAAAAATTTGGCAGTGGGAGGGATTTGCATTAGGATGACAGCTGGATTTGGCACTACGGGGAACTGACTCTCAACTATTTTGTTAATCCCCCTTAGATCCTGCACTAGCCTGTAACCCCTCCCCCCATTCTTCTTAACAGGGAAGATGGGACTATTGGCAGTGCTGGACGTTCTTACCAGAATGCCCTGTTGTAGCAAGCGCTCTATTACTGGGTAAACTCCTAACTCCACCTCTGGCTTCAGAGGATACTGTGGGATTTTTGGAGCTATCCTACCATCTTTTACTTGTACAACTACTGGAGCTACGTTTGCCATTAATCCAGTGTCCTGTCCGTCTTTTGTCCAAAGTGACTCTGGTATCTGAGATGTCATCTCTTCTACTTGGGATGGATTCCTATTTGTCATAATGGTATGTGACATTAATTTTGATGGGGAGTCTAACATGTCTCGCACTTCCTGAGCGTGTTTCTCAGGTATGTCCAAGAATACACCTTCAGGAGTACAATAAATGACGCACCCCATTTTACACAGTAAGTCTCTTCCCAGGAGATTGGTTGGTGCCGATGCAGCCAGCAAAAAGGAATGCTTGGTATGCAAAGGCCCTATTGTAATCTCGGCTGGTTTGCTAACAGGGTAGTGCTGGACTACTCCTGTTACTCCCATGGCTGGAATTGTCCTACCAGTGGTTCTCATGCCCACTGTCGAATTTATCACTGACTTGGCCGCCCCTGTGTCTACAAGAAAGTTTAAAGTTTTACCAGCTACATTAATTGCGACCTCGGGTTCACTTTCAAGGTTGGCAATCAATTTCACTGGCTGCAGATTACAGGTATGGCCACACCCCTATTGGGTATGGTGACCTCCCTGAATCCCGCTGGCAGCAACTATTTGTGAGGGAGATAGTTGGGAACTACCAGAGGCATGCCAGTCTCTGTTTGGGGGATATCTTTTTGTTTCCCCTGTATGTGGCTCATAACTCCGTTTCTGCGGACCTTGCTCCCAATGTCGTGTGTCGTGTCGTTGTCTAGGGGGTTGGTATGATCTTTGCGAGTTTTTAGCCCTACAGTCTCGTGCATAGTGTCCCTGTCTTTGACAAGAATAACATGTTATCATAGTTGACTTACCCACAGGGTTGGATGGTACATACGCAGGCTGCTTTGTGGTCAGAGCCTGTATACTTACTGACATTAGCTTATCACTCTGCGACTCCCTGTGTCTGGTGATGTTTCGGTCGTGATCAATAGCAGCCTCTCTCAAAGTGGACACTGACAGACCTCGCCAACATGGTTGCGTGGTCTGTACCCTTGCCTTTAATGTTTCCTTCAAACCATCCATTAGTACAGATACTGCTACTTCTCGATGGTTTGGATTTGTCCTAATGTCCTCTATACCAGTGTACTTTGCCATTTCTAATAGTGCCCGGTGAAAATATTCTGCAGCTGTTTCTGACTCTTTTTGTTTAATGGAAAATATTTTGTTCCATTTAACAACTGCTGGGAAATGCTCCTTTAACTGTAAGTTTATCCTTCTTACGTTATCTTTGTTGTACACATCTGTAAGAGGTACATCCAGATCTAGTCCACAATCAGCTAAAAATTGAGCTGAGTCGACATTGGAGGGTAAACAAGCTTTTAGCAATATCTGCCAATCTTTATTATTGGGCTCTAAAGTGTTTCCTAAGTCTGTGATGTATTTTTGGCTGGCAACTAAATCTTTTCTAGGGTCTGGGAATTCAGACACTATGGTCCTTAATTCCATTCGGGAAAATGGGCTGTACATGGCAATGTTCCTTATGGGAGTGGCTCCTGATACATCTGTTTTCCCATTGGGAACTGCTATTACCCTAACAGGAGTAATTCTAACAACCTCATTCTGTGTAGATTCTACAGCTTGTGGTGAAATAGTCTCAGCATAATGCATGGTGCCGTACTTACCAGTTGATACGACCTCACCTATCCCTCCGCTAGGGGCCTTTACTAATCTCGTGGGTGTTGCTGTGCCTACTGTGGTCTCTGCTATGGTGGCTGCTAGAGAGAGCGCTGAAATCGTTGTCGCTTCGTCCTCTTGATCACACTCCTGAGGAAAGTTCAAAACAGGGTACAACTTGCACGGGTTAATACTTGCATGGGTTAATGGGTTAACATTATCATTAACATTTACACAGTTACTAAGTGATTTTGTGTTACACCTTAGTGCGTCTTTCTCCGTAATCAACTTCTCTCCTGATATATATGGTGGCGGCGGGGCCGTGGCAATCAGTTTTCTGTTAGAGCCAGATCCTGCCGCCTGAGCCAAACCTCTCTGTATCTCACCTTCCTGTTGCCACAACTGTAAATAATCATAATGCTGAACTCGTCTCTTTGTTGATTTTATGAGACATATCCTCCTCCTTAAATTTTGTAACACCTCGGGGCTGAAGCTACCTATTCTTGGGAATTTCTCCCGGTCTTGTACCGTCATTCTCTCCCATTCATCACATAAAACCTCTGTGTGACTTCCATATTTCTCACACATGATATACCTGGCCGACCCAATTGGTCGGACCACTGAATCAACCCGAACCGAGGTTGATCGCCCCCTACCTGAACAACTGGCCCCCATAACTCTGCAGGCGTTGCTTGCTCTACCTCTGATCTCTATATCAAGGTCTTCAGCGAACCCTTACAGAAAACCAGATTGTTCACAATAGGCTGACGGTGGCGGTTTACCGAGTACCCCACTCACTCGCCCACGCCGACCAATGCGACCTGATCACACCGATATGGTGCTGGCGCACTCGACCCAGGGCACCTATAAAAACCGTTGTTTACTGGAACATGCAAGGGTTATCCGCAGAACACTTACTCTTTCCAGTAAAGGTGAGGTTTGTCAGATAGTTCCTGAGTGACCAGCGAACTTCCCTTCTTGAAAAATAAAAAATTACACAAATCACGTCAGAATGTACAAATAGCGTTTGTGACCCCTTTACTCTAATGGTACTAGGTCAGATTACTAACTACTGTACACAATTACGTGCGGTCCAGTCATTCAGTACACAAACAACTAAGCTTGTGTACGGAAAGACCAATGGAATCGAAACTTACGACTGCGAATTCCTTCAGCCAGAGCTTGTACGGCCTAAATGGGTCTTGCACCAACCCTTCTCTTGGTGTTGTGCCTCTGAACTGTATAGCGGACTTCCCTGTTTACTGTACCTGGACCTGCTGGTCTACTATGACCTCCTGGTCTTGTTCTGTACGACCTCCTGGTCTGACCTCCTGGTCTTGTTCTATACTGGTCCGCTATACTCTAATGCTCAAATATTATGTTTAACCAAGGATGCCTCCCTAGCCACCGTGCACGTCACTTACACGCGTGTACCTCACGAGTACTCGACTTTTCTTGTGGTTCAACCTTTAAGTTATATAAACGTATGTAATACAAAAACACTCACTCATCACATGTACACTTTTGCTTCTATTTCTATTTCTGCGCAGAAATTTTTCTTTAGCCCAGCTGTGTTACCAATTAGGAGCAGGATCTGTTAATTTAAATTTTGGATTTCCAAAAATAAACTTGCGTTATTTATCGCCTGTGGCGCTATTTACCGCTTTGCGTTACTTATCGCGTTGCGTTAAAAATCAACTTATCGTGACTTGAGCTACGTGGGCGTAACCGGACGCTCCGTTGCGTAATGTACGCTGCGTGCGTCTGCCTTTGGATTGCGTACACAAGTCTTTTGTTAGGGACACGTGTACGCAAAGCAAAGATCCACCGTAACACAATTTATACTTTTATCAATGTAGATGATCCTTGATCATCTACCACACAACACACTGACTTCGCCTTATCTCCCAGGCAAAACTGTGTGTTTGTCTATCTTTTAACTATATTACCTTTACTCTTAAACTATGAAATAACGGCAAATCTTTTTTTAGCACTTTTTTCAACTATAAAACTGGCAGACAGGAGAGTGATATACGAAAATGAAAAAGAAAAAGAAATGCAGATATATATATGTGTGCGTGCGTGTGTACGCAGGACAGAAAAATAAACAGTTTTAAAAGACACTAGCGTTTTGTTCTTACCTCCGGTTCCCGGATTCCTTCAGCACTCTTTTATCTAAGCGAAGCAGACGCTTATCCCGTCAGCACTACGAGACAACCTCCCGCCCTTTGCTGAGGGATAATGTCTGCTGATCTACCTAGTGCAGATATGTGAAGGACAGGACGAGCCGCCAATTGATAAAGCTAAATATTTATCATGTATATAACCCTTTATGAGGTCTAAGAACACTGTACGCTATCTACGTAAGAAGTACCGTAAGGGTACGCAAGTTGCGTATCGATCGCTTAGCCGTGATCGAGACGCTCAGGCGTCACGTTCACTCATGGCCAAGTGATCGCAGGCAGGCAGACTATTGGCTGTTGACTTATCGTAATGATTCGCTATAGCGTAGCAGCGCTCGGGACCACGAGGAGATCACCAGCGATGCAGACGCTCACAACGTTAAACCTTTATATCTATACCTTTAGCAATGAAATACACAGCAAACCTTAATGTAGAGACAAAGTGTAAGTGCAACCTTGTGTAACCTGATTAACTACAAAGCTGCTTGAGTGTCACCGATGCTCAGGGAGTACTTAACACTATAAAGAATACACAGATACCTGGGCTTAGGGTCCGAAACCTATTATGTGTATTATGACTATTATACTTGCAAAAGGAATCACAGTACAAAGCATACACTACAATATAACATAAACCAACTAACCAGATAACTACACAGGAAATACAATACAATACAATCCAAGTCTAATCAAGGAAAAATACGAGAGAAAGAGAAGAGAGGGAGAGAGAGAAATGGCTCACAGTAAGACAATATGATTACGGAGAGAACTTACGCACAAGGGGAACGATCGCATGCGCCTCGATATCCAGCTCCCGATTATCAGCAATGAGAACCGTTGAAGAGAGTGAAGTTGGATATGGTCGGCCTGCTATTTATGCCCCACACACAATACAATTCAATGGTCCCTACAATCTCATTGTTCATTGGACACAGGAATTCGGCTTCGCATTATAACAAAAGGTCATAGGTTGATTCATACAGGTGGGCTGTGACTATTTCCAACTGCTCAGGTGGGAGGGAAACTGGGTTTCCCGCCGCATGGGTAATAAAGTGCAAATAAAGTAAATGTTCATAAACTTCTTATGTCCATAACTATTCGCACGAGCGATTGATCTGCTTCAAACCAACACCGGAATATTTCTAATTAAATATTCT
Source organism: Pseudophryne corroboree (assembly GCF_028390025.1). Lineage (NCBI taxonomy): Eukaryota > Metazoa > Chordata > Amphibia > Anura > Myobatrachidae > Pseudophryne > Pseudophryne corroboree. The sequence continues at coordinate 489,773,905 of NC_086448.1, read as the reverse complement.
TCCGATGGATACTAAACACCACTGTATTACTCCTGTCTGACCCTTCGTATCAAACAAAGAGGGATTCCTCTGTTCATAAACATTCTATATTAACCAAACTTTCAGAATCTATCAAAGGGACCATGATCTACAAAATACATTATTACTGAAAATATGTTACGATTGAGTCGCATGCTACAACCACATAAACTCTACCGTAAATACGCATACCATGCGCCTGCGGGTGCCCGCGACTGTGAGTATGCGCACGTACGGGAGAGCGTACGCATGCGCAGCACGGACCTGTGTGAGGTGCAAATATGGTAGTGTGCATAGAGATATTTTTCTGACTTTGACACATGTCAATGGCCATATTCCTCCCACGGACAACAGGTGTCTCCCCGGGTGCCTGACTTAAACAAACCACCTCACCATCAGAATCCTCCTTGTCAATTTCCTCCCCAGCGCCAGCAACACCCATATCCTCCTCATCCTGGTGTACTTCAACACTGACATCTTCAATCTGACTATCAGGAACTGGACTGCGGGTGCTCCTTCCAGCACTTGCAGGGGGCGTGCAAATGGTGGAAGGCGCATGCTCTTCACGTCCAGTGTTGGGAAGGTCAGGCATCGCAACCGACACAATTGGACTCTCCTTGTGGATTTGTGATTTCGAAGAACGCACAGTTCTTTGCTGTGCTTTTGCCAGCTTAAGTCTTTTCATTTTTCTAGCGAGAGGCTGAGTGCTTCCATCCTCATGTGAAGCTGAACCATGAGCCATGAACATAGGCCAGGGCCTCAGCCGTTCCTTGCCACTCCGTGTGGTAAATGGCATATTGGCAAGTTTACGCTTCTCCTCCGACGATTTTATTTTAGATTTTTGAGTCCTTTTTTTACTGATATTTTGTGTTTTGGATTTTACATGCTCTGTACTATGACATTGGGCATCGGCCTTGGCAGACGACGTTGATGGAATTTCATCGTCTCGGCCATGACTAGTGGCAGCAGCTTCAGCACGAGGTGGAAGTGGATCTTGATCTTTCCCTATTTTTGGAACCTCAACATTTTTGTTCTCCATATTTTTATAGGCACAACTAAAAGGCACCTCAGGTAAATAATGGAGATGGATGGATACTAGTATACTTATGGATGACGAGTGACTGACGACACAGAGGTATCTACAGCCGTGGACTACCGTACTGCGTCTGCTAGTATAGAGATGATAATGATATAAAAAATATATATATATCACTACTGCAGGTATATATAATATAATGACGGACCTGCTGGACACTGTCAGCAGACTCCTAAACTACTAGTATGAAGAAGATAGAAAAAAAACCCCACCACAGGTAGGTATACAATTATGGACGAGCACTGACGACACAGAGGTAGCTACAGCCGTGGACTACCGTACTGCGTCTGCTAGTATAGAGATGATAATGATATAAAAAATATATATATATATCACTACTGCAGGTATATATAATATAATGACGGACCTGCTGGACACTGTCAGCAGACTCCTAAACTACTAGTATGAAGAAGATAGAAAAAAAAAACCCACCACAGGTAGGTATACAATTATGGACGAGCACTGACGACACAGAGGTAGCTACAGCCGTGGACTACCGTACTGCGTCTGCTAGTATAGAGATGATAATGATATAAAAAATATATATATATCACTACTGCAGGTATATATAATATAATGACGGACCTGCTGGACACTGTCAGCAGACTCCTAAACTACTAGTATGAAGAAGATAGAAAAAAAAACCCCACCACAGGTAGGTATACAATTATGGACGAGCACTGACGACACAGAGGTAGCCACAGCCGTGGACTACCGTACTGCGTCTGCTAATATAGAGATGATAAAGATGATAGAGATTAACAAAAAATATATAACACTACTGCAGGTAAATATTTATATAATATAATGAATGACGGACCTGCTGGACACTGTCAGCAGAATGCGTTTATAGAATAAAAAAAAAAACACCACAGGAGTGTTTAACTTTTTCAGGCAGACAATATACTGGTGGTCACTGGTCAGTCACACTGGCAGCAAAAGTGTGCACTGTACTCCTGCTATAACTGCACCCCAGTCTCCCCCACAATTCAGCTGTGTGAGCAGTGAGCACTCAGCACAGTCAGATATACATATAGATGATATTATCATGCAGCACACTGAGGCTGAGCACAGATATGGTATGTGACTGTGTATCGTTTTTTTTCAGGCAGAGAACGGATTATATTAAAAAATAAATAAAACTGGTGGTGGTCAGTCACTAGTAACTATCAGCAAAACTCTGCACTCTGAGTACTCCTAATGCTCCCCAAAATTACTAAGTAATCAACTCAAGTGTCTCTATCTATTCTAACGGAGAGGACGCCAGCCACGTCCTCTCCCTATCAATCTCAATGCACGTGTGAAAATGGCGGCGACGCGCGGCTCCTTATATAGAATCCGAGTCTCGCGATAGAATACGAGCCTCGCGAGAATCCGACAGCGGGATGATGACGTTCGGGCGCGCTCGGGTTAGCCGAGCAAGGCGGGAAGATCCGAGTCTGCCTCGGACCCGTGTAAAAAGGCTGAAGTTCGGGGGGGTTCGGATTCCGAGGAACCGAACCCGCTCATCTCTAGTTTGAACCACTTCAGACAGTAGAGTTAAAATATCTCACTTGGAAGGTGGTCATGTTGTTGGCCTTAGCTTCGGCTAGGCGAGTGTCAGAATTGGCGGCTTTGACTCACAAAAGCCCCTATCTAGTTTTCCATATGGGTAGGGCGGAATTGCGGACCCCTCCTCAATTCTTGCCTAAGGTGGTGTCATCCTTTCATATGAACCAACCTATTGTGGTGCCGGTGGCTACACGAGACTTGGAGGATTCCGAGTATCTGGATGTAGTCAGGGCTTTGAAAATTTACGTGGCCAGGACGGCCAAAGTCAGGAAAACTGAAGCGCTGTTTATCCTGAATGCAGCCAACAAGGTTGGCGCTCCTGCGTCAAAGCAGACTATTGCTCGCTGGATCTGTACCACGATTCAGCAGGAGCATACGACGGCTAGATTGCCGTTACCTAAATCAGTTAAGGCCCATTCCACTAGGAAAGTGGGCTCTTCTTGGGCGGCTGCCCGAGGGGTCTCGGCACTACAGCTGTGCCGAGCGGCTACTTGGTCAGGGGCAAACACGTTTGCGAAATTCTACAAATTTGATACCCTGGCTGAGGAGGACCTCCTGTTTGCTCAATCGGTGCTGCAGAGTCATCCGCACTCTCCCGCCCGTTTGGGAGCTTTGGTATAATCCCCATGGTCCTTACGGAGTCCCCAGCATCCTCTAGGACGTAAGAGAAAATAAGATTTTAAACCTACCGGTAAATCTTTTTCTCGTAGTCCGTAGAGGATGCTGGGTGCCCGTCCCAAGTGCGGACTACTTCTGCAAGACTTGTATACAGTTTTGCTTACATAAGGGTTATGTTATGGTTGCTTTCAGTTTCCGACTGAAGCTATGTTGAATTTCATACTGTTAACTGGTTAGTTTATCACAAGTTATACGGTGTGATTGGTGAGGGCTGGTATGAATCTTGCCCTTGGTTTAACAAAAATCCTTTCCTTGTACTGTCCGTCTCCTCTGGGCACAGTTTCTCTAACTGAGGTCTGGAGGAGGGGCATAGAGGGAGGATCCAGTGCACACCCAAATCCTAAAGTCTTTCTTAAAGTGCCCATGTCTCCTGCGGAGCCCGTCTATCCCATGGTCCTTACGGAGTCCCCAGCATCCTCTACGGACTACGAGAAAAAGATTTACCGGTAGGTTTAAAATCTTATTATTTCTCCGGCAGGGTCCACAGGTTATCCACAGGATAACAATTGGATTTCCCAAAGCAGTTTAGTGATGGGAACACTCCTGATGCCCAGGAGAATCCTTCGCCCGTATTACAGCATCATGAGAGGCAAAGGTAACCAAGGCATAATGTCTTAATGAATGTGTAAACGGAAGACCATATGGCTGCCTTACATGCCTGTTCTGTTTAAGCACCACATTGTGCTGCCCATGAAGGCCCTACCTTACGAGTAGAGTGAACAGAGACATAAGCCGGAACAGGAAGATCAGCTTGAGAATATGCTTCGTCATCAGAAGACATCTTGCCAGTGTCTGTTTACCAGCAGGCCATCCTCTCTTGTGAAATCCATAGAAAATAAAGAGAGAATATGCTCTTCTGATGACACTGGTACAAACCACGTAGATCCTTAATGCACGGATCATGTCCAGCGATGCATCTCCCGCAGAAAAGGCCCTGAACCTAAAAGGCTGGGACAACATTTTCTTTGTTAAGGTGGAACTTAATCATCACCTTAGTAAGATACCCAGATCTAGTTCTGAGAACTACTTTATCTAGATAAACAATCAGAAATGGGGAACAATATGACAATATCCCTGTCTGATATTCTTCTAGCTGAAGCCCTAGTGAGTAGAAAAGACACTTTAGCTGTCAACCATTTATGATCCATATTATTAAGTGGTTCAAATGGGGCAACTTGAAGGGCCTTCAGGACGAAACAAGTCCAACGACACTGTAGGAGATACAACCAAAGGTTGAATGCATAGCATACCCTGGAAAAAAATACGCACATCCTGTAAGTTGGTCATTTACTTTTGGAACTCTACAGTCGATGCCGACCCTTGCTTTCTCAAGGAAGCTATCCCTTCCTGCCTAAAGGAATGCTAAGACCCTGGAAACTCTGAAAAAATTTTAGGGTCCCATTCACCTACAGCACCTGGTATTTGTAGATGTTTCCCATCCAACTACTCACCAGGCCCAACACTGCATAGCTTCCAAGATCTGGTGAGATTGGGCATATCCAGTGTGGTGTGTCTGTAGATTTTCTTTCACTGCACCAATGAATATAGGCTTGCCATATTTGGTGATAAATGCGAGCTAAGGAAGGTTTCCTTGCTCTGAACACTGTTTGAAAGTATCCTCTTGACCTCAGGATAGAGGTTTCAATGGCCACGCTGTCAAAGACAGTCAATCCACGTGTCTGTGATAACCAGGACCCTGCGTTAGTAGGTCTGAACGTTGAGGGAGCAGAAGTAGAGCATACATTGCCATACTCTGCTGGTCTTCCTGTTTAAACTTTCTCACCACCCTTGGTGGTAGGGTAATTAGAGGAAAAACTATCCGCCAGATGAAGGTCCTCTCTCACTGATAAGGCATCCACAATGATCGTCCTGGGATCCTTTGTTCTTGACCCGTATGTGGGCACTTTGTTGTTCAACCAAGATGCTATGAGATATATTTCTAGCAAGCACCTCTTGTTTACTAGAGTCCGGAAGATCTCTGGGTGTAGAGCCCATTCACTTCCCTGAATGGTGCATCAACTTGAGAAAGTCCATTTCCCCGTTTAGGATTCCCGGAATGAGATGGCGGACAAGGTTGGATGATGAAGTCCTGCCCACTTAGATATGTGACTTAACTTCTTCATCAGTTTTTGGCTGAGAGTTCCTCCCTTGAGGTAAACTACTGCCGTCGCATTGTCCGAGCAGAATTGGACTGGTTTTCACTGAAGACTGTTCCATGCCTACACCGGTTTTCAACCTTTATCGGTAGATAGCTCTTTGGGAACACAATTTTCCTGACACTGATCCTAGTGTCAGAATCTTCCCAATCTGATATCAAAAGGATTTCCCTTTGTACAGCTGGGATGTCTGTAACCACCAGGCTAACGACCTTCTTACTTTTATCATAAGTACCATTAATACTTACAACACCTTTTATTCCCAGCTGGTCCCTCCAGGTACCAACCAGGACCACACTGCTGATCTTCCATGATCTGATTAAATCTGGGCCTATCCAGTGTGGTGTGACTGTAGATTCTACTTGGTAAGAATCAGATGCTGGAGAGACCTAGAGTTGAATTGTGCATACTACCTCCTGTCGATGCAGATACCATCAATCCCATCACCCGCATTGCTGCATGAATAGATACCGTTTGACTGTATGGCGAGTCCTGATCCTATAATGAACCCTGGATATCTTGTTGCAAGGTAAAAAATTACTCTGTGCAGACCTGATCCAGTACAGCCCCCAAGTGAGTCACCCGATGTAACGAAACTGGAGACGATTTTCCCCAAGTTATGAGTCACTTGCCCCTGCAAACACGTTATTGCTGTTGCCGGTGACAAAGAGCAATCTCTGTGACTGTGCCAGGAAAAAAATCATTTAGGTATGGGAAAAACCTTAACCCCTGCTGGCAGAGCTAAGGTGTTATTACCCCCCTATTCCTGGTAAATACTCTGGGGACTGTAGCTAACCCAAAGGGTAAGGCCTATAACTGAAAATGCTGTTTGGAGGATAGCAAACCTTGGATAACATTGATGGACAGTGGTATAGGAACATGTAGGTAAGCATCCTGTTTATCCAGGGGTACCATAAAAGCCCTGTCTCCACACATTAGGAATGTAATGATTTCTCGTTTCCAAATGTATTTGTTCAGCATTTTAGGATTGAGCATGGGCCGAAATGACCCATATGGCTTCCGACTAAAATCAGGTTGAAGTAAAACCTTGTACATGTTTGCCAGAGGAACTGGAATAACTTTTCCTGACTGAAGCAAATTTCTGACCTACTACTTGCAAAGCCAGGCCTTCATCTATAGCTGAGACAGGCTGTTTTGAAGGCAAAAGCATAACTAGAGATACTGTACCAGATCTGTGTGACCTGAAGAAGTCAGCCCCCCAACCTGGGGTCCCCCAGGCGGAGCCCACACCATCAGCTTATGGTTTAATTTTTCTACAGAACCTGGTATTCCCCGATGGTCTCCCATGCGAGTACTAACCCGGCCCAACACTGTAGATCTGCTGGTAGCCCAATGCTTTCCTAGTTTCCAATCACATTGACGTGGGATTCAAACCTGTGACAGGCTTCCATTTATAGTGTAAGACCAACACGACCTGTTAGATACCACTAAAGAAATACAGAACTTTTAGGTTTGAACTGTATGTGGAAGGAACCTGACCTTCTTGGAGCCTGCTTCTGTCTCTAGAATATCTGTTAATTCTTACCAAAAAGAATATTTTCAGAAAAAGACAATGATTCCACCTACAGCACCTGGTATTCACAGATGTTTCCCATCCAAGTACTCACCAGGCCCCACACTGAATAGCTCCCAAAATCTGGTAAGATTGGGCATATCCAGTGTGGTGTGGCTGTAGATCTTCCACGTACCCAGCTAAACTGCTCTATGAGCAGGTATAGTTAGGACTGATGCCCTGGAGTAAATATTTTGCTCATATCTAATGCTTCCAGGAACATTGCCGTTTTTTTAATATGATCTATATGAGATTATTGCTCTACTGAAAAATCTCCTTCCATTGCATCAGCCCAGGCAACCATTGCCTTTGTCATTCAAGCCGAAGCCAAGGCTTGGCCTCATGACAGCTCTAGACAGGAAAAATTTAAAGCGAAGCTAATGTAGATTATTTGTATCTACTTTAGGAGTCATCTCCCCTTCTTTAAACAATCCCCAGCTGGAAGCAGATCATTGGAATTCCATTTCTTAGGAATTCCAACTTCTTACTGGGCGTAGCCCAAGCCTCTTCCATGATTTCCGTCAGCTGTCTGACCCCGGAAACTCAAGTTTTGGGATGTTTAAACACAGGTGCCTTGGTTTTTAACACAGGTTCTGCTGTATCCTCTAAGGTAAGATGGCTTTATTGCTTTAATTAACTCCACTACATTCGACAGCTGAAACCTACCTCTTTTTCATATGATGAAGTAGAATAAAGTGGGCTTTCATCTTCTGATGAATCTAAACAATGTGTAGCCTGTGAGGGTGAAGGTTTACTTACCACAGGTTCTATGAAGCTGCTACTGTATGTAAGGGCTAATAGTGTAACCCTTTCCCTGGTACAGGATTTTGGGGGATTATCCATTTAACTTATCGGATAAAGCTTGTGCCAAAATAGCCCAAGGTGGATACACTCGTACCTGTATCCACATTGTATCCTTGCTGAGCTAAAACATTATGAATACAAGCCATCCTGAACCAGATCATAAGAGGATAATACAGCTTCAAACATGGTATGAGTGTCCTCACCATTGCCACTTTAATACATGATAAATAATCAGCACTTCCACAGTGTACTACACAATTTTGTGACTGTATCACTTTAACCTTTTTTTCTTTAAAATGATATCCATCCGACCCTACTCATGTACCAGCATTGAGGATCTGCAAAACAAACTGACAAACATATAGTAAAGTCAGCATCATACTAGGAGTCAGTCACATGTTATACATTAGTATAATAAGCAATATGAGTACATCATCAACTACAATAATACTTTAAGTATGTAGGAGAACACATTTACTGAATCATGTTTAACATATCTAATGTAGTCAGACGCAATGCGACAGAAACAACAGTAATGATATACAGACTCATATGCAATAGGCACTTATCTAACCATTCGTACTCAAAAAAGTACATAGAGATTTAGTGCTGTATAGCCCATACTCAGTAGAGTGGGATACAGGGAGACTCACTCTGCTTCCAGGATCGATCAATACGTTAGCGAACGCTGAGTGGATCCAGGCGCTACTAGTGTACGCTGCTGCTCCATGAACCTATAGTGAACACAGACATTCCGTGAACACAGATGCACCGGTCACACAGCCGCCTATGCTGCAACTGGGTCCCCTCGTGGTAGCGCTCAGTGAACACAGATGCACCGGTCACACAGCCACCTATGCTGCGACCGGGTCCCCTCGTGGTAGCGTCTGGGACGGAAGCGAGGAAACAGTTCATGGCGGGAGACTTGGCGGAAACTGGTCATGAACTGGGGGAGAGGCAACCAGGAGAGCGTCTGACTTCCCCTGCTGACATCAACCCTAGGGATCACGGCCTCATGCTATTCCTGGTGTCTATGATCCCTAAGGCCTAGCCCTGGTGCACCCGCGGTGGCAGCCACATCAGTGACTGTTTGGTAGTCTCCTCCCAATACAGGGCGGCTGTGTCCGTATTCCATCTACTAAGCGGAATCAATGCCTTACCTTCTCCCCGTGCTCTGGCCACAGCCTGGTAACGTCTGCTGGACCTGCTAGTATATCCGACACAGACGCCCACTGAAACAGCACTGTACTCGTGGGTAAGCATTGTTGCGACCCGGCGAAGAGTTGTTGGAGCAACTCTTTCTAAGCGTATAAGACGCTGTTTAGAAAGATCACTCAAAATAAACTAGTAAGACTATAAAAATAGCATAAGAAAGCTTAGGGCTGCTTAGAAAACCAGCAGCCCCCTGACCATGGTCCGGCTCCTGCCGCACCAAACAAAAAACTGATTTGCCTGAGCCAGGGGGCAGGGATATATGGACGGGCCCGTTGCATGCTGGGAGGCCGGAAAGCTTTGACTGATTGGTGCAAATCCGCTGTCGCTCCATCATATCCCATTGTTATCCTGTGGATAACCTGTGGACCCTGCCGGAGTACCAGCCAATCAGCTCCTAACTGTAATTTTTCAAATGCAGCCTTTGACATGCCAGGTAGTTGCTGATTGGCTGGTACTTTGGGGGTAATTCTGAGTTGATCGCAGCAGCAAGTTTGTTAGCAATAGGGCAAAACCATGTGCACTGCAGGTGTGGCAGATATAACACTTGCAGAGAGAGTTAGATTTGAGTGGGTTATATTGTTTCTGTGCAGGGTAAATACTGGCTGCTTTATTTTTACACTGCAATTTAGATTTCAGTTTGAATACACACCACCCAAATCTTACTCTCTCTGCACATGTTATATCTGTCCCCCCTGCAGTGCACATGGTTTTGCCCAACTGCTAACAAATTTGATGCTGCAATCAACTCCAAGCACTTTTTCTCCATCCTAGGCTTAGTAAATAGACCCCTTTACCTCTGTCCACTTTATTACTCTCCAAGGCTTAGTATATACACCACAAAGGTTCTAAAAGGGTCTGAAGTGACAATTAGATTAAAAGGGGGACAGACTAGATGGGCCAAGTGGTTCTTATCTGACGTCAAATTCTATGTTTCTATGCATATTCTTAATCCATTGCTCATGACTTTTGTTAAGTTTAACATTGAGTTTTGCTATAAAATGAAACATTTGTTTGGCAAGCTCTGCATCCGCTGCTGCCAACACTAGGCTAATTGCTTAATGTTCAAACACAAATCAGGAAACTCATAATTTCTAAAAAGCATTGTTTCAAAAAGTGAATATTGAAGTCTATGCAGCTACTCTTTGTGGGTTCAGGTCTTTAATCTCTTTATGTTGAAATCCTTGTTAAGTTTTTAAAACAAACTGACACTTTATATTACTGTTTGCAGGGGTTGGAGCTCAGCACAGATAATCCTTTCTTCTTTCCTCTATTACATTCTCTTTGCTGATTGTATGAAAGAGTTTTCTCACACCTTATATTCCTATTGAAAAACATGAGGAAAGCTGCATATTTCTATAGCAAACCTCTTTAATAAAATAATGAGATGGAGGATGTCTGAGAGATACAGGATCTTCTCTTTTGATATTCATGTTTACTTCTCTGCATCTTTATTTTATTTTGACATGCTAGCTAAGACCAAAGTAAGGCAAGGGCAGAGTCTCATTTGTGGGGTCTTTATCAAGTTAATATTTTTATAATGACTTACACATAGCAAATTACAGTAAATGTTAAATAATAGGTTTTCCTATTTTTTCTGATACCGGTCTGTCTGAAACAATAGATACAGTCATCTAATTTTTCTATGGCAAAAGTAGCAAAGACAGAGTTTCCTGACATGTCTTTGTGCTTTATGATACACATGGAGTGGATATCCAAGGCCGATGTGAGAAAAGCCAGGCTAAAGTATGACAGGGAATGTGACCACTGGGTACCCTCAGATGCTGCAGTGATGCCACAAAAGGGGCATTGATTGATCCCATTAGGGAGTAATAGCTTTTCTGGCAGGACCGGACTGATAAGTCCCCTCATGTCATCACCCATATAGACATCATTGTCTGTTGCACCAATCAAATACCAAAGAAATGTATACTGATTTACCTAATTGGTGCTAGTTAATGATCCATTTGAGTTAAATGTTGCAGCAAAAATTATTTAATCTAGAGATTTGTATGATTACCTCTTTTTTTTATGGAAACTGTTTTATTTAAAATTAGAGGTGAGCAGTTCAGATTTTAGGAAATCCAAGACTACCTGAACTAATGGTAACTGAGTAATCGAGCCTTCCAAATAGAGGCTCATACTGGTGTTGTTTTTTTGCAAGTTTTGGATTCCATGTTGGTGACTCAATGCCATTTCACTCCAGTCATGCTGCTGTGCTGTCACTGTGTCCATCCACAAGCTGTGCTGTCACTGTGTCCATCCACAAGCTGTGCTGTCACTGTGTCCATCTACCAATCTGTGCTGTCGTGTCTATACACAAGCTGTGCTGTCAATGTGTCCATCCAAGAGCTGTGCTGTGTTCATCAAGTGGCTGTTTGTACAACCTGTTTGTGCTGTACCCCAGGGTGTTTGTTTATGTATATATAAAAGCCCTTTGAATTCCCACAGTGTAAGCTTAGCTGGCATCGTGGCACTGTTTAGCTGCCTTAAGCCAATTGGTAGCTTGTTTTGTTGGGGCCCAAACAAGCCAAGCATTTCAACACAAAAGTAGCTGTCCTGTCACTGAAGTGCTTAGTTTGTTAAACTGTGCATGTTCTTTTTAATATCCAACTTAGGGGTGGGTGGGAGGGCGCAAGGTCAATTCCATTTTGGATCACAGTTTATGTCTACCATTGCTTTGTGGCAATGTCTCACAGATGTGCTATAAACTGTCGTGTGTTTGTGCCATTGCTTTGTCGCTTAGTAACGGCCAGCTTGCTGTAGGCTTTGACCTAAACTGGATTAAAACAATATTGTGATCTGTGAGGTTGTCAAAATTGACTGGAAATGACTGGAAATTATTGTTATTGAGGTTAAAATACTGGAGGAACAAATAAAAAAAACATAAGCCCACAAAACAAAAACAAAACCAGTGAGTAGGTTTTGGCAGAACCGAAACCCGCCAATGAATTATAACCAAAAGCGGCAAAAATGGCAAGTTCTTAGAGTCATGAATCATATCCATATCAACAATGAAGCAAGAAAACAAGCATCATTGATAGCACACTATAAGGAATCTATTCTACATGTTATGAGGGTGATGAAAAATATACATCATCACGCCAAAGTGCATGTGCATATGGTACCTAATGTGCACATTACACACCCACTGTCGTCAGTTTCCTCTCGTAAATAAACTGCAAACTGATGAAAAATGCTAATACCTCTGAACAGGGGCATCATTAACAGCTGCAATTAAGAGACACAGGGGTCTATGTACTTAGCTTTGGAGGGAGATAAAGTGGAGAGAGATACACTAAAGTACCAACCTATGTGAGAGAAGGGAAGGGAGTTGATTTTATAATAAAGACAGAGCATGTAGAGGAAAATAGGGCGAGAGGAGGATCCAGGAGAAGCAAGTGAGGCAACTAGTTAGTGGGAAAAAAATCTATTGCAGGGCATTTCGTCAAATTGTCAGAAAATGTGAATCTGGACAATGTTAGACTAGGCCTTGGTCTCCAAATCTCCCAAAAACATTTAGTGGAATAGTAATCATCATAAATTCCAATTGCTAGATATGCTATAGTCTGGATTTCATCAATTGGATTGTTGGCTTTCACAATGCTGCACTTTTGCAAATGACTTATATGAGTATGTGTGATTGACAATTATTTGTCTGCACTTGTACACACTGATAGTTTTTATATTTAGTTATGTATTTATAATTAATGTTCAGTAACACATTTGGACATAAGTTTTTTGATCAGAAACCCTATAACTCTGCAGATTTGCATTTATTACTTGATTTTCAGAGTTTAATTGAAATATCATCTTTTATCAATAAAAATAAATGCCCACTGGCCAAATTATCTTAAAAACTGTACTATTAATACAACAGTATTCTTTTTTCATCAAGAAGATATATACTAAATGTATAATAAAATGAGAATAAAGCTAAAAGATTTACAGATTTTTAAATATATATTCATGGATATTGACATAATATATCTGTAATATACTGACAAATCAGTTCTAGATTTTACTGACAGGGAACTCTGGATTTGATATAATCTCTGAAAGTTTGCAGCACTTTGCTGTATATCCTGAGAGGACATAAAATTGTATGATAATATAAATCCTTATGCTGAACCCAATGAAGAGGAGTAGGGGAGGGATTCCAAGCACTGGTAGCAAGATTTAAATAACTGAATGTAATATCTAAAGTGATAGTAAAGGTGCTCCCCTAGAGTATGTAGTAATAAGAGGAGAAGCGGATGGCAATCTCTTTAGGGGGCACATTACAATTTCTAAACTTAACCTTTATTGGGTTTGTAATAAAATAATTTAATTACAAATACATCACAAAAATATAACGCAACTATTTAAATAAAAACTGCAGAATATAGTTCTATTGGTATCAGTTCACTACGGCTGGCCGGCGGTCGGGCTCCCGGCGACCAGCATCCCGGCGCCGGGAGCCCGACCGCCGGCTTACCGACAGCTTGGCGAGCGCAAATGAGCCCCTTGCGGGCTCGCTACGCTCGCCACGCTACGCGCGCCACACTATTTTATTCTCCCTCTATGGGGGTCGTGGACCCCCACGAGGGAAAATAAGTGTCAGTATGCCGGCTGTCGGGCTCCCGGCGCCGGTATACTGAGCGCCGGGAGCCCGACCGCCGGCAAACAGAAGACCACCCCAGTGGAGTGGTCACTTAAACTCTTCAATAAAAATAATATTGATAGGTTAGGCTAGAGGGAGGATTTGGTTAAATATGTTAGGTAACACTGTGAGAGGGGTGTAGTGTGGTATGCCGGCGGCGGGGCTCCCGGCGACCAGCATACCGGTGCCGGGAGCCCGACCGCTGGCATACCGACAGCGTGGTGAGCGCAAATGAGCCCCTTGCGGGCTCGCTGCGCTCACCACGCTGCGGGCACGAGCGTGCCACCCTATTTATTCTCCCTCCAGGGGGGTCGTGGACCCCACGATGGAGAATATCTGTTGTATGCCGGGTGTCGGGATTCCAGCACCGGTATACTGTGCGCTGGGATCCCAACATTCGGCAACCTGAAGACCACCCCTGTGAGAGTAGGTGAGTAAGCACTCAGTTTAAAATATAAGGACCACACCCCAGTCCTCATAATCACAATATGAGGTAACCAGTAGGTGGCTCCAGAGGTGGGGCTGCAGCACAGTTCAAAATGCAAATAGGGGAGCCATACCAACTGCCTCTCCAAACACTGACAAACATCGCTGACTAGGACTCACTGTCTCCCCATTTTGAAATTTGGATTGCGTTGCAGCCCCACCTTTGGAGCATCCACTGCCACATGTAACTCTTCTTTTCGCATTTCTAGCAGCAGTCAATCAGTTATGTTGTATCATCCATTCATCTGCAAAAACTTGTTTTATATATGCAATAGGCTTTAACCCACAGCACTCTACTCTCAAATCATACATGCACTGCACTCACCTAATTACACTCAAAACTTTGTCTAACAGTTTAATAATGCCTGGGCAACTGTTTATAGTTCCACCTGATTGAGAGACAACTATTTTATAAAGTTTTCTTGTAGTGGAACAAAGACAACTTAAACAAACTTAAAATACATGTAACAAAATAAAAAATATAATTTATCTTGTAACATGCAAGAATAGCAGCAGCCTCTGTACTACTGAAACACTGGGACAGGATTCAGAAGGACTGTCTGGTTCTGCTGATGCACATAAGGGAGAGCTAGTGATGTCAGTGTGCTATGGCTGGGGTGTTCCCTGACAGCCAAAGTATCTCCTACTGCTCCCCCCCCCCCCCCCCCCCTCCTTAATCTGGCTATGTAGAGCAGGAGGTTGGAAAGGAGCACATGATCTGCCTCATTATGGCACCTACACAGCTACACACTTGAAAGCTCTATTATTTTAAAGAGTGCACTTATTGTGAAACCTTCATGTAGAATCTGGCATCTTGCTGTTTTGGAGAGGTGGATCAGTACCAAAAATACACACATTTGATTTTAGTTATCTGTCTTGTAATTTTAATTGAAAAAAACCTTTTTTAGTCATTTTGGGTAATTTTTCTTTGCCATTATGAGGAGAAATAAGTAAATGAATGTTATTTTATGGGAGTTCAAAGTTTCCTGAATATGTTCTGAAGAATATATACATACATAATTGGTATGGGACTTCAAAAAGAATTACTGATGTTGATGTTTGAATGTAACCAGCCCAAAAAGTGATAAATAGACTAGTAGTTGGGGCTTAATTGGTCAGGCCATTTCCTTTGTATGGATAATAACAATATTTCCACAAAAGCTACTGTACTGTATTAACACTTCTCTTCTTACTTGTTGACAGGAATACCAGGTAAGAGTAGACAATAATTATCTAGACTTTTTGCAGAAAACTTTGAGCTTTCAATTGTTTTATTTCAAATCATAGCCCTGCCTATAGCATAACATATTTTTTGAGGATACAGGAGGGGGGGTATTCAAATGCTTGAAAAGTCAGTTGGGCATCTGTTTTTCTTAGCTAAAAGACAGGAAAAAAATAGACACCCAACCGACTTTTCAAACGTTTACATCCAGCCACCTTATTGCATACACATAATTTGTACTTAATGTATCTGCTGTTCTCTCGAGTTACAGTACTACTCTAGACTAGAGTAACTTAGCTTGAGATCAACCCTGAGAGGTACAAAATATTTGTGATCTTTTCTTTATTTGGTAGTCTGCAACACAACAGCTGAAATAAAAACATGAAAAGTTCTAGGTCACTCATACCATATATATGCTCATGTAGTGTACCACCACCATAGTACCTGATTTCCATGGTATGACATTGGGTCAGAGGCAGAACTATGGGAGACAATAAAGTTAACTGCCGCCGGGCTCCTGCTTTGAAGGGGGGCACTTCTCCTCCGATTCTGTGTGTTCAGCGACATTAATCAATTAAGTTAATTGACAGCAGCCGGTATCTCTTCCGTAGCCGACTTCCCCACTAGTCACTACACCTTACAAATCACACCCTCTTTATTATAGATACACTGGAAGCAGAGACCTTACTGATGAAGCTATTTGCTCCTATAAAGGAAGCATGAGAATTCTAACTATATGAAGTTATTTCTCTGACAATTACAAGTAACTTCATGTAGTTAG
Organism: Pseudophryne corroboree; assembly: GCF_028390025.1. Lineage (NCBI taxonomy): Eukaryota > Metazoa > Chordata > Amphibia > Anura > Myobatrachidae > Pseudophryne > Pseudophryne corroboree. The sequence goes on along the minus strand of NC_086448.1, from coordinate 489,757,686 downwards.
AATTCTCATACTTCCTAAGAAAGAGCAAATATCTCCATCAGTAAGGTGCATGCTTCCAGTGTAATAGGTTGTGGGATCTCATCCTAGATATGACACTTGCAAATGAATTGTCAGAGAAACAATCAGCATTATGAGTGACTGAGCAGATCTATGTAGTGTGTGGCTGAACCCCTGCAAAGATCTGCCCAATTGCAATGGGTTTGTAGTGGCTTCATATAGTTAGAATCTGCAGGTTTGCTATATATATATATATATATATATATATATATAGATAGATAGATAGATAGATAGATAGATAGATAGATAGATAGATAGATAGATAGATAGATAGATATAGGGGGGTCACCAGTATTTTTCTTGCCTCCGGGCAACTGGGACAAACTTACGCCACTGCATTGGGTTATATGATTTGCACTTTGTACCGTTCTACCGTTTTCTGCCATTAAGTGCTAGAAGTGTATCTGAAAGGTGGGGACAGCAAACCTATCATAGGTGTTCCAACACTCTCATACTGTTTGATAGCTATAGTCTGAATTTATCAAAATCACAACATTAGCACCTACTGTATTGTGCTACTATTGTATTTGCGTTGGAGGGAAAGTTATGGTTTTGTGGCACTAAAATTCCAACCACTATGCAATGGCTTAGTAAGAGGACATGCAAGTGTTAATTTCAAATTGTAATGATTGTAAGAGTTGAAGACAGCTGTATTTACAGCTTAAATGTACTAAAACATATTTCAAATTACCAAAGATGTGTTAAGAAAAATACACTCTCTTATGTAGCCATATAGTACACTTATATCACACTTTTAAAAATAAATTTTTCAAAAACATTACATAGTATACTAAGCTACAGATGCATTGGGGGATTCACTGATATATTTAGTAGCAATACCCAAACATTTATGAACACTCAAATAAAAGAGTAAACCCAAGGTGTGATCATTTAAAATACATTTTAAGAAAAAAGAGAATATGATTTGGGGCTGGGACAGACAAAAGAGACAGAACACCCCTTCCCCCCCCCTCCAACACCACCACCACGCTACCTTATCCATTCCAAGACAGCATTCCACCCCTTGTGTGATATCACAAATACTGTAGTTATATTTCACCAATACAGGTATATGCATATTCACTGTATTTACACATTCTGAAAAGTCTATGTACAATATACAGTACCTACCAAACATTATATAGATATACTTTGCTTTGAAAAGTCTACAGATTTCATTGGTTTGCAAATAGGAACCATGCAAGTACTGGAAATAGTAATGCTCTTTATCTTTATATTTGTAATGGAAGTTGTCTAGCGGTGGTGTCTGGGCACCTGTAAACCCATTACTGTACCTATGCGACTAATCACGTACCTATGCTAACTGCAATAATAAAAAATTATAATGGCAAGGCTGTACACTGTTATGTAGTTTGGAGAAGGGCATACACAGGCTCTGTAACATATGGACAAATACAGGACAAAAGTTTACAATGGCAATACTACCGCAGTTTGCTGGTGTAGTGATGGGGAGACCATGACCATAACACTCTGTACAATGCAGTGGTGACCAATTTCTCTGCAGCTCAGCTACTGCAAGAATACTGTGCATGGAAACGTGGAATACTGTGCAGCAGTTACTCACAAGTGGAAAGGCCAGGGACTTCTCCACTTCCTCCCCTTCTTCTCCTAGGGAAGCAGCAGAGGTGATCCTCTCAGACTGAGTAGTACTTGCAGGTTTCAATTGCACTCACTGGATGCTTTCCTTTTAGCAACCAAACTACATTTCCCAGCACACACTGTTTTACACAGATCACGTGACTCTCTCAGTCAATCACAGAAAACGTGTCCACTTTACTTTCTATTCCCTGGAGATATAAGTGGGTGAGCAGGATACAGATGATACCATATACTGTACACACACCCACTAGCCAGAGCAGCTGCAGCATAAGTGGGCTTAACTGTGACTGTACCCTCTGGATCTACTACTGACTGATCAGCATTAGAAGCACATTGTGGGGGTCCATCTCTGTTGGGGCCTGAGACATTAGTCGCAGATCCCCCCCTGATGGTGGCTCTTGTGAGATTTATTTTCAACTAGTTGCCAGCCCCACAAAATGATGGAACAACATAACAATACACTTAAATTGCTCTGTCAGCATGCCATCTATTGGCTTCCAGAGTGCAAAACACTTGACGTCCCCTCTGAGAGTTGAGGAGCAGCATTGGCCTTTTATTATATAGGACAATGTAACTCATACCGGACTGATTACAGATTAGTGCTAATTGGTCGCAGTGAGTTGTTACAGTACTTATTCGTACACGTGTTGGGCCTGATTCTGAGTCACATATAACTCTGTATGAAACTGCCTCTCAGGCTGAATACACATCTTTATAAATGTAATCACGATTCACTGACATGTACATCAAGGCCATTTTTTTTACAGCCACTATATAGTATTTCTGAATGTTAACTGTATGGCAACAATAGAAACAGGGGGGCATATGGAATAGGGTCCAAGTTTGCCATAGGTGTGTGATGCTGGACGATCTTGGTAGTTTTTTATTAAGTAGCAATCATTACAAGTAGTGATGAGCGGGTTCGGTTCCTCGGAATCCAAACCCCCCCGAACTTCACCCATTTTACAAGGGTTCGAGGCAGACTCGGATCCTCCCGCCTTGCTCGGTTAACCCGAGCACGCAAGAACGACATCATCCCGCTGTCGGATTCTCGCGAGATTCGTATCCTATATAAGGAGCCGCGCGTCGCCGCCATTTTCACTCGTGCATTGGAGATGATAGGGAGAGGACGTGCAGCGTCCTATCAGTTGTGTTCAGTGTGCTGCAAATATCTTTGCTCAGTGTGCTGCAAATATCTGTGCTCAGTGTGCTGCAAATATCTGTGCTCAGTGTGCTGAAAATATCTACGTTCTATGCCTGAAAAATGCTCCATATCTGTGCTGCATTGTAGTATATAGTAGGAGGACAGTGCAGAATTTTGCTAACCAGTGACCACCAGTATAGCAGTATGGTACAGTAGTCCACTGCTCTACCTACCTCTGTGTCGTCAAGTATACTATCCATCCATCCCTGTGGTGCATTTTAGTTGTTGTGCGGTGTATATATAGTAGGAGGACAGTGCATAATTTTGGTGACCACCAGTATATAATATATAGCAGTACGGTGCAGTAGTCCACTGCTCTACCAACCTCTGTGTCGTCAAGTATACTATCCATCCATTCCTGTGGTGCATTTTAGTTGTTGTGCGCAGTAGTAGGAGGACAGTGCATAATTTTGCTGACCACCAGTATATAATATATAGCAGTACGGTACAGTAGGCCACTGCTCTACTTACCTCTGTGCCGTCAAGTATACTATCCATCCATCACTGTGGTGCATTTAAGTGGTGCGGTGTATATATAGTAGGAGGAAAGTGCATAATCTTGCTGACCACCAGTATATAATATATAGCAGTACGGTACAGTAGGCCACTGCTCTACATACGTCTGTGTCGTCAAGTATACTATCCATCCATCCCTGTGGTGCATTTAAGTGGTGCGGTGTATATATAGTAGGAGGGCAGTGCATAATTTTGATGACCGCCAGTATATAATATATAGCAGTACGGTACAGTAGGCCACTGCTATACCTACCTCTGTGTCGTCAAGTATACTATCCATCCATACCTGTGGTGCATTTTAGTTGTTTTGCGCAGTAGTAGGAGGACAGTTCATAATTTTGCTGACCACCAGTATATAATATATAGCAGTACGGTACAGTAGGCCACTGCTCTACCTACCTCTGTGTCGTCAAATATACTATCCATCTATCCATGTGGTGCATTTCAGTGTTGCGGTGTATATATAGTAGGAGGACAGTGCATAATTTTGCTGACTACCAGAATATAATATATTACAGTATGGTACAGTAGGCCACTGCTCTACCTACCTATGTGTCGTATAGTATACTATCCATCCATCCCTGTGGTGCATTTAAGTGGTGCAGTGTAAATATAGTAGGAGGGCAGTGCATAATTTTGCTGACCGCCAGTATATAATATATAGCAGTACGGTACAGTAGGCCACTGCTCTACCTAACTCTGTGTCATCAAGTATACTATCCATCCATCCCTGTGGTGTATTAAAGTGGTGCGGTGTATATATTAGAGATGAGCGCCGGAAATTTTTCGGGTTTTGTGTTTTGGTTTTGGGTTCGGTTCCGCGGCCGTGTTTTGGGTTCGACCGCGTTTTGGCAAAACCTCACCGAATTTTTTTTGTCGGATTCGGGTGTGTTTTGGATTCGGGTGTTTTTTTAAAAAAACCCTAAAAAACAGCTTAAATCATAGAATTTGGGGGTAATTTTGATCCCAAAGTATTATTAACCTCAAAAAACATAATTTACACTCATTTTCAGCCTATTCTGAACACATCACACCTCACAATATTATTTTTAGTCCTAAAATTTGCACCGAGGTCGCTGTGTGAGTAAGATAAGCGACCCTAGTGGCCGACACAAACACCGGGCCCATCTAGGAGTGGCACTGCAGTGTCACGCAGGATGGCCCTTCCAAAAAACCCTCCCCAAACAGCACATGACGCAAAGAAAAAAAGAGGCGCAATGAGGTAGCTGACTGTGTGAGTAAGATTAGCGACCCTAGTGGCCGACACAAACACCGGGCACATCTAGGAGTGGCACTGCAGTGTCACGCAGGATGTCCCTTCCAAAAAACCCTCCCCAAACAGCACATGACGCAAAGAAAAAAAGAGGCGCAATGAGGTAGCTGTGTGAGTAAGATTAGCGACCCTAGTGGCCGACACAAACACCGGGCCCATCTAGGAGTGGCACTGCAGTGTCACGCAGGATGTCCCTTCCAAAAAACCCTCCCCAATCAGCACATGATGCAAAGAAAAAGAAAAGAAAAAAGAGGTGCAAGATGGAATTATCCTTGGGCCCTCCCACCCACCCTTATGTTGTATAAACAAAACAGGACATGCACACTTTAACCAACCCATCATTTCAGTGACAGGGTCTGCCACACGACTGTGACTGATATGACGGGTTGGTTTGGACCCCCCCCAAAAAAGAAGCAATTAATCTCTCCTTGCACAAACTGGCTCTACAGAGGCAAGATGTCCACCTCATCTTCACCCTCCGATATATCACCGTGTACATCCCCCTCCTCACAGATTATCAATTCGTCCCCACTGGAATCCACCATCTCAGCTCCCTGTGTACTTTGTGGAGGCAATTGCTGCTGGTCAATGTCTCCGCGGAGGAATTGATTATAATTCATTTTAATGAACATCATCTTCTCCACATTTTCTGGATGTAACCTCGTACGCCGATTGCTGACAAGGTGAGCGGCGGCACTAAACACTCTTTCGGAGTACACACTTGTGGGAGGGCAACTTAGGTAGAATAAAGCCAGTTTGTGCAAGGGCCTCCAAATTGCCTCTTTTTCCTGCCAGTATAAGTACGGACTGTGTGACGTGCCTACTTGGATGCGGTCACTCATATAATCCTCCACCATTCTATCAATGTTGAGAGAATCATATGCAGTGACAGTAGACGACATGTCCGTAATCGTTGTCAGGTCCTTCAGTCCGGACCAGATGTCAGCATCAGCAGTCGCTCCAGACTGCCCTGCATCACCGCCAGCGGGTGGGCTCGGAATTCTGAGCCTTTTCCTCGCACCCCCAGTTGCGGGAGAATGTGAAGGAGGAGATGTTGACAGGTCGCGTTCCGCTTGACTTGACAATTTTGTCACCAGCAGGTCTTTCAACCCCAGCAGACCTGTGTCTGCCGGAAAGAGAGATCCAAGGTAGGCTTTAAATCTAGGATCGAGCACGGTGGCCAAAATGTAGTGCTCTGATTTCAACAGATTGACCACCCGTGAATCCTTGTTAAGCGAATTAAGGGCTGCATCCACAAGTCCCACATGCCTAGCGGAATCGCTCCGTGTTAGCTCCTTCTTCAATGCCTCCAGCTTCTTCTGCAAAAGCCTGATGAGGGGAATGACCTGACTCAGGCTGGCAGTGTCTGAACTGACTTCACGTGTGGCAAGTTCAAAGGGCATCAGAACCTTGCACAACGTTGAAATCATTCTCCACTGCACTTGAGACAGGTGCATTCCATCTCCTATATCGTGCTCAATTGTATAGGCTTGAATGGCCTTTTGCTGCTCCTCCAACCTCTGAAGCATATAGAGGGTTGAATTCCACCTCGTTACCACTTCTTGCTTCAGATGATGGCAGGGCAGGTTCAGTAGTTTTTGGTGGTGCTCCAGTCTTCTGTACGTGGTGCCTGTACGCCGAAAGTGTCCCGCAATTTTTCTGGCCACCGACAGCATCTCTTGCACGCCCCTGTCGTTTTTTAAAAAATTCTGCACCACCAAATTCAAGGTATGTGCAAAACATGGGACGTGCTGGAATTTGCCCATATTTAATGCACACACAATATTGCTGGCGTTGTCCGATGCCACAAATCCACAGGAGAGTCCAATTGGGGTAAGCCATTCCGCGATGATCTTCCTCAGTTGCCGTAAGAGGTTTTCAGCTGTGTGCGTATTCTGGAAAGCGGTGATACAAAGCGTAGCCTGCCTAGGAAAGAGTTGGCGTTTGCGAGATGCTGCTACTGGTGCCGCCGCTGCTGTTCTTGCGGCGGGAGTCCATACATCTACCCAGTGGGCTGTCACAGTCATATAGTCCTGACCCTGCCCTGCTCCACTTGTCCACATGTCCGTGGTTAAGTGGACATTGGGTACAACTGCATTTTTTAGGAGACTGGTGAGTCTTTTTCTGACGTCCGTGTACATTCTCGGTATCGCCTGCCTAGAGAAGTGGAACCTAGATGGTATTTGGTAACGGGGGCACACTGCCTCAATAAATTGTCTAGTTCCCTGTGAACTAACGGCGGATACCGGACGCACGTCTAACACCAACATAGTTGTCAAGGACTCAGTTATCCGCTTTGCAGTAGGATGACTGCTGTGATATTTCATCTTCCTCGCAAAGGACTGTTGAACAGTCAATTGCTTACTGGAAGTAGTACAAGTGGGCTTACGACTTCCCCTCTGGGATGACCATCGACTCCCAGCGGCAACAACAGCAGCGCCAGCAGCAGTAGGCGTTACACGCAAGGATGCATCGGAGGAATCCCAGGCAGGAGAGGACTCGTCAGACTTGCCAGTGACATGGCCTGCAGGACTATTGGCATTCCTGGGGAAGGAGGAAATTGACACTGAGGGAGTTGGTGGGGTGGTTTGCGTGAGCTTGGTTACAAGAGGAAGGGATTTACTGGTCAGTGGACTGCTTCCGCTGTCACCCAAAGTTTTTGAACTTGTCACTGACTTATTATGAATGCGCTGCAGGTGACGTATAAGGGAGGATGTTCCGAGGTGGTTAACGTCCTTACCCCTACTTATTACAGCTTGACAAAGGGAACACACGGCTTGACACCTGTTGTCCGCATTTCTGGTGAAATACCTCCACACCGAAGAGCTGATTTTTTTGGTATTTTCACCTGGCATGTCAACGGCCATATTCCTCCCACGGACAACAGGTGTCTCCCCGGGTGCCTGACTTAAACAAACCACCTCACCATCAGAATCCTCCTGGTCAATTTCCTCCCCAGCGCCAGCAACACCCATATCCTCCTCATCCTGGTGTACTTCAACACTGACATCTTCAATCTGACTATCAGGAACTGGACTGCGGGTGCTCCTTCCAGCACTTGCAGGGGGCATGCAAATAGTGGAAGGCGCATGCTCTTCACGTCCAGTGTTGGGAAGGTCAGGCATCGCAAACGACACAATTGGACTCTCCTTGTGGATTTGGGATTTCAAAGAACGCACAGTTCTTTGCGGTGCTTTTGCCAGCTTGAGTCTTTTCAGTTTTCTAGCGAGAGGCTGAGTGCTTCCATCCTCATGTGAAGCTGAACCACTAGCCATGAACATAGGCCAGGGCCTCAGCCGTTCCTTGCCACTCCGTGTGGTAAATGGCATATTGGCAAGTTTACGCTTCTCCTCCGACAATTTTATTTTAGGTTTTGGAGTCCTTTTTTTTCTGATATTTGGTGTTTTGGATTTGACATGCTCTGTACTATGACATTGGGCATCGGCCTTGGCAGACGACGTTGCTGGCATTTCATCGTCTCGGCCATGACTAGTGGCAGCAGCTTCAGCACGAGGTGGAAGTGGATCTTGATCTTTCCCTAATTTTGGAACCTCAACTTTTTTGTTCTCCATATTTTATAGGCAGAACTAAAAGGCACCTCAGGTAAACAATGGAGATGGATGGATTGGATACTAGTATACAATTATGGACGGACTGCCACGGTTAGGTGGTATAAAAAAACCACGGTTAGGTGGTATATATTATAATAATAATACAATTATGGATGGACGGACTGCCTGCCGACTGCCGACACAGAGGTAGCCACAGCCGTGAACTACCGCACTGTACACTGGTTGATAAAGAGATAGTAGTATACTCGTAACAACTAGTATGACACTATGACGACGGTATAAAGAATGAAAAAAAAACCACGGTTAGGTGGTATATATTATAATAATAATACAATTATGGATGGACGGACTGCCTGCCGACTGCCGACACAGAGGTAGCCACAGCCGTGAACTACCGCACTGTACACTGGTTGATAAAGAGATAGTAGTATACTCGTAACAACTAGTATGACACTATGACGACGGTATAAAGAATGCAAAAAAAACCACAGTTAGGTGGTATATATTATAATAATAATACAATTATGGATGGACGGACTGCCTGCCGACTGCCGACACAGAGGTAGCCACAGCCGTGAACTACCGCACTGTACACTGGTTGATAAAGAGATAGTAGTATACTCGTAACAACTAGTATGACACTATGACGGTATAAAGAATGAAAAAAAAACCACGGTTAGGTGGTATATATTATAATAATAATACAATTATGGATGGACGGACTGCCTGCCGACTGCCGACACAGAGGTAGCCACAGCCGTGAACTACCGCACTGTACACTGGTTGATAAAGAGATAGTAGTATACTCGTAACAATTAGGATGACACTATGACGGTATAAAGAATGAAAAAAAAACCACGGTTAGGTGGTAGGTATATAATAATAAATAATACAATTCTGGTCGGACGGACTGCCTGCCGTGTGCCGACACAGAGGTAGCCACAGCCGTGAACTACCGCACTGTACACTGGTTGATAAAGAGATAGTAGTATACTCGTAACAATTAGGATGACACTATGACGGTATAAAGAATGAAAAAAAAACCACGGTTAGGTGGTAGGTATATAATAATAAATAATACAATTCTGGTCGGACGGACTGCCTGCCGTGTGCCGACACAGAGGTAGCCACAGCCGTGAACTACCGCACTGTACACTGGTTGATAAAGAGATAGTAGTATACTCGTAACAATTAGGATGACACTATGACGGTATAAAGAATGAAAAAAAAACCACGGTTAGGTGGTAGGTATATAATAATAAATAATACAATTCTGGTCGGACGGACTGCCTGCCGTGTGCCGACACAGAGGTAGCCACAGCCGTGAACTACCGCACTGTACACTGGTTGATAAAGAGATAGTAGTATACTCGTAACAATTAGGATGACACTATGACGGTATAAAGAATGAAAAAAAAACCACGGTTAGGTGGTAGGTATATAATAATAAATAATACAATTCTGGTCGGACGGACTGCCTGCCGTGTGCCGACACAGAGGTAGCCACAGCCGTGAACTACCGCACTGTACACTGGTTGATAAAGAGATAGTAGTATACTCGTAACAATTAGGATGACACTATGACGGTATAAAGAATGAAAAAAAAACCACGGTTAGGTGGTAGGTATATAATAATAAATAATACAATTCTGGTCGGACGGACTGCCTGCCGTGTGCCGACACAGAGGTAGCCACAGCCGTGAACTACCGCACTGTACTGTGTCTGCTGCTAATATAGACTGGTTGATATTTAAAGAGATATTAGTAGTATACAACAATACTATACTGGTGGTCAGGCACTGGTCACCACTCCTGCAGCAAAAGTGTGCACTGTTAATTAATATAATTGTACTCCTGGCTCCTGCTAACAACCTGCAGTGCTCCCCAGTCTCCCCCACAATTAATTATAAGCTTTTAATTTATACATTGATGACTGTGCAGCACACTGGGCTGAGCTGAGTGCACACAGACTGAGTCACACTGTGTGACTGACTGTGCTGTGTATCGTTTTTTTTTTCAGGCAGAGAACGGATATAGCAGAGAGAAGTGAACGGATATATTATATTAAATAAAAGTTAACTAGCAACTGCACTGGTCACTGACTGTGGTAAACTAACTCTGTCTGCGACTCTGCACAATCTCTCTCTATCTAATCTATCTATCTCTATTCTAATGGAGAGGACGCCAGACACGTCCTCTCCCTATCAATCTCAATGCACGAGTGAAAATGGCGGCGACGCGCGGCTCCTTATATAGAATCCGAGTCTCGCGATAGAATCCGAGCCTCGCGAGAATCCGACAGCGTCATGATGACGTTCGGGCGCGCTCGGGTTAACCGAGCAAGGCGGGAAGATCCGAGTCGCTCGGACCCGTGGAAAAAAAAGTGAAGTTCGTGCGGGTTCGGATTCAAAGAAACCGAACCCGCTCATCTCTAGTATATATAGTAGGAGGACAGTACATAATTTTGCTGTCCGCTAGTATATAATATATAGCTGTACGGTACAGTAGGCCACTGCTCTACCTACCTCTGTGTCGTCAAGTATACTATCCATCCATCCCTGTGGTGCATTTAAGTGGTGCGGTGTATATATAGCAGGAGGAAAGTGCATAATTTTGCGGACCACCAGTATATTATATATAGCAGTACGGTACAGTAGTCCAATGCTCTACCTACCTTTGTGTCTTCAAGTATACTTTCCATCCATATCTGTGGTGCATTTTAGTTGTTGTGCGGTGTATATATAGTAGGAGGACAGTGCATAATTTTGCTGACCACCAGTATATAATATATAGCAGTATGGTACAGTAGGCCACTGCTCTACCTACCTCTGTGTCATCAAGTATACTATCCATCCATCCCTGTGGTGCATTTAAGTGGTGAGGTGTATATATAGTAGGAGGACAGTGCATAATTTTGCTGACCATAAGTATATAATATATAGCAGTACGGTACAGTAGTCCACTGCTCTACCTACCTCTGTGTCTTCAGTATACTATCCATACATACCTGTGGTGCATTTTAGTTGTTGTGCGGTGTATATATAGTAGGAGGACAGTGCATAATGTTGCTGACCACCAGTATATAATATATAGCAGTACGGTACAGTAGTCTAGTGCTCTACCTACCTCTGTGTTACCAAGTATACTATCCATCCATCCCTGTGGTGCATTTTAGTTGTTGTGCGGTGTATATATAGTACGAGAAAAGTGCATAATTTTGCTGACCACCAGTATATAATATATAGCAGTACGGTACAGTAGTCCACTGCTCTACCTACCTCTGTGTCGTCAAGTATACTATCCATCCATACCTGTTGTGCATTTTAGTTGTTTTGCGCAGTAGTTTGAGGACAGTTCATAATTTTGCTGACCACCAGTATATAATATATAGCAGTACAGTACAGTAGGCCACTGCTCTACCTACCTCTGTGTCGTCAAGTATACTATCCATCCATCCATCCCTGTGGTGCATTTAAGTGGTGCAGTGTATATATAGTAGGAAGGCAGTGCATAATTTTGCTGACCGCCAGTATATAATATATATCAGTACGGTACGGTAGGCCACTGCTCTACCTACCTCTGTGTCGTCAAGTATACTATCCATCCATCCCTGTGGTGCATTAAAGTGGTGCGGTGTATATATAGAAGGAGGACAGTGCATAGTTTTGCTGACTACCAGTATATTATATATAGCAGTACGGTACAGTAGGCCACTGCTCAACCTACCTCTGTGTCGTCAAGTATACTATCCATCCATCCCTGTGGTGCATTTAAGTGGTGCAGTGTATATATAGTAGGAGGGCAGTGCATAATTTTGCTGACCGCTAGTATATGATATATAGCAGTACGGTACAGTAGGCCACTGCTCTACCTACCTCTTTTTCGTCAAGTACACTATCCATCCATCCCTGTGGTATATTTAAGTGGTGCGGTGTATATATAGTAGGAGGACAGTGCATAATTTTGCTGACAACCAATATATAATATATAGCAGTACAGTACAGTAAGCCACTGCTCTACCTAACTCTGTGTCGTATAGTATACTATCCATCCATCCCTGTGGTGCATTTAAGTGTTGCGGTGTATATATAGTAGGAGGATAGTGCATAATTTTGCTGACCGCCAGTATATAATATATAGCAGTGTGATACAGTAGGCCACTGCTCTACCTACCTCTGTGTCGTCAAGTATACTATCCATCCATCCCTGTGGTATATTTAAGTGGTGCGGTGTATATATAGTAGAAGGACAGTGCATAATTTTGATGACCACCAGTATATTATATATAGCATTACGGTACAGTATTCAACTGCTCTACCTACCTCTGTGTCGTCAAGTATACTATCCATCCATACCTGTGGTGCATTTTAGTTGATGTGCTGTGTATATATAATAGGAGTACAGTGCATAATTTTGCTGACCACCAGTATATAATATATAGCAGTACGGTACAGTAGTCCACTGCTCTACCTACCTCTGTGTCATCAGTATACTATCCATACATACCTGTGGTGCATTTTAGTTGTTGTGCGGTGTATATATAATAGGAGGACAGTGCATCATTTTGCTGACCACCAGTATATAATATATAGCAGTACGGTGCAGTAGTCTACTGCTCTACCTACCTCTGTGTTACCAAGTATACTATCCATCCATCCCCGTGGTGCATTTTAGTTGTTGTGCGGTGTATATATAGTAGGAGAAAAGTGCATAATTTTGCTGACCACCAGTATATAATATATAGCAGTACGGTACAATAGGCCACTGCTCTACCTAACTCTGTGTCATCAAGTATACTATCCATCCATCCCTGTGGTGTATTAAAGTGGTGCGGTATATATATAGTAGGAGGACAGTACATAATTTTGCTGTCCGCTAGTATATAATATATAGCTGTACGGTACAGTAGGCCACTGCTCTACCTACCTCTGTGTCGTCAAGTATACTATCCATCCATCCCTGTGGTGCATTTAAGTGGGCGGTGTATATATAGCAGGAGGACAGTGCATAATTTTGCGGACCACCAGTATATAATATATAGCAGTACGGTACAGTAAGCCACTGCTCTACCTACCTCTGTGTCGTCAAGTATACTATCCATCCATCCATCCCTGTGGTGCATTTAAGTGGTGCGGTGTATATATAGTAGGAGGACAGTGCATAATTTTGCTGACCATAAGTATATAATATATAGCAGTACGGTACAGTAGTCCACTGCTCTACCTACCTCTGTGTCATCAGTATACTATCCATACATACCTGTGGTGCATTTTAGTTGTTGTGCGGTGTATATATAATAGGAGGACAGTGCATCATTTTGCTGACCACCAGTATATAATATATAGCAGTACGGTGCAGTAGTCTACTGCTCTACCTACCTCTGTGTTACCAAGTATACTATCCATCCATCCCCGTGGTGCATTTTAGTTGTTGTGCGGTGTATATATAGTAGGAGAAAAGTGCATAATTTTGCTGACCACCAGTATATAATATATAGCAGTACGGTACAGTAGTCCACTGCTCTACCTACCTCTGTATCGTCAAGTATACTATCCATCCATCCCTGTGGTGCATTTTAGTTTTTTTGCGCAGTAGTTTGAGGACAGTTCATAATTTTGCTGACCACCAGTATATAATATATAGCAGTACGGTACAGTAGGCCACTGCTCTACCTACCTCTGTGCCGTCAAGTATACTATCCATCCATCCCTGTGGTGCATTTAAGTGGTGCGGTGTATATATAGTAGGAGGACAGTGCATAGTTTTGCTAACTACCAGTATATAATATATAGCAGTACGGTACAGTAGGCCACTGCTCTACCTACCTCTGTGTCGTCAAGTATACTATCCATCCATCCCTGTGGTGCATTTAAGTGGTGCAGTGTATATATAGTAGGAAGGCAGTGCATAATTTTGCTGACCGCCAGTATATAATATATAGCAGTACGGTACAGTAGGCCACTGCTCTACCTACCTCTGTGTCATCAAGTATATTATCCATCCATCCCTGTGGTGCATTAAAGTGGTGCGGTGTATATATAGTAGGAGGACAGTGCATAGTTTTGCTGACTACCACTATATAATGTATAGCAGTACGGTACAGTAGGCCACTGCTCTACCTATCTCTGTGTCGTCAAGTATACTATCCATCCATCCCTGTGGTGCATTTAAGTGGTGCAGTGTATATATAGTAGGAGGGCAGTGCATAATTTTGCTGACCGCCAGTATATAATATATAGCAGTACGGTACAGTAGGCCACTGATCTACCAACCTCTGTGTCGTCAAGTATACTATCCATCCATCCATCCCTGTGGTGCATTAAAGTGGTGCGGTGTATATATAGGAGGAGGACAGTGCATAATTTTGCTGACCGCTAGTATATAATATATAGCAGTACGGTACAGTAGGCCACTGCTCTACCTACCTCTGTGTCGTTAAGTACACTATCCATCCATCCCTGTGGTGCATTTAAGTGGTGCGGTGTGTATATAGTAGGAGGACAGTGCATAATTTTGCTGACCACCAGTATATTATATATAGCAGTACGGTACAGTAGTCCAATGCTCTACCTACCTCTGTATCTTCAAGTATACTATCCATCCATACCTGTGGTGCATTTTAGTTGTTGTGCGGTGTATATATAGTAGGAGGACAGTGCATAATTTTGCTGACCACCAGTATATAATATATATCAGTCCGGTACAGTAAGCCACTGCTCTATCTAACTCTGTGTCGTATAGTATACTATCCATCCATACCTGTGGTGCATTTTAGTTGTTGTGTGGTGTATATATAGTAGGAGGACAGTGCATAATTTTGCTGACCACCAGTATATAATATATAGCAGTACGGTACAGTAAGTCACTGCTCTACCTACCTCTGTGTCCTCAAGTATACTATCTATCCATCCATCCCTGTGGTGCATTTAAGTCGTGCGGTGTATATATAGTAGGAGGACAGTGCATAATTTTGCTGACCACCAGTATATAATATATAGCAGTACCTTACAGTAGTCCAATGCTCTACCTACCTCTGTGTCGTCAAGTATACTATCCATACATCTCTGTGGTGCATTTAAGTGTTGTGGTGCATTTTAGTTGTTGTGCCGTGTATCTATAGTAGGAGGACAGTGCATAATTTTGCTGACCACCAGTATATAATATATAGCAGTACGGTACAGTAAGCCACTGCTCTACCTACCTCTGTGTCGTCAAGTATACTATCCATACATCTCTGTGGTGCATTTAAGTGTTGCGGTGTAAATATAGTAGGAGGACAGTGAATAATTTTGCTAACCACCAGTATATAATATATAGCAGTATGGTACAGTAGGCCACTGCTCTACCTACCTCTGTGTCGTCAAGTATACTATCCATCCATCCCTGTGGTGCATTTAAGTCGTGCGGTGTATATATAGTAGGAGGACAGTGCATAATTTTGCTGACCACCAGTATATAATATATAGCAGTGCGGTACAGTAGTCCACTGCTCTACCTACCTCTGTGTAACCAAGTATACTATCCATCCATCCCTGTGGTGCATTTTAGTTGTTGTGTGGTGTATATATAGTAGGAGGACAGTGCATAATTTTGCTGATCGCCAGTATATAATATATAGCAGTACGGTACAGTAGGCCACTGCTCTACCTACCTCTGTGTCGTCAAGTATACTATCCATCCATCCCTGTGGTGCATTTAAGTGGTGCGGTGTATATATAGTAGGAGGACAGTGCATAATTTTGCTGACCACCAGTATATAATATATAGCAGTACGGTACAGTAGGCCACTGCTCTACCTACCTCTGTGTCATCAAGTATACTATCCATCCATCCCTGTGGTGCATTAAAGTGGTGCGGTGTATATATACAGTAGTAGGAGGACAGTGCATAATTTTGCTGACTGCTAGAATATAATATATAGCATTACAGTACAGTAGGCCACTGCTCTACCTACCTCTGTGTCGTCAAGTATACTATCCATCCATCCCTGTGGTGCATTTAAGTGGTGCGGTGTATATATAGTAAGAGGACAGTGCATAATTTTGCTGACCACCAGTATATTATATATAGCAGTACGGTACAGTAGTCCAATGCTCTACCTACCTCTGTGTCTTCAAGTATACTATCCATCCATCCCTGTGGTGCATTTTAGTTGTTGTGTGGTGTATATATAGTAGGAGGACAGTGCATAATTTTGCTGACCACCAGTATATAATATATAGCAGTACGGTACAGTAAGCCACTGCTCTACCTACCTCTGTGTCATCAAGTATACTATCCATCCATCCCTGTGGTGCATTTAAGTGTTGCAGTGTATATATAGTAGGAGGACAGTGCATAATTTTGCTGACCGCCAGTATATAATATATAGCAGTGTGATACAGTAGGCCACTGCTCTACCTACCTCTGTGTCATCAAGTAAACTATCCATCCATCCCTGTGGTATATTTAAGTGGTGCGGTGTATATATAGTAGGAGGACAGTGTATAATTTTGCTGACCACCAGTATCTTATATATAGCATTACGGTACAGTATTCAACTGCTCTACCTACCTCTGTGTCGTCAAGTATACTATCCATCCATACCTGTGGTGCATTTTAGTTGTTGTGCGGTGTATATATAGTAGGAGGACAGTGCATAATTTTGCTGACCACCAATATATAATATATAGCAGTATGGTACAGTAGGCCACTGCTCTACCTACCTCTGTGTCGTCAAGCATACTATCCATCCATCCCTGTGGTGCATTTTAGTCATGCGGTGTATATATAGTAGGAGGACAGTGCATAATTTTGCTGACCACCAGTATATAATATATAGCAGTACGGTACAGTAGTCCACTGCTCTACCTACCTCTGTGTCACCAAGTATACTATCCATCCATCCCTGTGGTGCATTTTAGTTGTTGTGTGGTTTATATATAGTAGGAGGACAGTGCATAATTTTGCTGATCGCCAGTATATAATATATAGCAGTATGGTACAGTAGGCCACTGCTCTACCTACCTCTGTGTCGTCAAGTATACTATCCATCCATCCCTGTGGTGCATTTAAGTGGTGCGGTGTATATATAGTAGGAGGACAGTGCATCATTTTGCTGACCACCAGTATATAATATATAGCAGTACGGTACAGTAGGCCACTGCTCTACCTACCTCTGTGTCGTCAAGTATACTATCCATCCATCCCTGTGGTGCATTAAAGTGGTGCGGTGTATATATAGTAGGAGGACAGTGCATAATTTTGCTGACTGCTAGTATATAATATATAGCATTACAGTACAGTAGGCCACTGCTCTACCTACCTCTGTGTCGTCAAGTATACTATCCATCCATCCCTGTGGTGCATTTAAGTGGTGCGGTGTATATATAGTAGGAGGACAGTGCATAATTTTGCTGACCACCAGTATATTATATATAGCAGTACGGTACAGTAGTCCAATGCTCTACCTACCTCTGTGTCTTCAAGTATACTATCCATCCATACCTGTGGTGCATTTTAGTTGTTGTGTGGTGTATATATAGTAGGAGGACAGTGCATAATTTTGCTGACCACCAGTATATAATATATAGCAGTACGGTACAGTAAGCCACTGCTCTACCTACCTCTGTGTCATCAAGTATACTATCCATCCATCCCTGTGGTGCATTTAAGTGTTGCAGTGTATATATAGTAGGAGGACAGTGCATAATTTTGCTGACCGCCAGTATATAATATATAGCTGTGTGATACAGTAGGCCACTGCTCTACCTACCTCTGTGTCATCAAGTATACTATCCATCCATCCCTGTGGTATATTTAAGTGGTGCGGTGTATATATAGTAGGAGGACAGTGTATAATTTTGCTGACCACCAGTATCTTATATATAGCATTACGGTACAGTATTCAACTGCTCTACCTACCTCTGTGTCGTCAAGTATACTATCCATCCATACCTGTGGTGCATTTTAGTTGTTGTGCGGTGTATATATAGTAGGAGGACAGTGCATAATTTTGCTGACCACCAATATATAATATATAGTAGTACGGTACAGTAGGCCACTGCTCTACCTACCTCTGTGTCGTCAAGTATACTATCCATCCATCCCTGTGGTGCATTTACGTGGTGCGGTGTATATATAGTAGGAGGAAAGTGCATAATTTTGCTGACCGCCAGTATATAATATATAGCAGTACGGTACAGTAGGCCACTGCTCTACCTACCTCTGTGTCGTCAAGTATACTATCCATCCATCCCTGTGGTGCATTAAAGTGGTGCAGTATATATATAGTAGGAGGACAGTGCATAATTTTGCTGACCACCAGTATATTATATATAGCAGTACGGTACAGTAGTCCAATGCTCTACCTACCTCTGTGTCTTCAAGTATACTATCCATCCATACCTGTGGTGCATTTAAGTCGTGCGGTGTATATATAGTAGGAGGACAGTGCATAATTTTGCTGACCACCAGTATATAATATATAGCAGTACGGTACAGTAGTCCACTGCTCTACCTACCTCTGTGTCACCAAGTATACTATCCATCCATCCCTGTGGTGCATTTTAGTTGTTGTGTGGTGTATATATAGTAGGAGGACAGTGCATCATTTTGCTGATCGCCAGTATATAATATATAGCAGTATGGTACAGTAGGCCACTGCTCTACCTACCTCTGTGTCGTCAAGTATACTATCCATCCATCCCTGTGGTGCATTTAAGTGGTGCGGTGTATATATAGTAGGAGGACAGTGCATCATTTTGCTGACCACCAGTATATAATATATAGCAGTACGGTACAGTAGGCCACTGCTCTAACTACCTCTGTGTCGTCAAGTATACTATCCATCCATCCCTGTGGTGCATTAAAGTGGTGCGGTGTATATATAGTAGGAGGACAGTGCATAATTTTGCTGACTGCTAGTATATAATATATAGCATTACAGTACAGTAGGCCACTGCTCTACCTACCTCTGTGTCGTCAAGTATACTATCCATCCATCCCTGTGGTGCATTTAAGTGGTGCGGTGTATATATAGTAGGAGGACAGTGCATAATTTTGCTGACCACCAGTATATTATATATAGCAGTACGGTACAGTAGTCCAATGCTCTACCTACCTCTGTGTCTTCAAGTATACTATCCATCCATACCTGTGGTGCATTTTAGTTGTTGTGTGGTGTATATATAGTAGGAGGACAGTGCATAATTTTGCTGACCACCAGTATATAATATATAGCAGTACGGTACAGTAAGCCACTGCTCTACCTACCTCTGTGTCATCAAGTATACTATCCATCCATCCCTGTGGTGCATTTAAGTGTTGCAGTGTATATATAGTAGGAGGACAGTGCATAATTTTGCTGACCGCCAGTATATAATATATAGCAGTGTGATACAGTAGGCCACTGCTCTACCTACCTCTGTGTCATCAAGTATACTATCCATCCATCCCTGTGGTATATTTAAGTGGTGCGGTGTATATATAGTAGGAGGACAGTGTATAATTTTGCTGACCACCAGTATCTTATATATAGCATTACGGTACAGTATTCAACTGCTCTACCTACCTCTGTGTCGTCAAGTATACTATCCATCCATACCTGTGGTGCATTTTAGTTGTTGTGCGGTGTATATATAGTAGGAGGACAGTGCATAATTTTGCTGACCACCAATATATAATATATAGCAGTACGGTACAGTAGGCCACTGCTCTACCTACCTCTGTGTCATCAAGTATACTATCCATCCATCCCTGTGGTGCATTTACGTGGTGCAGTGTATATATAGTAGGAGGAAAGTGCACAATTTTGCTGACCGCCAGTATATAATATATAGCAGTACGGTACAGTAGGCCACTGCTCTACCTACCTCTGTGTCGTCAAGTATACTATCCATCCATCCCTGTGGTGCATTAAAGTGGTGCAGTATATATATAGTAGGAGGACAGTGCATAATTTTGCTGACTGCTAATATATAATATATAGCAGTACAGTACAGTAGGCCACTGCTCTACCTACCTCTGTGTCATCAAGTATACTATCCATCCATCCCTGTGGTGCATTTAAGTGGTGCGGTGTATATATAGTAGGAGGACAGTGCATAATTTTGCTGACCACCAGTATATTATATATAGCAGTACGGTACAGTAGTCCAATGCTCTACCTACCTCTGTGTCTTCAAGTATACTATCCATCCATACCTGTGGTGCATTTTAGTTGTTGTGTGGTGTATATATAGTAGAAGGACAGTGAATAATTTTGCTGACCGCCAGTATATAATAAATAGCAGTATGGTACAGTAGGCCACTGCTCTACCTACCTCTGTGTCGTCAAGTATACTATCCATCCATCCCTGTGGTGCATTTAAGTCGTGCGGTGTATATATAGTAGGAGGACAGTGCATAATTTTGCTGACCACCAGTATATAATATATAGTAGTACGGTATAGTAGTCCACTGCTCTACCTACCTCTGTGTCACCAAGTATACTATCCATCCATCCCTGTGGTGCATTTTAGTTGTTGTGTGGTGTATATATAGTAGGAGGACAGTGCATAATTTTGCTGATCGCCAGTATATTATATATAGCAGTACGGTACAGTAGTCCAATGCTCTACCTACCTCTGTGTCGTCAAGTATACTATCAATACATCTCTGTGGTGCATTTAAGTGTTGTGGTGCATTTTAGTTGTTGTGCGGTGTATATATAGTAGGAGGACAGTGCATAATTTTGCTGACCACCAGTATATAATATATAGCAGTACGGTACAGTAAGCCACTGCTCTACCTACCTCTGTGTCGTCAAGTATACTATCCATACATCTCTGTGGTGCATTTAAGTGTTGCTGTGTATATATAGTAGGAGGACAGTGAATAATTTTGCTGACCGCCAGTATATAATAAATAGCAGTATGGTACAGTAGGCCACTGCTCTACCTACCTCTGTGTCGTCAAGTATACTATCCATCCATCCCTGTGGTGCATTTAAGTGGTGCGGTGTATATATAGTAGGAGGACAGTGTATAATTTTGCTGACCACCAGTATATAATATATAGTAGTACGGTATAGTAGTCCACTGCTCTACCTACCTCTGTGTCACCAAGTATACTATCCATTCCTCCCTGTGGTGCATTTTAGTTGTTGTGTGGTGTATATATAGTAGGAGGACAGTGCATAATTTTGCTGATCGCCAGTATATTATATATAGCAGTACGGTACAGTAGTCCAATGCTCTACCTACCTCTGTGTCGTCAAGTATACTATCCATACATCTCTGTGGTGCATTTAAGTGTTGTGGTGCATTTTAGTTGTTGTGCGGTGTATATATAGTAGGAGGACAGTGCATAATTTTGCTGACCACCAGTATATAATATATAGCAGTACGGTACAGTAAGCCACTGCTCTACCTACCTCTGTGTTGTCAAGTATACTATCCATACATCTCTGTGGTGCATTCAAGTGTTGCGGTGTATATATAGTAGGAGGACAGTGAATAATTTTGCTAACCACCAGTATATAATATATAGCAGTATGGTACAGTAGGCCACTGCTCTACCTACCTCTGTGTCATCAAGTATACTATCCATCCATCCCAGTGGTATATTTAAGTGGTACGGTGTGTATATATAGTAGGAGGACAGTGTATAATTTTGCTGACCACCAGTATCTTATATATAGCATTACGGTACAGTATTCAACTGCTCTACCTACCCAGAGGCGTATCTAGTACGGGGCGAGCAGGGCACGTGCCCTGGGCGCCATGGCAGCCCCAACAGAGGGGGGCGCCACCGGCACCTGCACGGCCCACTCGCCCCATGCTTCAGGGATTCCGCCGGCGCTACCCGCGGCGCTTTCCCTGTCTCCCCGGCTGCTGTGCCTGTCACAATAGACAGGCAGCGGCAGCCAGGAGCCTCCCCCTACTCCCCCCTGCAAAGTGACTGTGTGTACGCGATCGCGTGCGCGATCGCGACCGCGGAGGTGCGCGCATGCGCGTGCGCGACCTCGGGGGGGCGTGCGGCCCCTGCCCTGAACAGCAGTGAGTGCAGGTGAGCGGGAAGGGGGTGCGGGACATTTTTTGTGTGTGTGTGTGTCGGACAGTGTGCGTGTGTGTTGTGTGTGGGACAGTGTGGGTGTGTTAATTGTGTGTGTGGGACAGTTTGAGTGTGTGTAAATTGTGTGTGTGATTGTTTGTGTGTGTGGGACAGTGTGCGTGTGTTAATTGTGTGTGTGGGACAGTGTGTGTGTGTTAATTGTGTGTGTGTGTGGGACAGTGTGAGTGTGTTAATTGTGTGTGTGGGACAGTGCGTGTTTGTTAATTGTGTGTGTGTGTGACAGTGTGTGTGTGTTAATTGTGTGTGTGTGTGTGTGTGTGTGTGTGGGACAGTGTGAGTGTGTTAATTGTGTGTGTGGGACAGTGCGTGTTTGTTAATTGTGTGTGTGTGACAGTGTGAGTGTGTTAATTGTGTGTGTGGGACAGTTTTGAGTGCGTGTTAATTGTGTGTGTGTGGGACAGTGTGCGTGTGTGTTCATTGTGTATGTGTGGGACAGTGTGAGTGTGTTAATTGTGTGTGTGTGGGACAGTGTGAATGTGTTAATTGTGTGTGTGTGGGACAGTTTGAGTGTGTGTTAATTGTGTGTGTGTGGGACAGTGTGCGTGAGTGTTGATTGTGTGTGTGTGGGACAGTGTGCGTGTGTATCAATTGTGTGTGTGTGGGACAGTGTGTGTTAATTGTGTGTGTGTGGGACAGTGTGCGTGTGTGTTAATTGTGTGTGTGTGTGTGTGTGGGACAGTGTGAGTGTGTTGTGTGTGTGTGGGACAGTGCGTGTTTGTTAATTGTGTGTGGGACAGTGTGCGTGTGTGTTATTTGTGTGTGTGGGACAGTGTGCATGCGAGTGTGTTAATTGTGTGTGTGTGTGTGTGTTAATTGTCCCGGCGGTTATTGGCGTCTGTAGTGTGCGCCCCATCCTCCTCCGCTGCCGCTGACAGGAGCGGCGGTGTGCGGCTCTCCCCCTCCTCCGCCGGCTCCGTCCTCCCGTCGTGGCCCTGCAGTGTGTGCCGGTCTCCCCAGCAGCAGGTTAGTCTCTCTCCCCCCCCCCTCTCTCTCTCTCTCTCTCTCTCTCTCTCTCTCTCTCTCTCCTGTGGATTGCAGTTTGTAAGTATCATTTTAATTTTTACAGGTACCCCTATTGAATTCTACTGGACAAGTGAACGTGATCGGCGTGGGATGTAGGTAAGTAATTTGTCTCTTATTTTTACAGGTACCCCTATTGGATTCTACTGGACAAGTGGACGTGACCGGCGTGGGATGTAGGTAAGTAATCTCTCTCATTTTTACAGGTACCCCTATTGGATTCTACTGGACAAGTGGACGTGACCGGCGTGGGATGTAGGTAAGTAATCTGTCTCTCATTTTTACAGGTACCCCTATTGGATTCTACTGGACAAGTGGACGTGACCGGCGTGGGATGTAGGTAAGTAATCTGTCTCTCATTTTTACAGATTCCCCTACTGGATTCTACTGGACAAGTGGACGTGACCAGCGTGGGATGTAGGTAAGTAATCTGTCTCTCATTTTTACAGGTACCCCTATTGAATTCTACTGGACAAGTGGACGTGACCAGCGTGGGATGTAGGTAAGTAATCTGTCTCTCATTTTTACAGGTACCCCTATTGGATTCTACTGGACAAGTGGACGTGATCGGCGTGGGATGTAGGTAAGTAATCTGTCTCTCATTTTTACAGGTACCCCTATTGGATTCTACTGGACAAGTGGACGTGACCGGCGTGGGATGTAGGTAAGTAATCTGTCTCTCATTTTTACAGATTCCCCTACTGGATTCTACTGGACAAGTGGACGTGACCAGCGTGGGATGTAGGTAAGTAATCTGTCTCTCATTTTTACAGTTACCCCTATTGGATTCTACTGGACAAGTGGACGTGATCGGCGTGGGATGTAGGTAAGTAATCTGTCTCTCATTTTTACAGGTAACGCTATTGGATTCTACTGGACAAGTGGACGTGACCGGCGTGGGATGTAGGTAAGTAATCTGTCTCTCATTTTTACAGGTACCCCTATTGGATTCTACTGGACAAGTGGACGTGACTGGCGTGGGATGTAGGTAAGTAATCTGTCTCTCATGTTTACAGATTCCCCTACTGGATTCTACTGGACAAGTGGACGTGACCGGCGTGGGATGTAGGTAAGTAATCTGTCTCTCATTTTTACAGGTAACGCTATTGGATTCTACTGGACAAGTGGACGTGACCGGCGTGGGATGTAGGTAAGTAATCTGTCTCTCATTTTTACAGATTCCCCTACTGGATTCTACTGGACAAGTGGACGTGACCGGCGTGGGATGTAGGTAAGTAATCTGTCTCTCATTTTTACAGATTCCCCTACTGGATTCTACTGGACAAGTGGACGTGACCGGCGTGGGATGTAGGTAAGTAATGTGTCTCTCATTTTTACAGCTACCCCTATTGGATTCTACTGGACAAGTGGACGTGACCGGCGTGGGATATAGATAAGTATGTGTGAGTGTGTCAGTGTGCTTTAATAAATTTTTACTGTCACGGTGTGTGAGTTGTGTTTTTATTTGGGTATTTTTTCTGTTGTAGAACTACAGGTACCGGCGGGCCCGTTATTTCCCTGCATGTTGGTACTTGAGGTTCTCCAAGTACCAGCAAGAGGGGGAGGCTTTCTGGGCCTTGTAGTTCCACAACAAAAAACAATATTCTTTTTTTACTTGCATGGCTATCAGCCTCCCATCCACAGCCCACGGATGGGGGGGACAGCCTCGGGCTTCACCCCTGGCCCTTGGGTGCCTGGAGAAGGGGTGACCCCTTGATTTAAGGGGTCCCCACTCCTCCAGGGAACCCCGGCCAGTGGTGACTAGTTGGGGGGGGTAATGCCACGGCCGCAGGGACCTACATAAATGTGTCCCCCGGCTGTGGCATTATGTCCCTGGCTAGTGGAGCCCGGTGCTTGTTTTAAAAATACGGGGGGACCCCTACATCTTTTGTCCCCCGTATTTTTGGAACCAGGACCGGACTAAGAGCCCGATGCTGGTTGTCTAAATACGGGGAACCCCTGTCCAATTTTTTCCCAGTATTTAAACAACCAGGACCGGCTCAAAGGGCCCGAGGCTGGTTATACTTAGGAGGGGGACCTCACGCAGTTTTTTTTTACATTTTTAACCCATTCAGACCCTTCTCCATTAAGTTAATGGAAACCCTGGACAACAAAATTGCATTCATGTCCTCCTCCCACTCCCTTCCCAGTCCCAAACACTGATTATTATTTTTTTCTATAAAAATGTACAATATATCATAAGTATGATGAGCAGGCATGCAGCGGGCATTGGCGACTTTGGACTGAGTTGCAAATTAGTGGCGGAGGGCTGGGTCAGTTGATGGTGGGCGAGATTGTAAGCCATTGGTGGTGGCAGCGGGCATCGGCTCAGAGGCAGTGGCGGGCATTGGCTGGGTGGCGGTAGGGTTCATCGACAGGATTCGGCAGACATTATGGCTGTAGTGCCTCACCGCACGCCACTGACCTCACCGCATGCCACTGGTGTGTGGGACAGTGTGCGTGTGTGTTAATTGTGTGTGTGGGACAGTGTGAGTGTGTGTTAATTGTGTGTGTGTGGAACAGTGTCAGTGTGTGTAAATTTTTGCAGTCCAGTGTGTGTGTGGGGGAGAGGAAAGTATGAGAATGTGTGTGTGTGTAGTCTGAGTGGGTGTGTGTAGGATTTGGGGGTGGCCAGTCTGTGTGTGTGTAATCAGTGTGTGTGGGATGTACTAATGGCCATTTACCGAAGAGAGATATGTATTAAACCACGGGCACTGAGATGCCCTTCTCACTCACCATCCAGCTGGGTGGGCGAGCCGGGCGGGTGGAAAGCCAGCAGCAGGGGCAGCATGCCGGATATCAGCAGCCGAGGGTGGGGGCTGTAATGCACATGTGGAGCCCAAAGCCGGAGATCAGCAGCATGCTGACCGGCAATAAGCAGCTTCTGCTTCCGCGTTCAACATGCTGCTGATCTCCGGCTTTGGGCTACGCAGTGTTCGGGGGATGGGTGTCCTTTGCCGGTGTACTGCAGCTCCGGGGGTGCGGGCTCCGGAGGCTTTCAGCACTGTTGAATATCCAGCTGCCTCAAGTATGTACAGCCCGCACCCTCTGCTGCTGATATCCGGCATGCTGCTGCTGGCTGTCCCCCCGCCCGGCTCGGCCACACAGCTGTATGGTGAGAAGGGCATCTCAGTTCCTGAGGTTTAACACATATGCCTCAGAAAATGGCCTCTGCGGTAAACGATACTAATGCTTACCGTGACAGTAACAGCGGGGAGGAAGGCGCACATCGGGATCCTGCAGCATGAAACAAGAACCCCTTCGGAGCGCAGTAGGCCACACTGAAAAGGGTGCATACCCGGTGCGGTGCTCTGCATCCCGGGTGGTGCCGAAGATGTGGAGTGTCGGAGGTGGCAGAAGCGCCGCAGCTTGGGGTGAGAAACCGCTGCAGCCCTTCCGCTGCTAAACTCTGCAATTAGTCTATTAAGGGGGTGGGCTCCCCTCATCATAGTGCCCCACAGGCCATGTTAATTCTGGGGGTAGGATCCCCTAACTCTTTAATGGGAATTTTGGCTCATATCATGTGCTGTAACGTGAATTTTGGCTAATACCGTGTGCTATAATGTGAATTTCGGCTCATACTATGTGGGGTAATGTGAATTTTGGCTCATTCTGTGTGCTGTAATGTGAATTTCGGCTCATACCGTGTGCTGTAATGTGAATTTCTGCTCATACCATGTGGGGAAATGTGAATTTTGGCTTATACCATGTGGAGTAATGTGAATTTTGGCTCATACCGTGTGCTATAATGTGAATTTCGGCTCATACCGTGTGCTATAATGTGAATTTTGGCTCATACCATGTGGGGTAATGTGAATTTCGGCTCATACTGTGTGCTATAATGTGAATTTCGTCTCATGCCGTGTGGGGCAATGTGAATTTCGGCTCATACTGTGTGCTATAATGTGAATTTCGGCTCATACCGTGTGCTATAATGTGAAAGGGGCACCAGTACTAGATAGTATAAGGGGTCCTACTACACTGAAGGACACGCCCCTTTTGAGTGACCACGCCCCTTTTCCGGAGCGCGCGCGCCTTCGGCGCGCACATAATTGCTATCTGCACTCTTTCATTCCACCTTCAAAAATTCAACTTCGACCACTGCACCTACATACACATACATACACACCCTGACATCTTTATATGCAGTGACACCGGTGGCGTCTGCACATACTTTCCTTTTGTATTTTTTTTTTATTATCATTTTATTAATTTATTATTTTTATTAAAAAAAAATTATTATTATTATTTTTTTTTTTTTGGGGGGGGGGGGGCGCCATTATTGATCTTGCCCTGGGCTCCAAAAACCCTAGTTACGCCTCTGTACCTACCTCTGTGTCGTCAAGTATACTATCCATCCATACCTGTGGTGCATTTTAGATGTTGTGCGGTGTATATATAGTAGGAGGACAGTGCATAATTTTGCTGACCACCAATATATAATATATAGCAGTACGGTACAGTAGGCCACTGCTCTACCTACCTCTGTGTCGTCAAGTATACTATCCATCCATCCCTGTGGTGCATTTACGTGGTGCGGTGTATATATAGTAGGAGGAAAGTGCATAATTTTGCTGACCGCCAGTATATAATATATAGCAGTACGGTACAGTAGGCCACTGCTCTACCTATCTCTGTGTCGTCAAGTATACTATCCATCCATCCCTGTGGTGCATTTAAGTGGTGCGGTGTATATATAGTAGGAGGGCAGTGCATAATTTTGCTGACCGCCAATATATAATATATAGCAGTACGGTACAGTAGGCCACTGCTCTACCTACCTCTGTGTCATCAAGTATACTATCCTTCCATCCCTGTGGTGCATTTAAGTGGTGCGGTATATATAGTAGGAGGACAGTGCATAATTTTGCTGACTGCTAGTATATAATATATAGCAGTACAGTACAGTAGACCACTGCTCTACCTACCTCTGTGTCATCAAGTATACTATCCATCCATCCCTGTGGTGCATTTAAGTGGTGCGGTGTATATATAGTAGGAGGACAGTGCATAATTTTGCTGACCACCAGTATATTATATATAGCAGTACGGTACAGTAGTCCAATGCTCTACCTACCTCTGTGTCTTCAAGTATACTATCCATCCATACCTGTGGTGCATTTAAGTCGTGCGGTGTATATATAGTAGGAGGACAGTGCATAATTTTGCTAACCACCAGTATATAATATATAGCAGTACGGTACAGTAGTCCACTGCTCTACCTACCTCTGTGTCACCAAGTATACTATCCATCCATCCCTGTGGTGCATTTTAGTTGTTGTGTGGTGTATATACAGTAGGAGGACAGTGCATAATTTTGCTGATCGCCAGTATATAATATATAGCAGTATGGTACAGTAGGCCACTGCTCTACCTACCTCTGTGTCGTCAAGTATACTATCCATCCATCCCTGTGGTGCATTTAAGTGGTGCGGTGTATATATAGTAGGAGGACAGTGCATCATTTTGCTGACCACCAGTATATAATATATAGCAGTATGGTACAGTAGGCCACTGCTCTACCTACCTCTGTGTCGTCAAGTATACTATCCATCCATCCCTGTGGTGCATTAAAGTGGTGCGGTGTATATATAGTAGGAGGACAGTGCATAATTTTGCTGACTGCTAGTATATAATATATAGCATTACAGTACAGTAGGCCACTGCTCTACCTACCTCTGTGTCGTCAAGTATACTATCCATCCATCCCTGTGGTGCATTTAAGTGGTGCGGTGTATATATAGTAGGAGGACAGTGCATAATTTTGCTGACCACCAGTATATTATATATAGCAGTACGGTACAGTAGTCCAATGCTCTACCTACCTCTGTGTCTTCAAGTATACTATCCATCCATACCTGTGGTGCATTTGAGTTGTTGTGTGGTGTATATATAGTAGGAGGACAGTGCATAATTTTGCTGACCACCAGTATATAATATATAGCAGTACGGTACAGTAAGCCACTGCTCTACCTACCTCTGTGTCATCAAGTATACTATCCATCCATCCCTGTGGTGCATTTAAGTGTTGCAGTGTATATATAGTAGGAGGACAGTGCATAATTTTGCTGACCGCCAGTATATAATATATAGCAGTGTGATACAGTAGGCCACTGCTCTACCTACCTCTGTGTCATCAAGTATACTATCCATCCATCCCTGTGGTATATTTAAGTGGTGCGGTGTATATATAGTAGGAGGACAGTGTATAATTTTGCTGACCACCAGTATCTTATATATAGCATTACGGTACAGTATTCAACTGCTCTTCCTACCTCTGTGTCGTCAAGTATACTATCCATCCATACCTGTGGTGCATTTTAGTTGTTGTGTGGTGTATATATAGTAGGAGGACAGTGCATAATTTTGCTGACCACCAGTATATAATATATAGCAGTACGGTACAGTAAGCCACTGCTCTACCTACCTCTGTGTCGTCAAGTATACTATCCATACATCTCTGTGGTGCATTTAAGTGTTGCTGTGTATATATAGTAGGAGGACAGTGAATAATTTTGCTGACCGCCAGTATATAATAAATAGCAGTATGGTACAGTTGGCCACTGCTCTACCTACCTCTGTGTCGTCAAGTATACTATCCATCCATCCATCCCTGTGGTGCATTTAAGTCGTGCGGTGTATATATAGTAGGAGGACAGTGCATAATTTTGCTGACCACCAGTATATAATATATAGTAGTACGGTATAGTAGTCCACTGCTCTACCTACCTCTGTGTCACCAAGTATACTATCCATCCATCCCTGTGGTGCATTTTAGTTGTTGTGTGGTGTATATATAGTAGGAGGACAGTGCATAATTTTGCTGATCGCCAGTATATTATATATAGCAGTACGGTACAGTAGTCCAATGCTCTACCTACCTCTGTGTCGTCAAGTATACTATCCATACATCTCTGTGGTGCATTTAAGTGTTGTGGTGCATTTTAGTTGTTGTGCGGTGTATATATAGTAGGAGGACAGTGCATAATTTTGCTGACCACCAGTATATAATATATAGCAGTACGGTACAGTAAGCCACTGCTCTACCTACCTCTGTGTCGTCAAGTATACTATCCATACATCTCTGTGGTGCATTTAAGTGTTGCTGTGTATATATAGTAGGAGGACAGTGAATAATTTTGCTGACCGCCAGTATATAATAAATAGCAGTATGGTACAGTAGGCCACTGCTCTACCTACCTCTGTGTCGTCAAGTATACTATCCATCCATCCCTGTGGTGCATTTAAGTCGTGCGGTGTATATATAGTAGGAGGACAGTGTATAATTTTGCTGACCTCCAGTATATAATATATAGTAGTACGGTATAGTAGTCCACTGCTCTACCTACCTCTGTGTCACCAAGTATACTATCCATCCATCCCTGTGGTGCATTTTAGTTGTTGTGTGGTGTATATATAGTAGGAGGACAGTGCATAATTTTGTTGATCGCCAGTATATTATATATAGCAGTACGGTACAGTAGTCCAATGCTCTACCTACCTCTGTGTCGTCAAGTATACTATCCATACATCTCTGTGGTGCATTTTAGTGTTGTGGTGCATTTTAGTTGTTGTGCGGTGTATATATAGTAGGAGGACAGTGCATAATTTTGCTGACCACCAGTATATAATATATAGCAGTACGGTACAGTAAGCCACTGCTCTACCTACCTCTGTGTCATCAAGTATACTATCCATACATCTCTGTGGTGCATTTAAGTGTTGCGGTGTATATATAGTAGGAGGACAGTGAATAATTTTGCTAACCACCAGTATATAATATATAGCAGTATGGTACAGTAGGCCACTGCTCTACCTACCTCTGTGTCGTCAAGTATACTATCCATCCATCCCTGTGGTGCATTTAAGTCGTGCGGTGTATATATAGTAGGAGGACAGTGCATAATTTTGCTGACCACCAGTATATAATAAATAGCAGTACGGTACAGTAGTCCACTGCTCTACCTACCTCTGTGTCACCAAGTATACTATCCATCCATCCCTGTGGTGCATTTTAGTTGTTGTGTGGTGTATATATAGTAGGAGGACAGTGCATAATTTTGCTGATCGCCTGTATATAATATATAGCAGTACGGTACAGTAGGCCACTGCTCTACCTACCTCTGTGTCGTCAAGTATACTATCCATCCATCCCTGTGGTGCATTTAAGTGGTGCGGTGTATATATAGTAGGAGGACAGTGCATAATTTTGCTGACCACCAGTATATAATATATAGCAGTACGGTACAGTAGGCCACTGCTCTACCTACCTCTGTGTCGTCAAGTATACTATCGATCCATCCCTGTGGTGCATTTAAGTGGTGCGGTGTATATATAGTATGAGGACAGTGCATCATTTTGCTGACCACCAGTATATTATATATAGCAGTATGGTACAGTAGTCCACTGCTCTACCTACCTCTGTGTCGTCAAGTATACTATCCATCTTTACCTGTGGTGCACTTTAGTTGTTGTGCGGTGTCTATATAGTAGGAGGACAGTGCATAATTTTGCTGACCACCAGTATATAATATATAGCAGTACGGTACAGTAGGCCACTGCTCTACCTACCTCTGTGTCGTCAAGTATACTATCCATCCATCCCTGTGGTGCATTTAAGTGGTGCAGTGTATATATAGTAGGAGGACAGTGTATAATTTTGCTGACCACCAGTATATAATAAATAGCAGTACGGTACAGTTGTCCACTGCTCTACCTACCTCTGTGTCTCAAGTATACTAATCCATCCATCCCTGTGGTGCATTTAAGTGGTGCGGTGTATATATAGTAGGAGGGCAGTGCATAATTTTGCTGACCGCCAATATATAATATATAGCAGTACGGTACAGTAGGCCACTGCTCTACCTACCTCTGTGTCATCAAGTATACTATCCTTCCATCCCTGTGGTGCATTTAAGTGGTGCGGTATATATAGTAGGAGGACAGTGCATAATTTTCATGACTGCTAGTATATAATATATAGCAGTACAGTACAGTAGGCCACTGCTCTACCTACCTCTGTGTCATCAAGTATACTATCCACCCATCCCTGTGGTGCATTTAAGTGGTGCGGTGTATATATAGTAGGAGGACAGTGCATAATTTTGCTGACCACAAGTATATTATATATAGCAGTACGGTACAGTAGTCCAATGCTCTACCTACCTCTGTGTCTTCAAGTATACTATCCATCCATACCTGTGGTGCATTTAAGTCGTGCGGTGTATATATAGTAGGAGGACAGTGCATAATTTTGCTGACCACCAGTATATAATATATAGCAGTACGGTACAGTAGTCCACTGCTCTACCTACCTCTGTGTCACCAAGTATACTATCCATCCATCCCTGTGGTGCATTTTAGTTGTTGTGTGGTGTATATATAGTAGGAGGACAGTGCATAATTTTGCTGATCGCCAGTATATAATATATAGCAGTATGGTACAGTAGGCCACTGCTCTACCTACCTCTGTGTCGTCAAGTATACTATCCATCCATCCCTGTGGTGCATTAAAGTGGTGCGGTGTATATATAGTAGGAGGACAGTGCATAATTTTGCTGACTGCTAGTATATAATATATAGCATTACAGTACAGTAGGCCACTGCTCTACCTACCTCTGTGTCGTCAAGTATACTATCCATCCATCCCTGTGGTGCATTTAAGTGGTGCGGTGTATATATAGTAGGAGGACAGTGCATAATTTTGCTGACCACCAGTATATTATATATAGCAGTACGGTACAGTAGTCCAATGCTCTACCTACCTCTGTGTCTTCAAGTATACTATCCATCCATACCTGTGGTGCATTTTAGTTGTTGTGTGGTGTATATATAGTAGGAGGACAGTGCATAATTTTGCTGACCACCAGTATATAATATATAGCAGTACGGTACAGTAAGCCACTGCTCTACCTACCTCTGTGTCATCAAGTATACTATCCATCCATCCCTGTGGTGCATTTAAGTGTTGCAGTGTATATATAGTAGGAGGACAGTGCATAATTTTGCTGACCGCCAGTATATAATATATAGCAGTGTGATACAGTAGGCCACTGCTCTACCTACCTCTGTGTCATCAAGTATACTATCCATCCATCCCTGTGGTATATTTAAGTGGTGCGGTGTATATATAGTAGGAGGACAGTGTATAATTTTGCTGACCACCAGTATCTTATATATAGCATTACGGTACAGTATTCAACTGCTCTACCTACCTCTGTGTCGTCAAGTATACTATCCATCCATACCTGTGGTGCATTTTAGTTGTTGTGTGGTGTATATATAGTAGGAGGACAGTGCATAATTTTGCTGACCACCAGTATATAATATATAGCAGTACGGTACAGTAAGCCACTGCTCTACCTACCTCTGTGTCGTCAAGTATACTATCCATACATCTCTGTGGTGCATTTAAGTGTTGCTGTGTATATATAGTAGGAGGACAGTGAATAATTTTGCTGACCGCCAGTATATAATAAATAGCAGTATGGTACAGTAGGCCACTGCTCTACCTACCTCTTTGTCGTCAAGTATACTATCCATCCATCCCTGTGGTGCATTTAAGTCGTGCGGTGTATATATAGTAGGAGGACAGTGCATAATTTTGCTGACAACCAGTATATAATATATAGTAGTACGGTATAGTAGTCCACTGCTCTACCTACCTCTGTGTCACCAAGTACACTATCCATCCATCCCTGTGGTGCATTTTAGTTGTTGTGTGGTGTATATATAGTAGGAGGACAGTGCATAATTTTGCTGATCGCCAGTATATTATATATAGCAGTACGGTACAGTAGTCCAATGCTCTACCTACCTCTGTGTCGTCAAGTATACTATCCATACATCTCTGTGGTGCATTTAAGTGTTGTGGTGCATTTTAGTTGTTGTGCGGTGTATATATAGTAGGAGGACAGTGCATAATTTTGCTGACCACCAGTATATAATATATAGCAGTACGGTACAGTAAGCCACTGCTCTACCTACCTCTGTGTCATCAAGTATACTATCCATACATCTCTGTGTTGCATTTAAGTGTTGCGGTGTATATATAGTAGGAGGACAGTGAATAATTTTGCTAACCACCAGTATATAATATATAGCAGTATGGTACAGTAGGCCACTGCTCTACCTACCTCTGTGTCGTCAAGTATACTATCCATCCATCCCTGTGGTGCATTTAAGTCGTGCGGTGTATATATAGTAGGAGGACAGTGCATAATTTTGCTGACCACCAGTATATAATTAATAGCAGTACGGTACAGTAGTCCACTGCTCTACCTACCTCTGTGTCACCAAGTATACTATCCATCCATCCCTGTGGTGCATTTTAGTTGTTGTGTGGTGTATATATAGTAGGAGGACAGTGCATAATTTTGCTGATCGCCAGTATATAATATATAGCAGTACGGTACAGTAGGCCACTGCTCTACCTACCTCTGTGTCGTCAAGTATACTATCCATCCATCCCTGTGGTGCATTTAAGTGGTGCGGTGTATATATAGTAGGAGGACAGTGCATAATTTTGCTGACCACCAGTATATAATATATAGCAGTACGGTACAGTAGGCCACTGCTCTACCTACCTCTGTGTCGACAAGTATACTATCCATCCATCCCTGTGGTGCACTTAAGTGGTGCGGTGTATATATAGTAGGAGGACAGTGCATCATTTTGCTGACCACCAGTATATTATATATAGCAGTATGGTACAGTAGTCCACTGCTCTACCTACCTCTGTGTCATCAAGTATACTATCCATCTTTACCTGTGGTGCACTTTAGTTGTTGTGCGGTGTCTATATAGTAGGAGGACAGTGCATAATTTTGCTGACCACCAGTATATAATATATAGCAGTACGGTACAGTAGGCCACTGCTCTACCTACCTCTGTGTCGTCAAGTATACTATCCATCCATCCCTGTGGTGCATTTAAGTGGTGCAGTGTATATATAGTAGGAGGACAGTGTATAATTTTGCTGACCACCAGTATATAATAAATAGCAGTAAGGTACAGTTGTCCACTGCTCTACCTACCTCTGTGTCTCAAGTATACTAATCCATCCATCCCTGTGGTGCATTTAAGTGGTGCGGTGTATATATAGTAGGAGGGCAGTGCATCATTTTGCTGACCGCCAATATATAATATATAGCAGTACGGTACAGTAGGCCACTGCTCTACCTACCTCTGTGTCATCAAGTATACTATCCTTCCATCCCTGTGGTGCATTTAAGTGGTGCGGTATATATAGTAGGAGGACAGTGCATAATTTTGCTGACTGCTAGTATATAATATATAGCAGTACAGTACAGTAGGCCACTGCTCTACCTACCTCTGTGTCATCAAGTATACTATCCATTCATCCCTGTGGTGCATTTAAGTGGTGCGGTGTATATATAGTAGGAGGACAGTGCATAATTTTGCTGACCACCAGTATATTATATATAGCAGTACGGTACAGTAGTCCAATGCTCTACCTACCTCTGTGTCTTCAAGTATACTATCCATCCATACCTGTGGTGCATTTAAGTCGTGCGGTGTATATATAGTAGGAGGACAGTGCATAATTTTGCTGACCACCAGTATATAATATATAGCAGTACGGTACAGTAGTCCACTGCTCTACCTACCTCTGTGTCACCAAGTATACTATCCATCCATCCCTGTGGTGCATTTTAGTTGTTGTGTGGTGTATATATAGTAGGAGGACAGTGCATAATTTTGCTGATCGCCAGTATATAATATATAGCAGTATGATACAGTAGGCCACTGCTCTACCTACCTCTGTGTCGTCAAGTATACTATCCATCCATCCCTGTGGTGCATTTAAGTGGTGCGGTGTATATATAGTAGGAGGACAGTGCATCATTTTGCTGACCACCAGTATATAATATATAGCAGTACGGTACAGTAGGCCACTGCTCTACCTACCTCTGTGTCGTCAAGTATACTATCCATCCATCCCTGTGGTGCATTAAAGTGGTGCGGTGTATATATAGTAGGAGGACAGTGCATAATTT
Source organism: Pseudophryne corroboree (assembly GCF_028390025.1). Taxonomy (NCBI): domain Eukaryota; kingdom Metazoa; phylum Chordata; class Amphibia; order Anura; family Myobatrachidae; genus Pseudophryne; species Pseudophryne corroboree. The sequence continues at coordinate 489,721,311 of NC_086448.1, read as the reverse complement.
TGCTGACTGCTAGTATATAATATATAGCATTACAGTACAGTAGGCCACTGCTCTACCTACCTCTGTGTCGTCAAGTATACTATCCATCCATCCCTGTGGTGCATTTAAGTGGTGCGGTGTATATATAGTAGGAGGACAGTGCATAATTTTGCTGACCACCAGTATATTATATATAGCAGTACGGTACAATAGTCCAATGCTCTACCTACCTCTGTGTCTTCAAGTATACTATCCATCCATACCTGTGGTGCATTTTAGTTGTTGTGTGGTGTATATATAGTAGGAGGACAGTGCATAATTTTGCTGACCACCAGTATATAATATATAGCAGTACGGTACAGTAAGCCACTGCTCTACCTACCTCTGTGTCATCAAGTATACTATCCATCCATCCCTGTGGTGCATTTAAGTGTTGCAGTGTATATATAGTAGGAGGACAGTGCATAATTTTGCTGACCGCCAGTATATAATATATAGCAGTGTGATACAGTAGGCCACTGCTCTACCTACCTCTGTGTCATCAAGTATACTATCCATCCATCCCTGTGGTATATTTAAGTGGTGCGGTGTATATATAGTAGGAGGACAGTGTATAATTTTGCTGACCACCAGTATCTTATATATAGCATTACGGTACAGTATTCAACTGCTCTACCTACCTCTGTGTCGTCAAGTATACTATCCATCCATACCTGTGGTGCATTTTAGTTGTTGTGTGGTGTATATATAGTAGGAGGACAGTGCATAATTTTGCTGACCACCAGTATATAATATATAGCAGTACGGTACAGTAAGCCACTTCTCTACCTACCTCTGTGTCGTCAAGTATACTATCCATACATCTCTGTGGTGCATTTAAGTGTTGCTGTGTATATATAGTAGGAGGACAGTGAATAATTTTGCTGACCGCCAGTATATAATATATAGTAGTACGGTATAGTAGTCCACTGCTCTACCTACCTCTGTGTCACCAAGTATACTATCCATCCATCCCTGTGGTGCATTTTAGTTGTTGTGTGGTGTATATATAGTAGGAGGACAGTGCATAATTTTGCTGATCGCCAGTATATTATATATAGCAGTACAGTACAGTAGTCCAATGCTCTACCTACCTCTGTGTCGTCAAGTATACTATCCATACATCTCTGTGGTGCATTTAAGTGTTGTGGTGCATTTTAGTTGTTGTGCGGTGTATATATAGTAGGAGGACAGTGCATAATTTTGCTGACCACCAGTATATAAAATATAGCAGTACGGTACAGTAAGCCACTGCTCTACCTACCTCTGTGTCATCAAATATACTATCCATACATCTCTGTGGTGCATTTAAGTGTTGCGGTGTATATATAGTAGGAGGACAGTGAATAATTTTGCTAACCACCAGTATATAATATATAGCAGTATGGTACAGTAGGCCACTGCTCTACCTACCTCTGTGTCGTCAAGTATACTATCCATCCATCCCTGTGGTGCATTTAAGTCGTGCGGTGTATATATAGTAGGAGGACAGTGCATAATTTTGCTGACCACCAGTATATAATATATAGCAGTACGGTACAGTAGTCCACTGCTCTACCTACCTCTGTGTCACCAAGTATAGTATCCATCCATCCCTGTGGTGCATTTTAGTTGTTGTGTGGTGTATATATAGTAGGAGGACAGTGCATAATTTTGCTGATCGCCAGTATATAATATATAGCAGTACGGTACAGTAGGCCACTGCTCTACCTACCTCTGTGTCGTCAAGTATATTATCCATCCATCCCTGTGGTGCATTTAAGTGGTGCGGTGTATATATAGTAGGAGGACAGTGCATAATTTTGCTGACCACCAGTATATAATATATAGCAGTACGGTACAGTAGGCCACTGCTCTACCTACCTCTGTGTCGTCAAGTATACTATCCATCCATCCCTGTGGTGCATTTAAGTGGTGCGGTGTATATATAGTAGGAGGACAGTGCATCATTTTGCTGACCACCAGTATATTATATATAGCAGTATGGTACAGTAGTCCACTGCTCTACCTACCTCTGTGTCATCAAGTATACTATCCATCTTTTCCTGTGGTGCACTTTAGTTGTTGTGCGGTTTATATATAGTAGGAGGACAGTGCATAATTTTGCTGACCACCAGTATATAATAAATAGCAGTACGGTACAGTTGTCCACTGCTCTACCTACCTCTGTGTCTCAAGTATACTAATCCATCCATCCCTGTGGTGCATTTAAGTGGTGCGGTGTATATAGTAGGAGGGCAGTGCATAATTTTGCTGACCGCCAATATATAATATATAGCAGTACGGTACAGTAGGCCACTGCTCTACCTACCTCTGTGTCATCAAGTATACTATCCTTCCATCCCTGTGGTGCATTTAAGTGGTGCGGTATATATAGTAGGAGGACAGTGCATAATTTTGCTGACCGCCAGTATATAATACATAGCAGTACGGTTCAGTAGGCCACTGCTCTACCTACCTCTGTGTCGTCAAGTATACTATCCATCCATCCCTGTGGTGCATTTAAGTGGTGCGGTGTATATATAGTAGGAGGACAGTGCATAATTTTGCTGACCACCAGTATATAATATATAGCAGTACGGTACAATAGGCCACTGCTCTGCCTACCTCTGTGTCATCAAGTATACTATCCATCCATCCCTATGGTGCATTGAAGTGGTGCGGTGTATATATAGTAGGAGGGCAGTGCATAATTTTGCTTACCGTCAGTATATAATATATAGCAGTACGTTACAGTAGGCCACTGCTCTACCTACCTCTGTGTTGTCAAGTATACTATCCATCCATCCCTGTGGTGCATTTAAGTGTTGCGGTGTATATATAGTAGGAGGACAGTGCATAATTTTGCTGACCGCCAGTATATAATATATAGCAGTATGGTACAGCAGGCCACTACTCTACCTACCTCTGTGTCATCAAGTATAACAATTTTTATTAATGGTATACATTCATATTACAACACACGTGTACAAGAAACATGGAGCATGGATTACACAAATAATGAATATGTAGGCTAGTTTTGTCTTGTCTTCATTGGTTTAGAATTGTACACTGAGAACAATATATAATGAAGGAACACAGCGATATATATTATAATGAAGCCGTAGCAAGATGATAAAGTAGTGTCGTGTTATCTTAAACTAAAACCCGTTTAATAATATTATGTAATAGAAAAATAATTAATAACAGATATAAGAACTATTCAACTACCACTATTAATAGCCGGCATACCTAAGTATTGCCAACCATTACTTAAATAGAGATAGAAAGGTATTAAAATAAAAGGAAATGGTAACCAAAAAAGCAGACGGAATTTGTGATGTTTAATAGCCGTAAAATAGTACTCCATAGTACGAAATGGAAAGTAGTATACAAATATAAAAGGAATGAAAGAAGAAAAGATAGGTAAAGAGAAGAAAGGAATGAAGATAGGGAAGAAGGAGAGAAAAGAAGGGAGGAAAAAAAAGAAAAAAGAAGGATATGAAAAAAAAAAAAAAAAGATATAAATACAGCCCTACCAAAGTGCGCTTGTTTGAGAGGATAGTCTTAATAATATCACAGTATCAGTGCATTATACTAATCTATCTCTGTCAGAACAACTAATTCAAAGAATGAAAAGTGCGAGTGTAAGAGAAAAGAGAGGGAGAGGGGGTGGACTCTCTGAACCTGGGCGACACATTATAGGGATGAGGAGGAATACTGTGTAGAGGGTAATGAGCCCTCAGTCATACATTGAATTCTTTTAATTAGAAAGTATAAGCAATAGTTTAATGAAGAGACCATTGAGCGATATCAAACATTTTTGTTAGCGAGATTCTGTCTTCATCTGGGAGAGACAGAAGATAATAGTGCCATTTATTCAGAAATTTAGAAAGATTCTTTCCTCTGGCCAGAATCATAGACCTTCTGTCAAAAAGAAATAGCTGTCTAAGTTTCTGCAATACCTCATTGAGGGATGGTGTTGATTTAGTGGTCCAATGAATAAAGATTATCTTTTTTGCTATCGTTACTACGATAGTAAGTAGAGGTTAAATCTGAAATGTGTGCGGACCAATATTCCAATTAGTGAAGTTTGCACATAGGCATGCTAGAATGTCAGGTTGAACCGTGACATGAAATAGTCTATTAATGCAAGCTAGAACTTTGTGCCAGAATTTTTTGATCTTTCCACAAGACCAAAAGGAATGTAAAAAATTTGCTTGGTGTGCTGAGCATTTTGGGCAGGCTCCTGATTCCTCCAAAACCATATGGCTTCTTTGTGCAGGAGAGATATAAGCCCTATGGATAGTTCTAAAGTGAACCTCCTGTAAATATGAGGAATTAAGCCATCGCATGGATAAATCAAGAGTAGGGCATAAATTAGTGATTTTAGATATTGTGGGAATATCTTGTGACCAACTAGTCACAGTTAAAGATGGGGAAGCAGGGCGCCAAGCTTGCATTAGTTTGGGATAAAGAAGATTAGTCTTATAAGGTTTGTGTACTAGAGATTGGAGTAATAGTAGTATGAAATCTTGTTTGTCGAGACAGAAGGTGTGTGTGTGAAGAGATATTGCAAAATGGCGGACTTGTAGAAACATAAAAAACTGGTTGTTAGGAAGTTGATAAGTCAGTTGGAGGGCAGAGAAAGAAAGTAGTGTTCCACCTGGGTCAAATACTTTTGCAGTTGTCGATAGTCCCTTAACCTTCCATTCAAGGTAAAGGCGATTGGTTAAGGATGGTGGTAACGCTGGATTGCCCCACAATGGAATGAATGTGGACGATGAGTGGTCTCGATGAAAAATTTTGTATATGGAGATCCAGGCTTTTTACGTATCCGTGAAGATGATATTGTTGTAGATATGTGTCGGGATTTCCTGTTTTCTGGAGTGGAGTAGTGCACATGGGGAATATGGTGCGAATATGGCCGTGTCAAGATTTACATCAGTGTATGTAGAGGACTCTAAAATCCAGTCTGAGATGTATCGGAACATGACAGAGTATCAGTGACGTGCGGTGGGATCACAGGTTGGGGAGGCACTGGCAGCTAACAAGCCCCCCCCCCCCCCGGAAAAAAAAAGTGTGGTCCCCCAACACATCAGGAAAACCAGCACTAGGCAGAACCAGCCAGGGGGAGTAATGCCATAGCAGGGGAGACACTCAGTGTGGGGTCCCCCTGCCATAACATTAATCTGCCCCCCAGCCAGTCAGCCCAGTGTTGGAATTCCTCGGAAAGTGGGAACCCCAAAAAATAAAAATGGGGTCCCCCCTCCCGAGCAATAACCAGCACTGGGCTGATAGCCCAGTGCTATGCCCCGCACCCCTGGTGGCGGTGGGTGCGGGGTTCATTGTGTGTTAATATTGTTCATTACAGGTGGCCTACAGGTCCCAGCAAGCCTGCCCCAGCATGCTGGCACTTGGAGAACCACAAGTGCCAGCATGCCCGGACATAAAGGGCCTGCTGGCACCTGTAGTCCACCTGCAAAGAATAGTAATATTGTTCTTTACAGGTAGCCTACAGGTCCCAGCAAGCCTGCCCCAGCATGCTGGCACTTGGAGAACCACAAGTGCCAGCATGCCCGGACATAAAGGGCCCGCTGGCACCTATAGTCCACCTGTAAAGAAAATATTAAAATAAAACGCCACACGTCTTGAAAAGAAGCTTTATTTAACTGGGTCTTCACCTGGGGGCGGCGGCCGTTAAGCTCTTTTGCGTGGCCGCCGCCTTCCCAGGGCTTCCGGCGTCTTCACCTGGGGGGCGCCACCCCCCCAGGGCTTCCAGCGTCTTCACCTGGTGGGCGGCGGCTGCTAAGCTCTTTTGCATAGCCGCCGCCCAGCCAGGACTTCCAGCCGTCTTCTTTCTTCAGGAGCTCTTCACAGCTCCTCCTCCGCCGTCGGACTGACTCTCCTCCGCCTCGCGCTGACTTATATAAGTCAGCCGGAGGGGGCGGAGCGATGACGCGGCGAGCCGTGATTGGCTCGCGGCGGCCATCTTGAATTTCAAAAATGACGCTGAGGCGCCATTTTTGAAACTGGAACCGCTCCGCTGCCAAACTCTGCAGATAAAGGTAATTTTCCGCCGCCGCACAGCCGCCGCAACCCGCCGCCTGCTCCACCGCCGCCCGCACCGCCGCCGCATCCCGCCGCCCGCACAATCGCTGCATTCAGCCGCCCGCACAGTGATTGACAGCGGATCCAGTGACGGATCCGCTGGCCAATCACTGTAGCCTCACTGACAGGGACGTGCTTTCATAGGTTGAAAGCACGTCCCTGTAGGAAAGCGGCACCACTAATGGTGCCGCTTTCCCATACATTTTCAATGGGCTTTTACAGCCCATGGCTAGTCCCCGCCCGTGTCCGCCCCCCGCTCCCCATATTATCCCCAGAGATAACGGGAGGCACCACGATCGGTGCCTCCCAAACACATAAGGAGGGGAGCAATGATCAGAATAATATTAAGAAGATACATATGACACAGAAAATGTGTCATATGCATCTTCTTTGTATTATCTTAATCATTAATGACAGGGGAGGCACTGCCTCCCCTGCCTCCCCTGACTGCACGTCCCTGCAGAGTATGTGTAATTGCGGAGATTGGGGTCTTTGAGACCTCCATATTTAATGGGATTTTGCAATTTGTTCAGAGATATTCTGGATTTTTTATGTTTCCACAAAAATCTAGAGGTTAACTTATCAAAAGTGGCAAGGTCGGAGGGTTTCAAAGAAAGTGGAAACATTTGAATGAGGTAGAACATTTTGGGGAATATAATACTCTTTACAGCAGCAAGGCGACCCAAGAGAGACAGTGGGAGATCCTTCCAGTTATCATATAGGGTGGCTATTTTCGCTAATAAGGGAGTGTAATTGAGTTTATAGATGTTAGCGGTGGATGGTGGAATTCTGATCCCTAAGTATTTTATGTCTTCGTTAGCTAGATGAAAAGTAGAGAGGGATGGGATGTTTTGAGTGATGGGGGGAGGGCCATTAATGGGTAAGATTTCAGATTCGGATATGTTTATTTTGAGGCCTGCAATCTGGCCAAAAGCTGAGATAAGAGACATAACTCGAGGAACTGAGGAAGAAGGGTCTGAAAGAAATAAAATCATGTCATCTGCGAACAGAGAAATCTTTAATTCTATTGACCCAATAACGATTCCAGATATACTAGTCGAGTTACGAATGGCTATTGCGAGAGGTTCAATGGCTATGGCAAATAGCAAAGGTGATAGTGGACACCCTTGTCTAGTGCCTCTAGCTATAGGGAAGGAGGAAGAAAGAAAACCATTACAGGAAATCTGGGAGGCAGAATTGGAGTATAAGGCTTTAATTATATCAACAAATGACTTAGGGAAACCAAATTTATATAATGTGTGGTATAGGTGAGGCCATAGCACTAAATCGAAGGCCTTCTCGGCGTCCAGTGATAGAATGATAGCTGGTGTGGTGGGATGGGAAGTATTCATATACTGGATGGCCGAGAAGACCTTCCTCAAATTAATCACAGAGTGACGACCGGAAATAAAGCCAGTCTGATCTTGGTGGATTATGTGAGGTAAAATCGGTTGGAGACGATTGGATAGGATTTTTGTCAAAATTTTGTAATCAAGGTTGAGTAATGATATGGGTCTATAAGAACTAGGGAGAGACAAGTCGCGGTTTGGTTTGGGTAGAGTTTTGATTATTGCTGAGGTGAAGTAAAGTGGAGGATTAAGGTCTGTAAGAAGGTGGTTATACAGTAAAACTAAAGTGTCTATAATTTTGGGGGCTAGTAATTTATAGAATTCGCCTGAGAACCCATTAGGGCCCAGAGCTTTGTCTCGTTTGAGGTGATGGATAACTGAAAGGATCTCCTTAGCCGTGATGGGAGCCAATAGAGTATCAGAGAGGGATTGCGGAATGGTAAGGAGTGAAGGGTATTCCCATGTAGATGAGGGAGGAGGTATGGTCTGGGATGGGATATCTGTGTAGGAAGAGGAAGTAGGAGCAGAGTATAGCGATTCATAGAATGAGTTCATCACCTCCGTAATTTGTTGGTTATAGGTTGTAAGTTTACCGTCATGGGTTTTTAGAGGGTGTATAAGCATAGGAGAGCGAGAACCATGAAGTAAGTTGGTCAAGAGCTTGCCAGTCTTGTTGCCAAATTTGTGATATCTGTAGTTTATATTAAAGAGATGTTTATCACATAAAGATTGAAGATGATCATCAAATTTGGTTTTTGCTTTTGTGTACAAATCTTTGTTAACAGATGTGGGTGAAGTCTTGAACTGTTGAAATGAAGACGTCAATTCTGACTGTAACTGTAAGTAGGATGAAGTTAGATGTTTTTTAGATTTAGAGGAGTATGAGATGATCATGCCCCGTAAAACTGATATGGCTGTTTGCCAAAAGATAGGGGGATTAGAAGTGAGATGAGATATATTGTTAGAGGAAAATTCATCCCATTTCGCCGATATTGCTTCATAAAACAATTGTGAACGTGATAGATGTGTGGGGAATCTCCAAATTTTTGTGACAGAAGAATCATGTGAAAGTTGAAGATCAAACCAAATGAGGGCAAGATCTGAAATAGAGATGGCTTCTATATTAGTAGACAGGATATAGGGAATCAAGATATGGGAAATTAAAAAGTAATCTATTCGGGACAGGGTGCCATGAGCAGCGGAGAGGCATGTGTAATCTCTGTCAATGGGGTTGAAAGCCCTCCAGACATCAGTGGTTTGGAGCGAGAAGGCAAAATGGGCTATACCAAATCTAGGTAAAGAAATGGGTTTAGAGGAAGGGTTAGAGTGGTCAAGGAGCGAGGAGGAAATTAAATTAAAATCACCACCAATAATTAGTCTTTCTTGTAGAATAGGAGATAGTTTAGCTATCAGTGTGGAGAAAAAGGATTTTTTATAGTTGTTAGGTGCATATATATTACACAGTACATAGTAAATGTCTTGTAAGCTAACATGTGCTATGATAAATCTGCCATTAGGGTCAGGTGTAACCCAGGTCACCTTTAGAGGCAAAGATGATCTGGCCAAAATTATAACTCCACGAGCCTTGGAGGAAAATGGAGCTACCGCTATAACTGTCCAGCCCATGGTTCCTAGTTTTTTAGACTCAAAATCCGTTAGGTGAGTTTCTTGCAAGTATGCTAAATCTATGTGTTGTTTCGTTAGGTATTGCAAGATCTTACGACGTTTAGCTGGGGAATTTATGCCGCCCACGTTCAGAGAGCCCACCTTAAGGTGGGAGAGTGTCATATGTAAAAGTTACAATGTGAAGAGGAGACAGAGAGAGGGAATTATGTAAGCCATATTTTGAGTAGGGATGTCACAACTGAGGGCCTGAGCTGACGGAAGGCAGCCTCAGTTGTAGGGGCTGAGATGTACCGGAACCTGGGAGGTTGTATCAGACCCCTGGACATGTAAGTAACATGAAGAGAAACCGCCCGAAGGCGTGACCACGACAACTTGAGTAAAAGTCAATGATATTTATTTATGACAAACTCCATGCATCACAGTAGCAGTAAAAAGAAACATAAAAATCAGCAGAGAAATAATAATACAGTTCCTGGGTACTACAGGGTGGCAGGGGCCACAGAGCTCTGGTGGTATGAGACAGTTCTTATTATCTGCAAGTTGGAAAGTCCTTACCAGGCTCAACTGTAGCAATGAGGAAAGCCCAGGGTCATACCAGCTGGTGTTCCAGGGAAAGCTGGACTGCTGTAGATAAAATGCTGCTGTGGGTACTGGTTAGAACCAGACAGGTGTTGGCACGGAGTGGATACTGGCTGGAACCAGTTAAATAATAAATAAAGCTTGAGAGCGATGCAATATAGATGAAATGTAGAATTTGAGAGCGGAGAAATAATAATACCGGTGGAGAGTGGTAAACTGCAGAAAGGACACCGGCCCTTTAAGAGAAGCTGTACACTGCTGGAAGCTGAGCTGGAAGCTGAGCTGGAAGCAGGTGATGTTGTAGCTGGAAACAGGTGAGTCCAGAATGGATCGGAGAGTCAGGCTACACCGCAGATGGAATGCTGGTGCGGGTCTCTATAGCAGAAGTCTGGAGACAGGAGCTGGAACCTGGAAGACAATCACAGGAGAGAGACAAACTGGAACTAGGTTTGACAACCAAAGCACTGACGCCTTCCTTGCTCAGGCACAACCTATTTATACCTGCAGCAAGGAAGGCATTGGCTAGGCAATTATGCAAATTAATAATACTGACAACGGATTGGTAGGAAAGATCAGCTGACAGAATCCAAGATGGCTGCGCCCATGCAGACACTTGGAGGGAAGTTTGGATTGTAATCCATGTGGTCTGGAAAACAGTAATGGCGGCGCCGGCCACCGGAGACAGGAGACGCCAGGCTGACAGATGCACATCCGACCACGCGGACACAGCGGAGGCGGCCTGACGTAATCGCCACTCTGAATGCAGAAGCTCAGGGACGGCGGCGGAGGCCGCGGGAGACGCCATGCCAGATGTATAAGGCGTTACTGTGACTGCGTCCAGAGAGACAGGAGAGGATGCGGGAATGTGCACATCAGGATAACAGATGGGATCCGGTCCTGGAGCGCTGAGCCAGCCTTAGGAGGCATCTGATAGGTAAGAAATGGCGTCCAGATACCCGGATCGTGACAAGGGAGAGGTGAATAGATAAAAGGAAAAAAGATAGATTCGAAAGAAGAGAGATAGCATAATTGCGAGAAACAAAACACAATGCAATAATGTCCTGCATAGGACTTCACTAGGGGATAACCTAGGTGATTTACGGCATGACCAGCATACCAACTTCCGATTCATCATCAGTACAAAGGGAGACATAGCATCAGGGGGAGCCTAGCTACCCGGGACAAACCCACCAGGATATAACGAGGAGGAGGGAGCAAACCATTGATAGTCATAAAAAATAAAAAAAATAAAAAATAAAATGAGAAGTGGGGAAGGGGGGTGGAAGGGTGGGGGGGGGGAAGGGGGAGATAATGAAAAGAAAATATGAATACATGCTGTATCTGTAAGCTGGATGTCGCTAGGAACATCAAAAGACATCACACCAACCTATAAGATAGATATTGACTTATATAATAATGACATGAAAGCTAATGGAACAAGGAAATGCTTATACTCAAGTTAAATTTAGTACTTTAGCTAAGAAAGACCTGAAAGCACTAATAATATGTATGAAACAACTTTAACAGCTAACAATAATGAAATTCAAAAGAACTGTCATCAGGATTCTGAGCTCGGGAGGTAATAGCAGGCCATAATAACTATCCGGATTACTATGGGGCATCAGAAATGTCCTCATGGTGTCCTTGAGCTTCATCTTTAAGGAACACATCAGCATCGCCAGGGCATGAGAAGTCATAAAATGAATCACCAATAAATATGCGTAGTTTTGCTGGATATTGGAGGGCGAATTTCCGTTTCATCTGTACCAACTGAGCACAAATAGGGGAGAAGGCTTTCCTGGCCCGTGTAAGTTCAGGAGAGAAGTCTTGAAAAATGAGTAGCTTATTTTTTTCCCATATCAGGGGGCGCACTTGTCTAGAAGCAGTCCAAAGGGCTTGCTTGTGTAGGTAATTTAAGCAGCGAAAAATGACCACTCTGGGACGGGTGTCAGCAGGGCGAAGATTAGGGCCAATCCTATGTACCCTTTCTATGACAATGCCTTTACAAGCGTCAGAGACATTCAGCAGCTGCGGTAACGTGTTACTGACAAAGCGTTCCAGATCTATATCCTTCACTGACTCAGGAATACCAATTATTCTCAAATTGTTTCTCCTGGATCTGTTTTCAATATTATCAAGCTTGTTTAGAAGATGATAATTCTCTTTTTGCAAGCGGATAATATCATGATGCACATCTGCCATGTCATGAGATATTTTCCCCACTTGTGCTTCAGTTGTAGACACTCTGTGAGTGAGGTTTTTAAGCTGTGTAGAGATGTCAGTAACTGCCTGTGATAAAAGAGGCCCCATCGTGGCCGTTATAGCTTGGGCCATATCAGAATGTGTGATGGGAGAGTCAGGGTGTCTCTGTGTAGCAGACTTATCTGGTTCAGAAGCGGCTTTCTTGTGTGCCAGGGACGCTGGCGGCGAGACTGTGTCCGGCGCCATCTTTGTATCTGCTCGGCACTTCTCCTGCCTAAACAGCTGCGTGCGGGCAGAGGTGGACGAAGCGAGAAACTTCTCCATACACTGGGGGAGAAGGGGGAGTTCGTCCCTGGTCAGTGGAGGCTCCGGGGAGCCGTTAAAAGCGGGTTAAAGTGGGTGAGTCCCGGGAGCTGCATAGACACGCTGCTTACAGCATGAACCCGGAACCGGAAGTGATCCCTGTGGTACATTTAAGTGGTGCGGTGTATATATAGTAGGAGGACAGTGTATAATTTTGCTGACCACCAGTATATTATATATAGCAGTATGGTACAGTAGTCCACTGCTCTACCTACCTCTGTGTCGTCAAGTATACTATCCATCCATACCTGTGGTGCATTTTAGTTGTTTTGCGGTGTATATATAGTAGGAGGACAGTGCATAATTTTGCTGACCACCAGTATATAATATATAGCAGTACGGTACAGTAGGCCACTGCTCTACCTACCTCTGTGTCGTCAAGTATACTATCCATCCATCCCTGTGGTGCATTTAAGTGGTGCGGTGTATATATAGTAGGAGGACAGTGCATAATTTTGCTGACCACCAGTATATAATATATAGCAGTACGGTACAGTAGTCCACTGCTCTACCTACCTCTGTGTCGTCAAGTATACTATCCATCCATACCTGTGGTGAATTTTAGTTGTTGTGCGGTGTATATATAGTAGGAGGACAGTGCATAATTTTGCTGACCACCAGTATATAATATCTAGCAGTACGGTACAGTAGGCCACTGCTCTACCTACCACTGTGTGTCAAGTATACTATCCATCCATCCCTGTGGTGCATTTAAGTGGTGCAGTATATATATAGTAGGAGGACGGTGCATAATTTTGCTGACCACCAGTATATAATATATAGCAGTACGGTACAGTAGGTCACTGCTCTACCTACCTCTGTGTCATCAAGTATACTATCCATCCATCCCTGTGGTGCATTTAAGTGTTGCGGTGTATATATAGTAGGAGGGTAGTGCATAATTTTGCTGACCACCAGTATATAACATATAGCAGTACGGTACAGTAGGCCACTGCTCTACCTACCTCTGTGTCGTAGAGTATACTATCCATCCATCCCTGTGGTGCATTTAAGTGGTGCGGTGTATATATAGTAGGAGGACAGTGCATAATTTTGCTGACCACCAGTATATAATATATAGCAGTACGATACAGTAGGCCACTGCTCTACCTACCTCTGTGTCGTCAAGTATACTATCCATCCATCGATGTGGTGCATTTAAGTGGTGCGGTGTATATATAGTAGGAGGACAGTGCATAATTTTGCTGACCACCAGTGTATAATATATAGCAGTACGGTACAGTAGGCCAATGCTCTACCTACCTCTGTGTCGTCAAGTATACTATCCATCCATACCTGTTGTGTATTTTAGTTGTTGTGCGGTGTATATATAGTAAGAGGAGAGTACATAATTTTGCTGACCACCAGTATATTATATACAGCAGTACGGTACAGTAGGCCACTGTTCTACCTTCCTCTGTGTCGTCAAGTATACTATCCATCCATACCTGTGGTGCATTTTAGTCGTTGTGCGGTGTATATATAGTAGGAGGACAGTGTATAATTTTGCTGACCACCAGTATATAACATATAGCAGTACGGTACAGTAGGCCACTGCTCTACCTACCTCTGTGTTGTCAAGTATAATATCCATCCATCCATCCATCCCTGTGGTACATTTAAGTGGTGCGGTGTATAAATAGTAGGAGGACAGTGCATAATTTTGCTGACCACCAGTATATTATATTTAGCAGTACGGTACAGTAGTCCACTGCTCTACCTACCTCTGTGTCGTCAAGTATACTATCCATCCATCCCTGTGGTGCATTTAAGTAGTGCGGTGTATATATAGTAGGAGGACAGTGCATAATTTTGCTGACCGCCAGTTTATAATATATAGCAGTACGGTACAGTAGGCCACTGCTCTACCTACCTCTGTGTTGTCAAGTATACTATCCATCCATCCCTGTGGTGCATTTAAGTGGTGCGGTGTATATATAGTAGGAGGACAGTGCATAATTTTGCTGACCGCCAGTTTATAATATATAGCAGTACGGTACAGTAGGCCACTGCTCTACCTACCTCTGTGTTGTCAAGTATACTATCCATCCATCCCTGTGGTGCATTTAAGTGGTGCGGTGTATATATAGTAGGAGGACAGTGCATAATTTTGCTGACCACCAGTATATAACATATAGCAGTACGGTACAGTAGACCACTGCTCTACCTACCTCTGTGTCGTCAAGTATACTATCCATCCATCCCTGTGGTGCATTTAAGTGATGCGGTGTATATATAGTAGGAAGGCAGTGCATAATTTTGCTGTCTGCCTGTATATAATATATAGCAGTACGGTACAGTAGGCCACTGCTCTACCTACCACTGTGTCGTCAAGTATACTATCCATCTATACCTGTGGTGCATTTAAGTATTGCGGTGTTTATATAGTAGGAGGACAGTGCATAATTTTGCTGATCGCCAGTATATAATATATAGCAGTACGGTACATTAGGCCACTGCCCTACCTACCTCTGTGTCGTCAAGAATACTATCCATCCATCCCTGTGGTGCATTTAAGTGTTGCGGTGTATATATATTATATAGTAGGAGGGCAGTGCATAATTTTGCAGACCGCCATTATATAATATATAGCAGTACGGTACAGTAGGCCACTGCTCTACCTACCTCTGTGTCATTAAGTATACTATCCATCCATCCCTGTGGTGCATTTAAGTGGTGCGGTGTATATATAGTAGGAGGACAGTGCATAATTTTGCTGACCGCCAGTTTATAATATATAGCAGCACGATACAGTAGGCCACTGCTCTACTTACCTCTGTGTTGTCAAGTATACTATCCATCCATCCATCCCTGTGGTACATTTAAGTGGTGCGGTGTATATATAGTAGGAGGACAGTGCATCATTTTGATGACCACCAGTATATAATATCTAGCAGTACGGTACAGTAGGCCACTGCTCTACATACCTTTGTGTTGTCAAGTATACTATCCATCCATCCCTGTGGTGCATTTAAGTGGTGCGGTGTATATATAGTAGGAGGACAGTGCATTATTTTGCTGACCACCAGTATATTATATATAGCAGTACGGTACAGTAGTCCACTGCTGTACCTACCTCTGTGTCGTCAAGTATACTATCCATCCATACCTGTGGTGCATTTTACTTGTTGTGTGGTGTATATATAGAAGGAGGACAGTGCATAATATTGCTGACCACCAGTATATAATATATAGCAGTACTGTACAGTAGGCCACTGCTCTACCTACCTCTGTGTCATCAAGTATACTATCCATCCATCCCTGTGGTGCATTTAAGTGGTGCGGTGTATATATAGTAGGAGGACAGTGCATAATTTTGCTGACCGCCAGTTTATAATATATAGCAGTACGGTACAGTAGGCAACTGCTCTACCTACCTCTTTGTTGTCAAGTATACTATCCATCCATCCCTGTGGTACATTTAAGTGGTGCGGTGTATATAAAGTAGGAAGGCAGTGCATAATTTTGCTGACCGCCATTATATAATATATAGCAGTACGGTACAGTAGTCCACTGCTCTACCTACCTCTGTGTCGTCAAGTATACTATCCATCCATACCTGTGGTGCATTTTACTTGTTGTGTGGTGTATATAAAGTAGGAGAACAGTGCATAATATTGCTGACCACCAGTATATAATATATAGCAGTACGGTACAGTAGGCCACTGCTCTACCTACCTCTGTGTCGTCAAGTATACTATCCATCCATCCCTGTGGTGCATTTAAGTGGTGCGGTGTATATATAGTAGGAGGACAGTGCATAATTTTGCTGACCGCCACTATATAATATATAGCAGTACGGTACAGTAGGCCACTGCTCTACCTACCCCTGTGTCGTCAAGTATACTATCCATCTATACCTGTGGTGCATTTAAGTGTTGCGGTGTATATATAGTAGGAGGACAGTGCATAATTTTGCTGAACGCCAGTATATAATATATAGCAGAACGGTACATATGGCCACTGCTCTACATACCTCTGTGTCATCAAGAATACTATCCATCCATCCCTGTGGTGCATTTAAGTGGTGCGGTGTATATATAGTAGGAGGGCAGTGCATAATTTTGCTGACCGCCATTATATAATATATAGCAGTACGGTACAGTAGGCCACTGCTCTACCTACCTCTGTGTCGTCAAGTATACTATAGTAGGAGTATAGTATAGTATAGTATAGTTTAGTATAGTAGGAGGACAGTGCATAATTTTGCTGACCACCAGTATATAATATATAGCAGTACGGTACAGTAGGCCACTGCCCTACCTACCTCTGTGTCGTCAAGTATACTATCCATCCATCCCTGTGGTGCATTTAAGTGGTGCGGTGTATATATAGTAGGAGGACAGTGCATTATTTTGCTTACCACCAGTATATTATATATAGCAGTACGGTACAGTAGTCCACTGCTGTACCTACCTCTGTGTCGTCAAGTATACTATCCATCCATACCTGTGGTGCATTTTACTTGTTGTGTGGTGTATATATAGTAGGAGGACAGTGCATAATATTGCTGACAACCAGTATATAATATATAGCAGTACTGTACAGTAGGCCACTGCTCTACCTACCTCTGTGTCATCAAGTATACTATCCATCCATACCTGTGGTGTATTTTAGTTGTTGTGCGGTGTATATATAGTAGGAGGACAGTGCATAATTTTGCTGACCACCAGTATATTATATATAGCAGTACGGTACAGTAGGCCACTGCTCTACCTACCTCTGTGTTGTCAAGTTTACTGTCCATCCATCCATCCCTGTGGTACATTTAAGTGGTGCGGTGTATAAATAGTAGGAGGACAGTGCATAATTTTGCTGACCACCAGTATATTATATATAGCAGTACGGTACAGTAGTCCACTGCTCTACCTACCTCTGTGTCGTCAAGTATACTATCCATCCATCCCTGTGGTGCATTTTAGTTGTTGTGCGGTGTATATATAGTAGGAGAACAGTGCATAATTTTGCTGACCGCCAGTTTATAATATATAGCAGTACGGTACAGTAGGCCACTGCTCTACCTACCTCTGTGTCGTCAAGTATACTATCCATCCATCCCTGTGGTTCATTTAATTGGTGCGGTGTATATATAGTAGGAGGACAGTGCATAATTTTGCTGACAACCAGTATATAATATATAGCAGTACGGTACAGTAGGCCACTGCTCTACCGGGGTTGGTTCGTTTTATCGGCATCCGTTTGTGCGACAATGTTTTGATCGACCACGGTAGTTCGAACAATACAACTCATCGACTGTCTGTATATCGGCAGTATCTTTAGTTCGACATGTATTTGTTCGACCATAACAAATGATCAACAGCTACTTTATCGAATAGTTTACTTAGACATGGATTAAGATCGACAGTAGTTTGTTCGACAACTGCGTTAGACCGACAGTAACTAGTTCGACATTAAATAGGCCGACTGCCATTAGTTCGAACATCTTTTAGTTTGAAATTTGTTAGACCGACCGCTAATTTGGTAGACAAAACTTAGATCGATACTCAAAAGGCTTGACAGGTAATAGGTCGACATACATAAGATCAACAAAACTAAGGGCGACAAAACTTAGATCGACACTTAAAAGGCTCGACAGGTAATAGGGCGACATACACAAGATCGACAAAACTAAGGGCGACAAAACTTAGATCGACACTTAAAAGGCACGACATGTAATAGGTCGACATACACAAGATCGACAAAAGTAAGATCGACACTAATTACTCTGACAGATAATATATCTAAGATATCTACATATAAATATAGGCCAACTATAGAGTTTCAGTGCATGCTGGGATGTGTAGTTTCTCCACACCTGGAGTGCCGCAGTTTGGACATGCCTGACATACTCAATACCCTGACCTGCTGCACATCTCCAACGCTGACACCCCCCCCCCCCCGCTATTCCCCACGATACCCGTGCAAAGTTAGACGCCGCCTCTATCCCCCCTAGTCACCCCGCTGCCCGTCTACATTTACACGCCTAGCTATACACCCCACTACATTACGCGCTCCATGTTTCACCGTGGCACTACAAGTAACACAACGCCCTGACACTGCTCCCCGCTCTGGTAGCACAGTCACACTCTTCAAGAAACACCCCACCCATGTCTGCAAGCACACCTGGGCACCCTGCTGCACATCTGCAACGCTGACACCCTCCCCCCCCCCCCTATTCCCCACGATACCCGTCCAAAGTTAGACGCCGCCTCCATCCCCCCTAGTCACCCCGCTGCCCGTCTACATTTACACGACTAGCTATACACCCCACTACATTACAGGCTCCATGTTTCACCGTGGCACTACAAGTAACACAACGCCCTGGCACTGCTCCCCGCTCTGGTAGCACAGTCACACCCTTCAAGAAACACCCCACCCATGTCTGCAAGCACACCTGGGCACCCTGCTGCACATCTGCAACGCTGACACCCTCCCCCCCCTATTCCCCACGATACCCGTCCAAAGTTAGACGCCGCCTCCATCCCCCCTAGTCACCCCGCTGCCCGTCTACATTTACACGCCTAGCTATACACCCCACTACATTACGCGCTCCATGTTTCACCGTGGCACTACAAGTAACACAACGTCCTGGCACTGCTCCCCGCTCTGGTAGCACAGTCACACCCTTCAAGAAACACCCCACCCATGTCTGCAAGCACACCTGGGCACCCTGCTGCACATCTGCAACGCTGACACCCTCCCCCCCCGCTATTCCCCACGATACCCGTCCAAAGTTAGACGCCACCTCCATCCCCCCTAGTCACCCCGCTGCCCGTCTACACTTACACGTCTAGCTATACACCTCACTACATTACGCGCTTCATGTTTCACCGTGGCACTACAAGTAACACAACGCCCTGGCACTGCTCCCCGCTCTGGTAGCACAGTCACACCCTTCAAGAAACACCCCACCCATGTCTGCAAGCACACCTGGGCACCCTGCTGCACATCTGCAACGCTGACACCCTCCCCCCCCCCGCTATTCCCCACGATACCCGTGCAAAGTTAGACGCCGCCTATGGCCGATAGCGGACAAGTTATCTCCCCAAAAGATATAGCCCTGTGGCAAAGCGGGGAGCAGTGCCAGGGCGTTAAGTTACTTGTAGTGCCACGGTGAAACATGGAGCGCGTAATGTAGTGGGGTGTATAGCTAGGCGTGTAAATGTAGACGGGCAGCGGGGTGACTAGGGGGGATGGAGGCGGCGTCTAACTTTGGACGGGTATCGTGGGGAATAGCGGGGGGGGGGAGGGTGTCATCGTTGCAGATGTGCAGCAGGGTGCCCAGGTGTGCTTGCAGACATGGGTGGGGTGTTTCTTGAAGGGTGTGACTGTGCTACCAAAGCGGGGAGCAGTGCCAGGGCGTTGTGTTACTTGTAGTGCCACGGTGAAACATGGAGCGCGTAATGTAGTGGGGTGTATAGCTAGGCGTGTAAATGTAGACGGGCAGCGGGGTGACTAGGGGGGATGGAGGCGGCATCTAACTTTGGACGGGTATCGCGGGGAATAGCGGGGGGGGGAGGGTGTCAGCGTTGCAGATGTGCAGCAGGGTGCCCAGGTGTGCTTGCAGACATGGGTGGGGTGTTTCTTGAAGGGTGTGACTGTGCTACCAAAGCGGGGAGCAGTGCCAGGGCGTTGTGTTACTTGTAGTGCCACGGTGAAACATGGAGCGCGTAATGTAGTGGGGTGTATAGCTAGTAGAGATGAGCGGGTTCGGTTTCTCTGAATCCGAACCCGCCAGAACTTCATGGTTTTTTTCACGGGTCCGAGCAGACTCGGATCTTCCCGCCTTGCTCGGTTAACCCGAGCGCGCCCGAACGTCATCATGACGCTGTCGGATTCTCGCGAGGCTCGGATTCTATCGCGAGACTCGGATTCTATATAAGGAGCCGCGCGTCGCCGCCATTTTCACACGTGCATTGAGATTGATAGGGAGAGGACGTGGCTGGCGTCCTCTCCATTTAGATTATAAGAGACTGAGAGAGATTTACTGGAGCTGACTAGGAGGAGTACTGTTACTGTAGAAGTGTAGAGACTGAGTGGAGAGAGTTTACTAGTGGGGACAGTGCAGTTTACTTTATAATCCGTTCTCTGCCTGAAAAAAGCGATACACAGCACACAGTGACTCAGTCACATTCCATATCTGTGTGCACTGCTCAGGCCCAGGCCAGTGTGCTGCATCATCTATTATCTATATATAATATTATATATATCTGTCTGACTGCTCAGCTCACACAGCTTATAATTGTGGGGGAGACTGGGGAGCACTACTGCAGTGCCAGTTATAGGTTATAGCAGGAGCCAGGAGTACATAATATATTATATAGTGAGTGACCACCAGACACACAGTGCAGTTTATTTAATATATCCGTTCTCTGCCTGAAAAAAGCGATACACACAGTGACTCAGTCAGTCACATACCATATCTGTGTGCACTGCTCAGGCTCAGGCCAGTGTGCTGCATCATCTATTATCTATATATAATATTATATATATCTGTCTGACTGCTCAGCTCACACAGCTTATAATTGTGGGGGAGACTGGGGAGCACTACTGCAGTGCCAGTTATAGGTTATAGCAGGAGCCAGGAGTACATAATATATTATATAGTGAGTGACCACCAGACACACAGTGCAGTTTATTTAATATATCCGTTCTCTGCCTGAAAAAAGCGATACACACAGTGACTCAGTCAGTCACATACCATATCTGTGTGCACTGCTCAGGCTCAGGCCAGTGTGCTGCATCATCTATTATCTATATATAATATTATATATATCTGTCTGACTGCTCAGCTCACACAGCTTATAATTGTGGGGGAGACAGGGGAGCACTACTGCAGTGCCAGTTATAGGTTATAGCAGGAGCCAGGAGTACATAATATATTATATAGTGAGTGACCACCAGACACACAGTGCAGTTTATTTAATATATCCGTTCTCTGCCTGAAAAAAGCGATACACACAGTGACTCAGTCAGTCACATACCATATCTGTGTGCACTGCTCAGGCTCAGGCCAGTGTGCTGCATCATCTATATATATTATATATCTGTCTGACTGCTCAGCTCACACAGCTTATAATTGTGGGGGAGACTGGGGAGCACTACTGCAGTGCCAGTTATAGGTTATAGCAGGAGCCAGGAGTACATATTATATTAAAATTAAACAGTGCACACTTTTGCTGCAGGAGTGCCACTGCCAGTGTGACTGACCAGTGACCTGACCACACTGACCACCAGTATAGTTAGTAGTATACTTATATTGTGATTGCCTGAAAAAGTTAAACACTCGTCGTGTGACTTCACTTGTGTGTTTTTTTTTTTTTTTATTCTATAAAAATAAAACTCATTCTGCTGACAGACAGTGTCCAGCAGGTCCGTCATTATATAATATATAATATATACCTGTCCGGCTGCAGTAGTGATATATATATATTTTTTATATCATTTATCATCCAGTCGCAGCAGACACAGTACGGTAGTTCACGGCTGTGGCTACCTCTGTGTCTCTGCACTCGGCAGGCAGTCCGTCCATAATTGTAATACCACCTAACCGTGGATTTTTTTCATTCTTCTTTATACATACATAGTTACATAGACATCTTCTCTTTATCAACCAGTCTATATTAGCTGCAGACACAGTACAGTACGGTAGTTCACGGCTGTGGCTACCTCTGTGTCTGCACTCGGCAGGCAGTCCGTCCATAATTGTATACCACCTAACCGTGGATTTTTTTCAGTCTTCTTTATACATACATAGTTACATAGACATCTTCTCTTTATCAACCAGTCTATATTAGCTGCAGACACAGTACAGTACGGTAGTTCACGGCTGTGGCTACCTCTGTGTCTGCAGTCGGCAGGCAGTCCATAATTGTATACTAGTATCCATCTCCATTGTTTACCTGAGGTGCCTTTTAGTTGTGCCTATTAAAATATGGAGAACAAAAATGTTGAGGTTCCAAAATTAGGGAAAGATCAAGATCCACTTCCACTTCGTGCTGAAGCTGCTGCCACTAGTCATGGCCGAGACGATGAAATGCCAGCAACGTCGTCTGCCAAGGCCGATGCCCAATGTCATAGTACAGAGCATGTCAAATCCAAAACACCAAATATCAGAAAAAAAAGGACTCCAAAACCTAAAATAAAATTGTCGGAGGAGAAGCGTAAACTTGCCAATATGCCATTTACCACACGGAGTGGCAAGGAACGGCTGAGGCCCTGGCCTATGTTCATGGCTAGTGGTTCAGCTTCACATGAGGATGGAAGCACTCAGCCTCTCGCTAGAAAAATGAAAAGACTCAAGCTGGCAAAAGCAGCACAGCAAAGAACTGTGCATTCTTCGAAATCCCAAATCCACAAGGAGAGTCCAATTGTGTCGGTTGCGATGCCTGACCTTCCCAACACTGGACGTGAAGAGCATGCGCCTTCCACCATTTGCACGCCCCCTGCAAGTGCTGGAAGGAGCACCCGCAGTCCAGTTCCTGATAGTCAGATTGAAGATGTCAGTGTTGAAGTACACCAGGATGAGGAGGATATGGGTGTTGCTGGCGCTGGGGAGGAAATTGACCAGGAGGATTCTGATGGTGAGGTGGTTTGTTTAAGTCAGGCACCCGGGGAGACACCTGTTGTCCGTGGGAGGAATATGGCCGTTGACATGCCAGGTGAAAATACCAAAAAAATCAGCTCTTCGGTGTGGAGGTATTTCACCAGAAATGCGGACAACAGGTGTCAAGCCGTGTGTTCCCTTTGTCAAGCTGTAATAAGTAGGGGTAAGGACGTTAACCACCTCGGAACATCCTCCCTTATACGTCACCTGCAGCGCATTCATAATAAGTCAGTGACAAGTTCAAAAACTTTGGGTGACAGCGGAAGCAGTCCACTGACCAGTAAATCCCTTCCTCTTGTAACCAAGCTCACGCAAACCACCCCACCAACTCCCTCAGTGTCAATTTCCTCCTTCCCCAGGAATGCCAATAGTCCTGCAGGCCATGTCACTGGCAATTCTGACGAGTCCTCTCCTGCCTGGGATTCCTCCGATGCATCCTTGCGTGTAACGCCTACTGCTGCTGGCGCTGCTGTTGTTGCCGCTGGGAGTCGATGGTCATCCCAGAGGGGAAGTCGTAAGCCCACTTGTACTACATCCAGTAAGCAATTGACTGTTCAACAGTCCTTTGCGAGGAAGATGAAATATCACAGCAGTCATCCTACTGCAAAGCGGATAACTGAGGCCTTGACAACTATGTTGGTGTTAGACGTGCGTCCGGTATCCGCCGTTAGTTCACAGGGAACTAGACAATTTATTGAGGCAGTGTGCCCCCGTTACCAAATACCATCTAGGTTCCACTTCTCTAGGCAGGCGATACCGAGAATGTACACGGACGTCAGAAAAAGACTCACCAGTGTCCTAAAAAATGCAGTTGTACCCAATGTCCACTTAACCACGGACATGTGGACAAGTGGAGCAGGGCAGGGTCAGGACTATATGACTGTGACAGCCCACTGGGTAGATGTATGGACTCCCGCCGCAAGAACAGCAGCGGCGGCACCAGTAGCAGCATCTCGCAAACGCCAACTCTTTCCTAGGCAGGCTACGCTTTGTATCACCGCTTTCCAGAATACGCACACAGCTGAAAACCTCTTACGGCAACTGAGGAAGATCATCGCGGAATGGCTTACCCCAATTGGACTCTCCTGTGGATTTGTGGCATCGGACAACGCCAGCAATATTGTGTGTGCATTAAATATGGGCAAATTCCAGCACGTCCCATGTTTTGCACATACCTTGAATTTGGTGGTGCAGAATTTTTTAAAAAACGACAGGGGCGTGCAAGAGATGCTGTCGGTGGCCAGAAGAATTGCGGGACACTTTCGGCGTACAGGCACCACGTACAGAAGACTGGAGCACCACCAAAAACTACTGAACCTGCCCTGCCATCATCTGAAGCAAGAAGTGGTAACGAGGTGGAATTCAACCCTCTATATGCTTCAGAGGTTGGAGGAGCAGCAAAAGGCCATTCAAGCCTATACAATTGAGCACGATATAGGAGGTGGAATGCACCTGTCTCAAGTGCAGTGGAGAATGATTTCAACGTTGTGCAAGGTTCTGATGCCCTTTGAACTTGCCACACGTGAAGTCAGTTCAGACACTGCCAGCCTGAGTCAGGTCATTCCCCTCATCAGGCTTTTGCAGAAGAAGCTGGAGGCATTGAAGAAGGAGCTAAAAGGGAGCGATTCCGCTAGGCATGTGGGACTTGTGGATGCAGCCCTTAATTCGCTTAACAAGGATTCACGGGTGGTCAATCTGTTGAAATCAGAGCACTACATTTTGGCCACCGTGCTCGATCCTAGATTTAAAGCCTACCTTGGATCTCTCTTTCCGGCAGACACAAGTCTGCTGGGGTTGAAAGACCTGCTGGTGACAAAATTGTCAAGTCAAGCGGAACGCGACCTGTCAACATCTCCTCCTTCACATTCTCCCGCAACTGGGGGTGCGAGGAAAAGGCTCAGAATTCCGAGCCCACCCGCTGGCGGTGATGCAGGGCAGTCTGGAGCGACTGCTGATGCTGACATCTGGTCCGGACTGAAGGACCTGACAACGATTACGGACATGTCGTCTACTGTCACTGCATATGATTCTCTCAACATTGATAGAATGGTGGAGGATTATATGAGTGACCGCATCCAAGTAGGCACGTCACACAGTCCGTACTTATACTGGCAGGAAAAAGAGGCAATTTGGAGGCCCTTGCACAAACTGGCTTTATTCTACCTAAGTTGCCCTCCCACAAGTGTGTACTCCGAAAGAGTGTTTAGTGCCGCCGCTTACCTTGTCAGCAATCGGCGTACGAGGTTACATCCAGAAAATGTGGAGAAGATGATGTTCATTAAAATGAATTATAATCAATTCCTCCGCGGAGACATTGACCAGCAGCAATTGCCTCCACAAAGTACACAGGGAGCTGAGATGGTGGATTCCAGTGGGGACGAATTGATAATCTGTGAGGAGGGGGATGTACACGGTGATATATCGGAGGGTAAAGATGAGGTGGACATCTTGCCTCTGTAGAGCCAGTTTGTGCAAGGAGAGATTAATTGCTTCTTTTTTGGGGGGGGTCCAAACCAACCCATCATATCAGTCACAGTCGTGTGGCAGACCCTGTCACTGAAATGATGGGTTGGTTAAAGTGTGCATGTCCTGTTTTGTTTATACAACATAAGGGTGGGTGGGAGGGCCCAAGGACAATTCCATCTTGCACCTCTTTTTTCTTTTCTTTTTCTTTGCATCATGTGCTGATTGGGGAGGGTTTTTTGGAAGGGACATCCTGCGTGACACTGCAGTGCCACTCCTAGATGGGCCCGGTGTTTGTGTCGGCCACTAGGGTCGCTAATCTTACTCACACAGTCAGCTACCTCATTGCGCCTCTTTTTTTCTTTGCGTCATGTGCTGTTTGGGGAGTGTTTTTTGGAAGGGACATCCTGCGTGACACTGCAGTGCCACTCCTAGATGGGCCCGGTGTTTGTGTCGGCCACTAGGGTCGCTAATCTTACTCACACAGCTACCTCATTGCGCCTCTTTTTTTCTTTGCGTCATGTGCTGTTTGGGGAGGGTTTTTTGGAAGGGACATCCTGCGTGACACTGCAGTGCCACTCCTAGATGGGCCCGGTGTTTGTGTCGGCCACTAGGGTCGCTAATCTTACTCACACAGCTACCTCATTGCGCCTCTTTTTTTCTTTGCGTCATGTGCTGTTTGGGGAGGGTTTTTTGGAAGGCCCATCCTGCGTGACACTGCAGTGCCACTCCTAGATGGGCCCGGTGTTTGTGTCGGCCACTAGGGTCGCTAATCTTACTCACACAGCTACCTCATTGCGCCTCTTTTTTTCTTTGCGTCATGTGCTGTTTGGGGAGGGTTTTTTGGAAGGGACATCCTGCGTGACACTGCAGTGCCACTCCTAGATGGGCCCGGTGTTTGTGTCGGCCACTAGGGTCGCTTATCTTACTCACACAGCGACCTCGGTGCAAATTTTAGGACTAAAAATAATATTGTGAGGTGTGAGGTATTCAGAATAGACTGAAAATGAGTGTAAATTATGGTTTTTGAGGTTAATAATACTTTGGGATCAAAATGACCCCCAAATTCTATGATTTAAGCTGTTTTTTAGTGTTTTTTGAAAAAAACACCCGAATCCAAAACACACCCGAATCCGACAAAAAAAATTCGGTGAGGTTTTGCCAAAACGCGTTCGAACCCAAAACACGGCCGCGGAACCGAACCCAAAACCAAAACACAAAACCCGAAAAATTTCAGGCGCTCATCTCTAATAGCTAGGCGTGTAAATGTAGACGGGCAGCGGGGTGACTAGGGGGGATGGAGGCGGCATCTAACTTTGGACGGGTCTCGTGGGGAATAGCGGGGGGGGAGGGTGTCAGCGTTGCAGATGTGCAGCAGTGTGCCCAGGTGTGCTTGCAGACATGGGTGGGGTGTTTCTTGAAGGGTGTGACTGTGCTACCAAAGCGGGGAGCAGTGCCAGGGCGTTGTGTTACTTGTAGTGCCACGGTGAAACATGGAGCGCGTAATGTAGTGGGGTGTATAGTAGATATGAGCGGGTTCGGTTCCTCGGAATCCGAACCCGCCCGAACTTCTTTTTTTTTTACACGGGGCCGAGCGACTCGGATCTTCCCGCCTTGCTCGGTTAACCCGAGCGCGCCCGAACGTCATCATCCCGATGTCGGATTCTCGCGAGGCTCGGATTCTATCGCGAGACTCGGATTCTATATAAGGAGCCGCGCGTCGCCGCCATTTTCACACGTGCATTGAGATTCATAGGGAGAGGACGTGGCTGGCGTCCTCTCCGTTTATAGAGAAGAGAGTGAGACTAGAGTAGAGAGAGACACAGTAGTAATTTTGGGGAGCATTAGGAGGAGTACTACTACTTGCTGAAGTGATAGATAGATAGTGTGACTGTATAATGTATATCTGACTTGTGGGGGAGACACTGACAGTGGGGAGCAGTTAGAATCTGAGAGCAGGACTCAGGAGTACATATAACGTACAGTGCACACTTTTGCTGCCAGAGTGCCACACTGCCATTGTGACCACACTGACCACCAGTATAATATATATTGTGATTGTCTGCTTAGGAGTACTACTTGCAAGTTGCTGATAGTGTGACCAGTGACCTGACCACCAGTTTAATAATCACCACCAGTTTAATATATATATATATATATATAATTGTATATAATATATATATAATATTGTATACCACCTACCCATTTTTTTTTTCTTTCTTCTTCTTTATACATACTACAATAGTAGCTTACTGTAGCAGTCTGCGGTGCTGCTGAGCTGACAGTGTCCAGCAGGTCCGTCATCAGTCATTACATAATAAATATATATACCTGTCCGGCTGCAGTACTAGTGATATTATATATATATATATTGATTTCATCTCATTATCATCCAGTCTATATTAGCAGCAGACACAGTACGGTAGTCCACGGCTGTAGCTACCTCTGTGTCGGCAGTCGCTCGTCCATCCATAATTGTATACCACCTACCCATGGTTTTTTTTTTTCTTTCTTCTTTATACATACTACTATAGTAGCTTACTGTAGCAGTCTGCGGTGCTGCTGAGCTGACAGTGTCCAGCAGGTCCGTCATCAGTCATTACATAATAAATGTATCTACCTGTCCGGCTGCAGTACTAGTGTGATATTATATATATATATATTGATTTCATCTCATTATCATCCAGTCTATATTAGCAGCAGACACAGTATGGTAGTCCACGGCTGTAGCTACCTCTGTGTCGGCAGTCGCTCGTCCATCCATAATTGTATACCACCTACCCGTGGTTTTTTTTTTCTTTCTTCTTTATACATACTACTATAGTAGCTTACTGTAGTAGTCTGCAGTGCTGCTGAGCTGACAGTGTCCAGCAGGTCCGTCATCAGTCATTACATAATAAATATATATACCTGTCCGGCTGCAGTACTAGTGATATTATATATATATATATATATTGATTTCATCTCATTATCATCCAGTCTATATTAGCAGCAGACACAGTACGGTAGTCCACGGCTGTAGCTACCTCTGTGTCGGCAGTCGCTCGTCCATCCATAAGTATACTAGTATCCATCCATCTCCATTGTTTACCTGAGGTGCCTTTTAGTTGTGCCTATTAAAATATGGAGAACAAAAATGCTGAGGTTCCAAAATTAGGGAAAGATCAAGATCCACTTCCACCTCGTGCTGAAGCTGCTGCCCCTAGTCATGGCCGAGACGATGAAATGCCAGCAACGTCGTCTGCCAAGGCCGATGCCCAATGTCATAGTACAGAGCATGTAAAATCCAAAACACCAAATATCAGTAAAAAAAGGACTCCAAAATCTAAAATAAAATTGTCGGAGGAGAAACGTAAACTTGCCAATATGCCATTTACCACACGGAGTGGCAAGGAACGGCTGAGGCCCTGGCCTATGTTCATGGCTAGTGGTTCAGCTTCACATGACCTCATTGCGCCTCTTTTTTTCTTTGCGTCATGTGCTGTTTGGGGAGTGTTTTTTGGAAGGGCCATCCTGCGTGACACTGCAGTGCCACTCCTAGATGGGCCCGGTGTTTGTGTCGGCCACTAGGGTCGCTTATCTTACTCACACAGCTACCTCATTGCGCCTCTTTTTTTCTTTGCGTCATGTGCTGTTTGGGGAGTGTTTTTTGGAAGGGCCATCCTGCGTGACACTGCAGTGCCACTCCTAGATGGGCCAGGTGTTTGTGTCGGCCACTAGGGTCGCTTATCTTACTCACACAGCTACCTCATTGCGCCTCTTTTTTTCTTTGCGTCATGTGCTGTTTGGGGAGTGTTTTTTGGAAGGGCCATCCTGCGTGACACTGCAGTGCCACTCCTAGATGGGCCCGGTGTTTGTGTCGGCCACTAGGGTCGCTTATCTTACTCACACAGCTACCTCATTGCGCCTCTTTTTTTCTTTGCATCATGTGCTGTTTGGGGAGTGTTTTTTGGAAGGGCCATCCTGCGTGACACTGCAGTGCCACTCCTAGATGGGCCAGGTGTTTGTGTCGGCAACTAGGGTCGCTTAGCTTACTCACACAGCTACCTCATTGCGCCTCTTTTTTTCTTTGCGTCATGTGCTGTTTGGGGAGTGTTTTTTGGAAGGGCCATCCTGCGTGACACTGCAGTGCCACTCCTAGATGGGCCCGGTGTTTGTGTTGGCCACTAGGGTCGCTTATCTTACTCACACAGCTACCTCATTGCGCCTCTTTTTTTCTTTGCGTCATGTGCTGTTTGGGGAGTGTTTTTTGGAAGGGCCATCCTGCGTGACACTGCAGTGCCACTCCTAGATGGGCCCGGTGTTTGTGTCGGCCACTAGGGTCGCTTAGCTTAGTCATCCAGCGACCTCGGTGCAAATTTTAGAACTAAAAATAATATTGTGAGGTGTGAGGTATTCAGAATAGACTGAAAATGAGTGGAAATTATGGTTTTTGAGGTTAATAATACTTTGGGATCAAAATGACCCCCAAATTCTATGATTTAAGCTGTTTTTAGTGTTTTTTGAAAAAAACACCCGAATCCAAAACACACCCGAATCCGACAAATAAAATTCGGTGAGGTTTTGCCAAAACGCGGTCGAACCCAAAACACGGCCGCGGAACCGAACCCAAAACCAAAACACAAAACCCGAAAAATTTCAAGTGCACATCTCTAGTGTATAGCTAGGTGTGTAAATGTAGACGGGCAGCGGGGTGACTAGGGGGGATGGAGGCGGCGTCTAACTTTGCACGGGTATCGTGGGGAATAGCGGGGGGGGGGAGGGTGTCAGCGTTGCAGATGTGCAGCAGTGTGCCCAGGTGTGCTTGCAGACATGGGTGGGGTGTTTCTTGAAGGGTGTGACTGTGCTACCAAAGCGGGGAGCAGTGCCAGGGCGTTGTGTTACTTGTAGTGACACGGTGAAACATGGAGCGCGTAATGTAGTTGGGTGTATAGCTAGGCGTGTAAATGTAGACGGGCAGCGGGGTGACTAGGGGGGATGGAGGCGGCGTCTAACTTTGGACGGGTATCGTGGGGAATAGCGGGGGGGGGGGGATGGTGTCAGCATTGCAGATGTGCAGCAGGGTGCCCAGGTGTGCTTGCAGACATGGGTGGGGTGTTTCTTGAAGGGTGTGGCTGTGCTACCAAAGCGGGGAGCAGTGCCAGGGCGTTGTGTTACTTGTAGTGCCACGGTGAAACATGGAGCGCGTAATGTAGTGGGGTGTATAGCTAGGCGTGTAAATGTAGACGGGCAGCAGGGTGACTAGGGGGGATGGAGGCGCCTTCTAACTTTGGACGGGTATCGTGGGGAATAGCGGGGGGGGGGGAGGGTGTCAGCGTTGCAGATGTGCAGCAGGGTGCCCAGGTGTGCTTGCAGACTTGGGTGGGGTGTTTCTTGAAGAGTGTGACTGTGCTACCAAAGCGGGGAGCAGTGCCAGGGCGTTGTGCTACTTGTAGTGCCACGGTGAAACATGGAGCGCGTAATGTAGTGGGGTGTATAGCTAGGCGTGTAAATGTAGACAGGCAGCGGGGTGACTAGGGGGGATGGAAGCGGCGTCTAACTTTGGACGGGTATCGTGGGGAATAGCGGGGGGGGAGGGTGTCAGCGTTGCAGATGTGCAGCAGGGTGCCCAGGTGTGCTTGCAGACATGGGTGGGGTGTTTCTTGAAGGGTGTGACTGTGCTACCAAAGCGGGGAGCAGTGCCAGGGCGTTGTGTTACTTGTAGTGCCACGGTGAAACATGGAGCGCGTAATGTAGTGGGGTGAGCTAGGCGTGTAAATGTAGACGGGCAGCGGGGTGACTAGGGGGGATGGAGGCGGCATCTAACTTTGGACGGGTATCGTGGGTAATAGGGGGGGGTGTTGCAGATGTGCAGCAGGTCAGGGTATTGTGTAGGTGGTGGATGTAAGGGCTAGGCAGGGATAGTGCTGTAGAGTGTTTTTCTATACTTGGCCTATTTATATGTCGATATATTAAATGTAGTGTCGGTCTATGGTTTGTCGATCTTCAGTAAGTCGATGTATTTGTTTGTCGAACAATTACATGTCGATCTATGTGTTGTCGGTCTATGGTTTGTCGATCTTATGTATGTCGATGTATTTGTTTGTCGAACAATTTCATGTCGATCGATAATTTGTCGGTCTATGGTTTGTCGATCTTCTGTATGTCGATGTATTTGTTTGTCGAACAATTACTTGTCGGTCTATGGTTTGTCGATCTTCAGTAAGTCGATGTATTTGTTTTGTCGCACAATTACATGTCGATCTATGTTTTGTCGGTCTATGGTTTGTCGATCTTCAGTAGGTCGATGTATTTGTTTGTCGAACAATTACATGTCGATGATTTGTTGGTCGACCTGACGTTGTTTCGCTGTTGTGCGTGATCGATCATTTTTTGTGTTGATGTATTGTTTGCCGAGTATACGTATTGTCGATGTTCTGGGTTTGTCGATGTAGTGTGTGTCGATGTTGATGTGATGTCGATCTTGTGTTTGTCGATGTTCGATCACTGTCGATGTAGGTGTTGTCTATGTTGCGTGGTCGATGTTCGCATTGTCGAACAAGCGGCTGCCGATCCATCAACCGGATACCGCTCTACCTACCTCTGTGTCGTCAAGTATACTATCCATCCATCCCTGTGGTGCATTTAAGTGGTGTGGTGTATATATAGTAGGAGGACAGTGCATAATTTTGCTGACCACCAGTTTATAATATATAGCAGTACGGTACAGTAGGCCACTGCTCTACCTACCTCTGTGTTGTCAAGTATACTATACATCCATCCCTGTGGTGCATTTAAGTGGTGCGGTGTATATATAGTAGGAGGACAGTGCATAACTTTGCTGACCACCATTATATAATATATAGCAGTACGGTACAGTAGGCCACTGCTCTACCTACCTCTGTGGTGTCAAGTATACTATCCATCCATCCCTGTGGTGCATTAAAGTGTTGCGGTGTATACTGTATATAGTAGGAGGACAGTGCATCATTTTTCTGACCGCCAGTATATAATATATAGCAGTACGGTACATTAGGCCACTGCTCTACCTACCTCTGTGTCGTCAAGAATACTATCCATCCATCCCTGTGGTGCATTTAAGTGGTGCGGTGTATATATAGTAGGAGGGCAGTGCATAATTTTGCTGACCGCCATTATATAATATAAAGCAGTACGGTACAGTAGACCATTGCTCTACCTACCTCTGTGTCGTCAAGAATACTATCCATCCATCCCTGTGGTGCATTTAAGTGGTGCGGTGTAAATATAGTAGGAGGACAGTGCAAAATTTTGCTGACCACCAGTATATAATATATAGCAGTACGGTACATTAGGCCACTGCTCTACCTACCTCTGTGTCGTCAAAAATACTATCCATCCATCCCTGTGGTGCATTTAAGTGGTGCGGTGTATATATAGTAGGAGGACAGTGCATAATTTTGCTGACCGCCAGTTTATAATATATAGCAGTACGGTACATTAGGCCACTGCTCTACCTACCTCTGTGTCGTCAAGAATACTATCCATCCATCCCTGTGGTGCATTTAAGTGGTGCGGTGTATATATAGTAGGAGGACAGTGCATAATTTTGCTGACCGCCAGTTTATAATATATAGCAGTACGGTACAGTAGACCACTGCTCTACCTACCTCTGTGTCATCAAGTATACTATCCATCCATCCCTGTGGTGCATTTAAATGGTGCGGTGTATATATAGTAGGAGGACAGTGCATAATTTTGCTGACCGCCAGTATATAATATATAGCAGTACGGTACAGTAGGCCACTGCTCTACCTACCTCTGTGTCATCAAGTATACTATCCATCTATACCTGTGGTGCATTTAAGTGTTGCGGTGTATATATAGTAGGAGGACAGTGCATCATTTTGCTGACCGCCAGTATATAATATATAGCAGTACGGTACATTAGGCCACTGCTCTACCTACCTCTGTGTCATCAAGTATACTATCCATCCATCCCTGTGGTGCATTTAAGTGGTGCGGTGTATATATAGTAGGAGGACAGTGCATAATTTTGCTGACCGCCAGTTTATAATATATAGCAGTACGGTACAGTAGGCCACTGCTCTACCTACCTCTGTATTGTCAAGTATACTATCCATCCATCCATCCCTGTGGTACATTTAAGTGGTGCGTTGTATATATAGTAGGAGGACAGTGCATAATTTTGCTGACCACCAGTATATAATATATAGCAGTACGGTACAGTAGGCCACTGCTCTACCTACCTCTGTGTCGTCAAGTATACTATCCATCCATCCCTGTGGTGCATTTAAGTGGTGCGGTGTATATATAGTAGGAAGGCAGTGCATAATTTTGCTTACCGCCAGTATATAATATATAGCAGTACGGTACAGTAGGCCACTGCTCTACCTACCTCTTTGTCGTCAAGTATACTATCCATCCAACCCTGTGGTGCATTTAAGTGGTGCGGTGTGTATATATAGTAGGAGGACAGTGCATAATTTTGCTGACCACCAGTATATTATATATAGCAGTACGATACAGTAGTCCACTGCTCTACCTACCTCTGTGTCGTCAAGTATACTATCCATCCATACCTGTGGTGCATTTTACTTGTTGTGTGGTGTATATATAGAAGGAGGACAGTGCATAATATTGCTGACCACCAGTATATAATATATAGCAGTACGGTACAGTAGGCCACTGCTCTACCTACCTCTGTGTCGTCAAGTATACTATCCATCCATCCCTGTGGTGCATTTAAGTGGTACGGTGTATATATAGTAGGAGGACAGTGCATAATTTTGCTGACCACCAGTATATAATATATAGCAGTATGGTATAGTAGGCAACTGCTCTACCTACCTCTGTGTCGTCAAGTTTACTATCCATCCATACCTGTGGTGCATTTTAGTTGTTGTGCGGTGTATATGTAGTAGGAGGACAGTGCATAATATTGCTGACCACCAGTATATAATATATAACAGTACGGTACAGTAGGCCACTGCTCTACCTACCTCTGTGTCGTCAAGTATACTATCCATCCATACCTGTGGTACATTTTAGTTGTTGTGCTGTGTATATATAGTAGGAGGACAGTGCATAATTTTGCTGACCGCCAGTATATAATATATAGCCGTACGGTACAGTAGGCGACTGCTCTACCTACCTCTGTGTCGTCAAGTATACTATCCATCCATACCTATGGTGCATTTTAGTTGTTGTGCAGTGTATATATAATAGGAGGACAGTGCATAATTTTGCTGACCACCAGTATATTATATATAGCAGTACGGTACAGTAGTTCACTGCTCTACCTACCTCTGTGTCATCAAGTATTCTATCCATCCATACCTGTGGTGCATTTTAGTTGTTGTGCGGTGTATATATAGTAGGAGGACAGTGCATAATTTTGCTGACCGCCAGTATATAATATATAGCAGTACGGTACAGTTGGCCAATGCTTTACCTACCTCTGTGTCGTCAAGTTTACTATCCATCCATCCCTGTGGTGCATTTAAGTGGTGCGGTGTATCTATAGTAGGAGGACAGTGCATAATTTTGCTGACCGCCAGTATATAATACATAGCAGTACGGTACAATAGGCCACTGCTCTACCTACCTCTGTGTCGTCAAGTATACTATCCATCCATACCTGTGCGGTGCATTTTAGTTGTTAGCGCAGTATATATAGTAGTAGGCCATTGCTATATATATATTACTGGCGTATAATTTCACACAATCAAAAATGGAGAACAAAAATGTGGAGGGTAAAATAGGAAAAGATCAAGTTCCACTTCCACCTCGTGCTGAAGCTGCTGCCACTAGTCATGGCCGAAACCATGAAATGCCATCAACGTCGTCTGCCAAGGCCGATGCCCAATGTAATAGTAGAGAGCATGTAAAATGCAAAAAACAAAATGTCAGTAAAATGACCCACAAATCAAAATTTAAAGCGTCTGATGAGAAGCGTAAACTTGCCAATATGCCATTTACGACACGGAGTGGAAAGGAACGGCTGATGCCCTGTCCTATGTTCATGGCTAGTGGTTCAGCTTCACATGAGGATGGAAGCACTCATCCTCCTGCTAGAAAACTTAAAAGAGTTAAGATGGCAAAATCACAGCAAAGAACTGTGCGTTCTTCTAAATCACAAATACCCAAGGAGAGTCCAATTGTGTCGGTTGCGATACCTGATCTTCCCAACACTGGACGGGAAGAGGTGGTGCCTAACACCATTTGCACGCCCCCTGCAAGTGCTGGAAGGAGCACCCGCAGTCCAGTTCCTGATAGTCAAATTGAAGATGTCACTGTTGAAGTACACCAGGATGAGGATATGGGTGTTGCTGGCGCTGGGGAGGAAACTGACAAGGAGGATTCTGATGGTGAGGTGGTTTGTTTAAGTCAGGCACCCGGGGAGACACCTGTTGTCCGTGGGACGAATATGGCCATTGACATGCCTGGTCAAATTACAAAAAAAATCTCCTCTTCGGTGTGGAATTATTTAAACAGAAATGCGGACAACTGGTGTCAAGCCGTTTGTTGCCTTTGTCAAGCTGTAATAAGTAGGGGTAAGGATGTTAACCACCTAGGAACATCCTCCCTTATACGTCACCTGGAGCGCATTCATCACAAGTCATTGACAATTACAAAAATTTTGGGTGACAGCGGAAGCAGTCCACTGCCAACTAAATCCCTTCCTCTTGTAACCAAGCTCCTGCAAACCACACCACCAACTCCCTCAGTGTCAATTTCCTCAGTACACAGGAAAGCCAATAGTCCTGCAGGCCATGTCACTGTCAAGTATGACGAGTCCTCTCCTGCCTGGGATTCCTCCGACGCATCCTTGAGTGTAACGCCTACTGCTGCTGGCGCTGCTGTTGTTGCTGCAGAGAGTCGATCGCCATCCCAGAGGGGAAGTCGGAAGACCACTTGTACTACTTCCAGTAAGCAATTGACTGTCCAACAGTCCTTTACGAGGAAGATGAAATATCCCAGCAGTCATCCTGTTGCAAAGCGGATAACTCAGGCCTTGGCAGCCTGGGTGGTGAAAAACATGTATCCGGTATCCAGGGGTGTATCTTCCTATTGGCCAGGATGGCACTCGCCAGGGGCGCCAGCCGAGGAGGGGCGCCGTCCAGGGGTGCCACCCACGGGCAGGAGGTAGATTCACTTTTAGAGGCAGCAGCTATCCCCCCACCCCCGTGTAGTTTCTCACCAGCAGGGATGCCCAGTAATGATCACAGTATGCAGCAGCGGCTGCTGGGTGGTGAAGTTCAGGGGCGGATACAGGAAAAAATGACAGGGGGGGCACCTTGTGCATGCCGAAGGCGTGCGGTCCATGAAGGTGTGCGTGGCCTCACAACAAGGGCATGACCTAGCAACAAGGGTCATAGCCTCAAAGGGAACATCGTATTCGTAAGACGGGAAGAGGGTGACACTTTGGAGAGGCAGCGAGTGACACGAGAGAGAGGGTGATGGGTTTATAGTGACGCAGGGGAGAGGCAGTGGATGAAGGAAACATAGTGGGAGACGGAGAGGCAGTGGGTGACAGAGAGAGGGTGACAGTGAGAGGCAGAGTGGGTAACACCGGGGAAAGGGTGACGAGAAAAAAGTGGGTGATGCCAGGGGGAGGTGGCAGTGGGTAACAAGGAGAGGGGGACAGGGAGAGGCAGTGGGTACCTAAGGTCTCTGTAGGAGTAAGAGGGAGTAGTGAGACATTTGTAGTGAGGTTTACAGAGGCATGAAGGGAAAGATTCACTGGGGAAACAAACATTATAGCACACGGTATGAGCTGAAATTCACATTATAGCACACGGTATGAGCCGAAATTCACATTATAGCACACGGTATGAGCCTAAATTCACATTATAACACACGGTATGAGCCGAAATTCACATTATAGCACATAGTATGAGACAAAATTCACATTATAGCACACAGTATGAGCCGAAATTCACATTATACCACACGTTATGAGCCGAAATTCACATTATACCACACAGTATGAGCCGAAATTCACATTATACCACACAGTATGAGCCTAAATTCACATTATACCACACAGTATGAGCCTAAATTCACATTATACCATACGGTATGAGCTGAAATTCACATTATAGCACACAATATGAGCCGAGATTCACATTATACCACACGGTTTGAGCCGAAATTCACATTATAGCACACAGTATGAGACGAAATTCACATTATAGCACACGGTATGAGCCAAAATTCACATTATGCCGCTGAGGAGTGAAAATGGTGTCACCACCATGTGCTACCTCTCAAGCAACCCCACCACGCAAGAAGAACATCCTGAGAGGAGCCGCTACCTCTGCCAGCAGCCAGCCTCTAAATGGATGGTGGCCGCTGCTGCAGCCACGTCGGAGTCTCACAGTGTCTAAGGCTGAGCTCCGGGCAGTACAGTATCAAGATCAACCAGAATCCGTTGGTATCCTAAGTGAACAGGATTTTCCTGCCAGTTTGTGATATTAACCCCCGCTGCTCCTCAGGGTAAAGTGTCTGCAAACAACAGTGTGGTGGTGTGTACCTTTGACTCCCTTGAAGGTGGTCCAGTTGCCAGGCTCTGGTGGTACAATCACTTGTTCACGTCTTGGACAGGTTTACGAAATCCGCCGGCGAAGCTCCTGTACAAGCCGCTATTAGCGCTAAGCGGCACTGTTCGGGATCAATGAGATCTGTGATCACAGCCTAACCGTCCCCAGATCACAGATCTCATTGATCCCGAACAGTGGCGCTTAGCGCTAATAGCGGCTTGTACGGAAACTTCGCCGGCGGACTCCGTTAACCTGTCCAAGATGTGAACAAATTATTGTTTGTTTAAAGTGCCAGACATGACAGGGGGGGCACGGGCCCGCGTGCCCCCCCCCCCTGGATCCGCCACTGGTGAAGTTTATGTAGAGTTTCTTGTCTGTATTGTGGTGCGGTGCTGGACCCTGGCGTCAATTACAATGGCTGCTGCTGCTGCATTCTTTGATCATTAATGGGCATCCCTGCTGTCGCCTCTATAAGTGAATCTACCTAAAAGTGCTGCCTTTAATAGTAAAAACAACATGGGGGCCTATGTGTGTCTGGCACTGTGGGGGCATACGTGTCTCTTGCACTGTGGGAGCATACGTGTATCTGACACTGTGGGGGCACACGTGTATCTGGCACTGTGGGGGCATTTGAGTGTCCGGCACTGTGAGGGCATTTGAGTGTCCGGTAAAGTGGGGGCATTTGAGTGTCTGGCACTGTAGGGGCATACGAGTGTCTGGCTCGGTGGGGGCATATTTTTATCTGGTACCGTGGGGGCATATGTGTATCTGGCACTATACTTGGAGGCATTATGTGTATCTGGCACTGCACTACTGGGGTCATTATGTGTAACTGGCACTATACTGGGGGGACATTATGTGCATCTGACACTATACTGGGGACATTATGTGTAATGAGAACAACTGTGAGTATTGTGTGTAAGGCTGCTAATTGTGTGTGTGCACATGTGTAGGGGGTGTGATTATATATTTATAGTTTGATATCACAATATAAAATTGTGAGGTCACGCCCACTTTCCCAGGAGCGTGCACACCTTCCCATATATATATATATGGGCACTACTGTGTGGCATAATGTGTATAAGGGGTACTACTGTGTAGCATAACGTGAATAATGTACATTACTGTGCTGTGTAATGTGAGTAAGGCACACTACTGTGGTGTAATTTGAATTGGGGTACTATTGAGTGGCCACGCCCCTTTTTGTTGGCACACGTGCCTTCCCTATTTCAAATATGGGGGGGGGGGGCACCAGTCCTTTACTTTGCCAGGGGCGCTCGGACACCTAAATACACCCCTGCCGGTATCCACCGTTAATTCACATGGAACTAGAGAATTGCTTGAGGTACTGTGTCCCCAGTACCAAATACCATCTAGGTTCCACTTCTCTAGGCAGGCGATACCGAAAATGTACACAGACGTCAGAAAAAGAGTCACCAGTGTCCTAAAAAATGCAATTGTACCCAATGTCCACTTAACCACGGACATGTGGACAAGTGGAGCATGGCAGACTCAGGACTATATGACCGTGACAGCCCACTGGGTAGATGTATTGCCTCCCGCAGCAAGAACAGCAGCGGCGGCACCAGTAGCAGCATTTCGCAAACACCAACTCGTTCCTAGGCAGGCTACGCTTTGTATCACCGCTTTCCATAAGAGGCACACAGCTGACAACCTCTTACGGAAACTGAGAAACATCATCGCAGAATGTCTTACCCCAATTGGACTCTCCTGGGGATTTGTGACATCGGACAACGCCACCAATATTGTGCGTGCATTACACCTGGGCAAATTCCAGCACGTCCCATGTTTTGCACATGCATCGAATTTGGTGGTGCAGAATTATTTGAAAAATGACAGGGGCGTGCAAGAGATATTGTCTGTGGCCCAAAGAATTGCGGGCCACTTTCGGCATTCAGCCACCGCGTGCCGAAGACTGGAGCACCAGCAAACACTCCTGAACCTGCCCTGCCATCATCTGAAGCAAGAGGTGGTAACGAGGTGGAATTCAACCCTCTATATGCTTCAGAGGATGGAGGAGCAGCAAAAGGCCATTCAAGCCCATACATCAGCCTACGATATAGGCAAAGGAGGGGGAATGCACCTGACTCAAGCGCAGTGGAGAATGATTTCAACGTTGTGCAAGGTTCTGCAACCCTTTGAACTTGCCACACGTGAAGTCAGTTCAGACACTGCCAGCCTGAGTCAGATCATTCCCCTCATCAGGCTTTTGCAGAAGAAGCTGGAGAGATTGAAGGAGGTGCTAATACAGAGCGATTCCGCTAGGCATGTGGGACTTGTGGATGGAGCCCTTAATTCACTTAACCAGGATTCACGGGTGGTCAATCTGTTGAAATCAGAGCACTACATTTTGGCCACCGTGCTCGATCCTAGATTTAAAACCTACGTTGTATCTCTCTTTCCGGCAGACACAAGTCTGCAGAGGTTCAAAGACCTGCTGGTGAGAAAATTGTCAAGTCAAGCGGAACGTGACCCGTCAACAGGTCCTCCTTCACATTCTACCGCAACTGGGGCTGCGAGGAAAAGGCTAAGAATTCCGAGCCCACCCGCTGGCGGTGATGCAGGGCAGTCTGGAGCGAGTGCTGACATCTGGTCCAGA
This sequence comes from Pseudophryne corroboree, assembly GCF_028390025.1. Classification (NCBI taxonomy): domain Eukaryota; kingdom Metazoa; phylum Chordata; class Amphibia; order Anura; family Myobatrachidae; genus Pseudophryne; species Pseudophryne corroboree. The sequence continues at coordinate 489,680,871 of NC_086448.1, read as the reverse complement.
CTGAAGGACCTGCCAACGATTACTGACATGTCGTCTACTGTCACTGCATATGATTCTGTCACTATTGAAAGAATGGTGGAGGATTATATGAGTAACCGCATCCAAGTAGGCACGTCAGACAGTCCGTACGTATACTGGCAGGAAAAAGAGGCAATTTGGAGGCCCTTGCACAAACTGGCTTTATTTTACCTAAGTTGCCCCCCCTCCAGTTTGTACTCCGAAAGAGTGTTTAGTGCAGCCGCTCACCCTGTCAGCAATCGGCGTACGAGGTTACTTCCAGAAAATGTGGAGAAGATGATGTTCATCAAAATGAATTATAATCAATTCCTCCGTGGAGACATTCACCAGCAGTTGCCTCCAGAAAGTACACAGGGACCTGAGATGGTGGATTCCAGTTGGGATGAATTAATAATCTGTGAGGAGGGGGATGTACACAGTGAAAGGGGTGAGGAATCGAAGGATGAGGAGGAGGTGGACATCTTGCCTCTGTAGAGCCAGTTTGTGCAAGGAGAGATTGATTGCTTCTTTTTTGGTGGGGGCCCAAACCAACCAGTCATTTCAGTCACAGTCGTGTGGCAGACCCTGTCGCTGAAATGATGGGTTTGTTAAAGTGTGCATGTCCTGTTTATACAACATAAGGGTGGGTGGGAGGGCCCAAGGACAATTTCATCTTGCACCTCTTTTTTCTTTCATTTTTCTTTGCATCATGTGCTGTTTGGGGACTATTTTTTGAAGTGCCATCCTGTCTGACACTGCAGTGCCACTCCTAGATGGGCCAGGTGTTTGTGTCGGCCACTTGGGTCACTTAGCTTAGTCACACAGCTACCTCATTGCGCCTCTTTTTTTCTTTGCATCATGTGCTGCTTGGGGACTATTTTTTTAATCTGCTATCCTGTCTGACACTGCAGTGCCACTCCTAGATGGGCCACGTGTTTGTGTCAGCCACTTGGGTCGCTTAGCTTAATCACACAGCTACCTCATTGCGCCTCTTTTTTTCTTTGCATCATTGTGGTCATTCCGAGTTGATCGCTCGTTATTTTTTTTTCGCAACGTAGCGATTAGTCACTAATGCGCATGCGCAATGTCCGCAGTTCGACTGCGCCAAGTAAATTTGCTATGCAGTTAGGTATTTTACTAACGGAATTACAAGGTTTTTTCTTCGTTCTGGTGATCGTAATGTGATTGACAGGAAGTGGATGTTTCTGGGCGGAAACTGGCCGTTTTATGGGTGTGTGTGAAAAAACGCTGCCGTTTCTGGGAAAAACGCGGGAGTGTCTGAAGAAACGGGGGAGTTTCTGGGCGAACGCTGGGAGTGTTTGTGACGTCAAACCAGGATCGAAACTGACTGAACTGATCGCAGTGGCCGAGTAAGTCTGGAGCTACTCAGAAACTGCTAAGAAGTGTCTATTCACAATTCTGCTAATCTTTCGATCGCAATTTTACTATGCTAAGATTCACTCCCAGAAGGCGGCGGCTTAGCGTGTGCAAAGCTGCTAAAAGCAGCTTGCGAGCGAACAACTCGGAATGAAGGCCCATGTGCTGTTTGGGGACTATTTTTTGAAGTGCCATCCTGTCTGACACTGCAGTGCCACTCCTAGATGGGCCAGGTGTTTGTGTCGGCCACTTGGGTCGCTTAGCTTAGTCACACAGCTACCTCATTGCACCTCTTTTTTTCTTTGCATCATGTGCTGTTTGGGGACTATTTTTTTAATCTGCCATCCTGTCTGAAACTGCAGTGCCACTCCTAGATGGGCCAGGTGTTTGTGTCGGCCACTTGGGTCGCTTAGCTTAGTCGCACAGCTTCCTCATTGCGCCTCTTTTTTTCTTTGCATCATGTGCTGTTTGGGGACTATTTTTTTAATCTGCCATCCTGTCTGACACTGCAGTGCCACTCCTAGATGGGCCAGGTGTTTGTGTCGGCCACTTGGGTCGCTTAGCTTAGTCACACAGCTACCTCATTGCGCCTCTTTTTTTCTTTGCATCATTTGCTGTTTGGGGACTATTTTTTTAATCTGCCATCCTGTCTGACACTGCAGTGCCACTCCTAGATGGGGCAGGTGTTTGTGTCGGCCACTTGGGTCGCTTAGCTTAGTCACACAGCTACCTCATTGCGCCTTTTTTTTTTCTTTGCATCATGTGCTGTTTGGGGACTATTTTTTGAAGTGCCATCCTGTCTGACACTGCAGTGCCACTCCTAGATGGGCCAGGTGTTTGTGTCGGCCACTTGGGTCGCTTAGCTTAATCACACAGCTACCTCATTGCGCCTTTTTTTTTCTTTGCATCATGTGCTGTTTGGGGACTATTTTTTTAATTTGCCATCCTGTCTGACACTGCAGTGCCACTCCTAGATGGGCCAGGTGTTTGTGTCGGCCACTTGGGTCGCTTAGCTTAGTCACACAGCTACCTCATTGCGCCTTTTTTTTTTCTTTGCATCATGTGCTGTTTGGGGACTATTTTTTGAAGTGCCATCCTGTCTGACACTGCAGTGCCACTCCTAGATGGGCCAGGTGTTTGTGTCGGCCACTTGGGTCGCTTAGCTTAATCACACAGCTACCTCATTGCGCCTCTTTTTTCTTTGCATCATGCTGTTTGGGGACTATTTTTTTAATCTGCCGTCCTGTCTGACACTGCAGTGCCACTCCTAGATGGGCCAGGCGTTTGTGTCGGCCACTTGGGTCGCTTAGTTTAGTCATCCAGCGACCTTGGTGCAAACTTTAGGACTAAAAATAATATTGTGAGGTGTGAGGTGTTCAGAATAGACTGGAAATGAGTGGAAATTATGGTTATTGAGGTTAATAATACTATGGGATCAAAATGACCCCCAAATTCTATGATTTAAGCTGTTTTTGAGGGGTTTTTGTAAAAAAAAAAAACACCGGAATCCAAAACACAACCGAATCCGACAAAAAATTTTCAGGGAGGTTTTGACAAAACGCGTCTGAATCCAAAACATGGCAGTGGAACCGAATCCAAAACCAAAACACAGAACCCAAAAAATGACCGGTACACATCACTAATTACAAGGCATGGGCCCTCATTCCGAGTTGATCGCTCGCAAGGCGAATTTAGCAGAGTTGCTCAGGCTAAGCCTACGCCTACTGGGAGTGTATCTTAGCTTCTTAAAATTGCGACGATGTATTCGCAATATTGCGATTACAAACTACTTAGCAGTTTCAGAGTAGCTTCAGACTTACTCGGCATCTGCGATCAGTTCAGTGCTTGTCGTTCCTGGTTTGACGTCATAAACACACCCAGCGTTCGCCCAGACACTCCCCCGTTTCTCCGGCCACTCCTGCGTTTTTTCCGGAAACGGTAGCGTTTTTATCCACACGCCCCCCGAAAACGCCGTGTTTCCGCCCAGTAACACCCATTTCCTGTCAATCACACTACGATCGCCGGAGCGATGAAAAAGCCGTGAGTAAAAATACTATCTCCATTGTAAAATTACTTGGCGCAGTCGCAGTGCGAATATTGCGCATGCGTACTAAGCGGAATTTCACTGCGATGCGATGAAAAATACCGAGCGAACGACTCGGAATGAGGGCCATGGTTTGGATTGTGGAAGGAAACCCAGGGAACTCGAAGGAAACCCATGTAAGCACGAGGAGAATATACAAACTCCACACAGTTAGTGCCATGGTGGAAATCGAACCCATGACCTCAGTGCTGTGAGGTAGTTATACTAACCATTACACCATCCCAAACAATGTGAACATATTCAAGTTGTCTATTTTGTGGGTTTTTTGGGATGTGTCATAGGCATGCAGCCAAGTGCCAATGATTATGGTGATGCATATGGGAAAATACACACACTGTAGGATTTGCATATAGTTGTTTTCCATTTACAATCCATTTTCATTTGGAAATAATCTGCAGTTGGACCTGCTAGGCTAGTAAATTACTTAGAATGGAAAGACAATCCTGCTTTTCAAGTTTAGTATCCTGAATATAATGATTGAAAAAGGAATGCTATAAAACAAGGACAAAACAATAAAGTTTTTTTAAAAAAGTACAAAAACCCTTTTTATGTACCCATGCATTCATTAGTGCACATACAAATATACAATTTTTATTGGCATGATTTTAATTATTGAAAACCTGCATGTAATTTTAATGGAAAACATTAACATAATCATCTATTTCCAGATCTTTCATATTAAGCCAAACCCAAGCATCCACAATTCCCACTATACCTCCTACCTGACATTATGCTGCTCTACTGTTCATAATACAAATTTATACTTTTTTCTATGCACTTTTACTCATTTTTATATGCTTCCTTTAAAATGAGAAATAAGTTAATATTCCATTAGATTAAAAATAATGCTGACCTGCAACCTGGTAGCTGACAGGAGTGAAAAGCTAATTACATCCATTCCTTTACTTTGTGCTAACACATTTTGGGGTCATTTCTGGCCAAGTGGCACAGTTACAGTAAATGGAGAGCAAACGTGTTTATTTCTCTGCTGAAGTCCAGCAAATGTTTTTACTTCCTTATGAAGAACTTTGCATATCTGTGCACAGCAAGATGGCATTGTTTACAGTGGTGCAAATGAATACTTTGGATTAGGGTGTTCTGTGTACATGATGGTCTAATTGTAATTAATCAAAAGAGGCAAAATAACACTAACATTTAATTTGTTTACGCAAGATATTTAGGTAAAAAAATATAAAAAAGTTTCCCACTGGTTTATAGAAAGTAAAAATAGCTGTTCATCCATATCCAACAAAGCAGCATGCAAATAAAACTCCATCTACTGCTGATTTGCAGGCTATGGGCCTAATTCAGCTTCAGTTGTAGTTTTGAGAAAAAAACGTAAAACTACAGTTCTTTTCTTTAACATGCGGGTGGCTGCCCTGCACAGGGCAAGGCCGCCCCGCATGCCCAGCCGTGCCTCCACGCAAACATGCTAGCGCATCACTATATAGAGATGTGCTCACATGATTAAGGTAGCCCCTCCAAATGGTCCGGACATGCCTCCGTTGTCCGGATCGCCCCCCCCCCTAAAACAGAACGTCGATGCCCACAAAATGTGGCATCAACGCCCCGTTCCAGTCCCCCTCCATGTCTTAAGCTGCATTCTGAAGAGACCTTGCACATGCCAACTGGGTCATGTCCATGTAAACTATGAATTGTGCACCTGGTGTGCCCTCCAATAGGCTGATGTCAGGAGGTATGAACCTCACTGAGGTTTGATATGTTTATTTTTTTTGTTTTGCTACTTTTATTGAAGAAGCTCCAGAGAACCCCAGAGAACTAGAAGAGGGCTGAAACAGCTGTCTCAAAATATTTTGTAATAATGACATATTATATGTATTTGCAATTTTATATATTGTCTGAAAGTTCCTGGGTGTAAAACTATGTATATATGTATAAGGATGTAAATCTATGTATATATGTATAAAGATGTAAATCTTTGTACAGTATATATGTAAATACAGTACATGTGTAAAAGTCTTTCTACAAATAGGGCAGAACATGTTGTAAATATAAGACATCCAGTGTTTTGCTATTAAAGGCATTGCTCTTTAAAATTTCGGGCTTCAATATGCTGGAATGTGACGGATTTTACAAGAGGCCACTTTCTAAATAAACCCTACAGTGACTATAGGACCTGATGACACCCCAGTGTTCTGCGACCTATTTAAAAGCACAAAGCATGAACCTTGAGCTTTTTTATCGTAACAGAAATACTCAAAAACTTCTAACATGCTTAACGTATATTTTGAGGTATATAAATATGTCACAGAACATTTGTAATTCTTTTATAGAATATATAAAGTGAACTCTTTTGTGGGCTGTTTTCACACTTATAGAGCTGCCCAGGGCCATCTTACCACATATTCACATTGGGCAGCTGCCCAGGAGCCCACAATCAGTACCGTAACTAGTAATTTTGGTGCCCTGTGACAGAAAGAAAATTTTTAAATAGGGACAGTGCGCGCCAAAGGCGTGCGCCCCCCAAAAATATGTGACTTCATAGGGTAGGGTTTGGGCCACAGAATAGTACCAATTCACATTACACTGTACAGTAGCTTCCATTATTCACATTACACTCCACGGTAGCGTCCATTACTCACATTACACCCCACGCCCCCACACTTGTGTCCATTACTCACATTACATAGCACAGTAGAATGCCTTATGCATGTTACACCACAGTAGAGACCATTATACATGCTATGCCAAGTAGAGCCCTTACACCTCATTCCTCCTCTTCCTCATCCCCCTCCCCCAGGGAGTATTGTCATTGAGCAGTGTGTGTGTGTGCGTGTGTGTGTGTGTGTGTGTGTGTGTGTGTGTGTGAGAGAGTGAGAGAGCAGGGTGTAGTGTCCAGTGCTTAAAGTGGTCCTAGAGAGATGGTGGAACTCACCCCCGACGGCACACATGTAATAATGGTATTGCGCGTGGCGTAGGCGCGCGCCACAAAAATGGGTGTGGTCTGAAAAAGAAAGGGGCGTGGTCACAGAATAGTAATAATGCCACAGTAGTAGTAGTAATGCCCCCAGTAGTTTAGCCCCAGTAGTTTACCTGCTTGTGGTTTAGCCGCCAGCAGTAATGCCCCCCTGTAGTTTGCCCCCTTGTAGTTTAGCCCCTGTAGTTATGCTTCCAGTAGTTTAGTCCCTGTAGTTATGCCCCCAATAGTTTGCCCCCAAGTAGTAATGCCCCTGTAGTTACGCCCCCAGTAGTAATGTCCTTGTAGTTATGCCCTGAGTAGTAATGCCCTCCTGTAGTTTGCCCCCAGTAGTAATGCCCTCCTGTAGTTTAGCCCCCAGTAGTAATGCCCTCCTGTAGTTTACCCCCAGTAGTTATCCCCTTTGTAGTTTGCCCCCAGAAGCTTGCCCCCTTGTAGTTGGCCCCCAGTAATAATGTCCCCCAGTAGATGCCCCCCAGTAGTAATGCCCTCCTGTAGTTTGCCCCCAGTAGTAATGCCCTCCTGTAGTTTGCCCCCAGTAGTTAGCTCCTTTGTAGTTTGCCCCCAGAAGCTTGCCCCCTTGTAGTTTGCCCCCTTGTAGCTTGCCCCCAGTAGTTTGTCCCAGTAGCTTGCTCCCTTGTAGTTGGCCCCCAGTAGATGCCCCCAGTAGTTTTCCCGCAGTAGATGCCCCCCAGTAGTTTGCCCCCAGTAGATCCCCCCAGTAGTTTGCCCCCTGTAGATGCCCCCCCAGTAGTAATGCACCCCAGTAGTTTGCCCCCAGTAGATGCCCCTATAGATGCGCCGCTACACTAAGGAAGAAAACAATTATAATACTCACCGAGCCCCACTCCCGCTTCCAGACGGCTGCAGTCCTCTCTCGCCGCTCGCTCCTCGGCACTATGGGAGAGACATCATGACGTCTCTCCCATAGCGCACAATGACAGCACCGGAAGCCGGAGCTCAGTACTAAGCTCCTGCCTCCGGCTGCCACCGGGCACCCACTGGTAACGCAATCTCAGCGGGCGCCCGGCATCTTCCTACACCGCTGCACACAGCGGGTTAGTTGAGCCGGAGGAGGCGGAACTGCGTTCCGTCTCCAAGTGGAACTGACGGAATGTAGTTCCGCCCTGTTTCGGCTCACTTTAACCCCTGGTAGTGTCAATGCGCAGAGTGTGTGTGTCAGCAGGGTGTAGTGTCAGTGAACAGTGTGTGTGTGAGATATAAGAGAGAGATCAAACCCCTCACCCACCCTAACACCCCCTCCCCTCCCGAGTACTTATGCTGTTGCTTACATTTCTTGCTGATAAGGAATGTCTCCTGTGCTCTAGTCCTTCCTAAGACACTGCTGGAGATGGATGAGCGGAGCTATGGGGGAGAGGAATCCTATGGTAGAGTAACGCAACCAACGGCAGTAGCAGCCGACAGCAGTGTCCCTGATGGCCTGGAGAAAGGGAGAGCTTGGGATTGGCACAGCCAGCCATCATGTTCAAGTCTGCTGCAGCGCTGCTGCTCCCGCCTTGAGAGTCGGTGCTGCGGGCGCTAGATGGTGGATGCTGCAGATTGCACAGGGAGGAGGGCGGAGCATGGAGCAGTCAACAGCAGAGCACATGGGGGAATAGGCGGCCAATTGGGGTGGATGCAGACAGTACGCTCACAGGGCAAATGCTCTGTGGGCTAAGCACCATCTGCCTACACCTAGTTATGGCCCTGCCCAGGAGTATAGGAGTTATTGAGCAGGCGCAGGTTGGGCTTTGGCCTTCTGAGCTTCGTAGGAGGCAAGGAATGCTCTCCAGCCACTCTGATTATGAATTACACAAAATCAAAATGACCAGGCAGCATTCTCTACCTGCCTCACAACCTACAGCCAGACAGTGAATGGCTATCAGCATGCTGATTGATGGCTCAAGCTATACACCAATCAGAGTGCTGATAATGATTTTCTGCCCACACATACAAACCATCAGGTAAATGCACACCTCCACCCACAATAAGCAAATCAAAGTCTAAACAACCCTTTCGGAACCAACCTTGAACACACCACACTCAGATAAGCTCATGGACAACATGTAAATAAAACACAATAAATATACAGCAAGAACACAACAGAGCAACGCAGCCAAAATACCAATACAAATCAGGAAGTGAGGTTACCAAATAAAGGGGGGCTGGTGGGGGGTGATAGCAGGCAACAAATCTGCTAGAGTTAGAGACTGCTTGACCTAACTTTTCCCTACCTTTCCCTGAAGACTCCTTCCCTGACTCCTGTAGCGAACCTGTATCAGCGCCATCGGACCACCCTATACTTTGAAAGTCACGGTCCTCTCCCATTTACACAAAAGACCATAAACATAACAATGGGCCTAATTCAGACCTGATCGCAGCAGCAAATTTGTTAGCTAATGGGCAAAACCATGTACACTGCAGGGGTGGCAGATATAACATGTGCAGTGGGTGGGTTATATTGTTTCTGTGCAGGGTAAATACTGGTTGCTTTATTTTTACACTGCAATTTAGATTTTAGTTTGAACACACCCCACCTAAATTCTAACTCTCTCTGCACATGTTATATCTGCCCCCCTGCACTGCACATGGTTTTGCCAATTAGCTAACAAATTTGCTGCTGCGTTCAGGTCTGAATTAGGCACATTGTCCATTCCTTGACACTCTGCCAGCTTATTTTTAACAGAAAAATTATACAACTAATTATTATTATTATTTTATTTTAATTATTATTATTATCATTAACCTTTATTTTGAGGAAGCCACAAGGGATCCACAGCACTTACAAAGTACATTATTAGATACATATAAAATAGATACATGACATGAAATGATTAAATATCACAGTCCAAAGGAAGCAGAACATAGTAGGATACAATACAATATAATCATGACAGTCTATGCCCACATGCCCCTTACATGCAATCAGACATCCCCATATCCACTTACATGTCCATTATACCACCCCACATGCCATCAGACCTCCTCCATTGCTTTACAAGTTCCCAGACCTTCTCCCCACAAACTAGCAAACCCACTTATAGTTTAGCCATAGTTTTTCCCACTGTCCCAAGCTATAGAATCTGGAGAATTATCTGTTTCAGTTGCTGTCAGTGTGGTTGAAAAATAAGTGATTTTACTTGGGATAGGAATGGTTAGCACCGAAACTTCACACTAAAACTATAATGTTCCCTTTTATCTACAATAATTTGAAAAAGTTGCTTTAAAAATGGAATTAAGGTAGACAATGCTATGAAATATGTTTGTACCTACCTATACAGCCACAATCACATAAAATAAAATATATTACCATCTAGATTACTTAGCACCCTCCTGGGATGACGCCTCGTAAATCTGGGATGCTGCTCTCACAATGCAAGCAGAACATATGCCATCAGTACCAGCAGAATCAACATCTTGCTACTCTCTGTCCCCTTTCTTATTGGTGCGGGCAATTGGGAAAGTGTTGGCCATAGGTTGCCACAGTAAACACAAAAATTATTTGGAGTTTGCACCTTCTAATTGATTTTCTTACTCATACCTATCTCAGAGGACATTTTAAACTGGTGAATAATAACCAGAGGAATGCTGTTTTAAGAAGCATTGTTTTATTAATCACAATGGGGGTAATTCCAAGTTGATCGCAGCAGGATATTTTTTAGCAGTTGGGCAAAACCATGTGCACTGCAGATATAACATTTGCAGAGAGAGTTAGATTTGGGTGGGTTATTTTGTTTCTGTGCAGGGTAAATACTGCCTGCTTTATTTTTACACTGCAATTTAGATTGCAGATTGAACTCACCACACCCAAATCTAACTCTCTCTGCACATGTTATATCTGCCCCCCCTGCAGTGCACATGGTTTTGCCCAACTGCTAAAAAATTTCCTGCTGCGATCAACTTGGAATTACCCCCAATGTCAATGGTGTCAATTATAGGAACACTGGGGATCATGCTATAACTCTTGAATACTGTAACTCCACTTTTATAACAATGTTTCTTTATTTCACTTTCATGAAAGTTCCTCACTGCTAAAACATTACATATTTTAAAAACCATATAGCAGTATGGTAGCGTCTCCGAGGGGACAATGGTGCAGAGATAAAACAAAATAACCTCAGACGAATGGAGAATGGATAAAACTTTTATGTGCTGTAAGGGCGGAAGTTATCTACTTCCCTCTTGTGCTGTCACTTCCTGGTCCTGATCACGAAGGGAACATAGACACAACCATAGTAGTATTGTAGAGCTGTTACAGAGCACTTTGAGAACTGAGAAACACTTTGTTACAAAGTTTAATAAAGCAAATTTAAAATGTAGGCAGAAATACTTTTCATGCATCATTTGTTTTTATATTTTTCTCTTATCAACTTGCCAACGGTACACACTGATTTAAAACTTAACGCAGCAGAGTTTTATCTCACTTTAAAATGGTAAAAACAAAATCATGTTATTCTGAGGCTTCAGATATTGCATGACAGCTGGTGGATCCAGAATGTATACACAACCCTATCACAACTTCAGATTTAAAGCGAACAACATATACAGTAATTCATATACTGTTATTTCATATAATTTTATTTCCCATAATGTTGTTTTAACTATATTTGTTACTAATTAAATACAGACTTAATATTAATTAACATATGCCACAAAGGTCTAAACATTTAGGATGAATAGACAGCACTTATTTTATGTACAACTGACATACACAGCAGAGGAAAAAGTATTGTACTTTGAAATTAGTGCAAAGATAGATACAGATCACCTGTTTCCGACATGGTTTAAGTCTACCATAAGCTTCACAGTGTGCTACATTTCCAAATAAAATGCATAGATTTGTAATGTTTAAATTTATATATATATATATATATATATATATATATATTTACAACATGTGATGGATGGCACTCCAAGGTTTTTTTTAAAAAGAAACGGACAGCTAACCAAGCTTTGTAGATCAACGTTTCAGGTGCTCTTTATTGGCACCTTTCGTCAGGATCCTGACGAAAGGTGCCAATAACGAGCACCTGAAACTTTGATCTACAAAGCTTGGTGAGCTGTCCGTTTCTTTTTAAAAAACCTTGGAGTGCCGCCAATAACATGTTGTTGATTGCCGGGTCATGTAGTGCCTCGGGAGGGCACCCAGGTACCTATTTTTGCTAATACAAAAATGATTAAAAACAGGCACTCTCTAAAGTATGAAAACTCTAAAAATACTGGAAAACCACTCCAAACTTCTGTTGTTTTCCTCCAGATCGGTACATAAGTGTTAGCGTGGGGTTGAAACGACACTTACATAGCAGTTCAACCTCGCGTTCCTTTAAAGGTATCTTTAAACAGGTTTGGATGAAATTGATCCTATCACAAACAGCAGTCGCACAGAATGACACTTACGTTTAGTTTCAGTCTCGAATGCACTGAAAGGTATCTTTCAAACGATCCCCATATATAATAGGTAGGAAGCAGCCAAAACCACCGTGCATAAAAACATACACAGGTTTTATTCATACACTGGAACAAACATAAAAGTTGCAGCAAAAAATGTCCAATGGAGGATAAATGTTCGTCACAGCATGGATAACTTCAACGCGTTTCAAGGATTCTTTCCTCTTTATCAAGAAGTGCTGTGTGGGTCCTGGCTTTCCTAAATTTATCCTGAGACGTTTTGAATCACATGACGATCTTGACCAATTCCAGACGAAGTCCAATCTCCACAAGGATGTATAACACCTGGTGCTCATATACACATGTCTCTGCATTTGCATAATCCAGGCTGAAGTGTGTTCAATCAATGTGAGCATCACAACCACAGATGTACAGATCAGTATACAGATAAAGCACACCTCATATATATCATATAAAACTCCAATCATATGACTCATGATCACCCGATGTTATAGCGGTAATACAAACTTTACAATAAATGTCAAAGGTAATCCTATATGAGGAATCATACCCGGACTAAATCTGCCCATGTCAGAAAATGGTTATACTAGGCTATATGACATACCATAACAATGGTGGCCACATGGACTGAGGAAGTTACCTTAATCAGAAGTGTGAGTTGATTATAACACACTATAATACTCTGGCGTGACCGGCTGGGGAATAACTATGTCCGCTACATTGATTGTCCCGATCACGTGACCGGAGTTTAAACTAATCACGTGACTCCACAAAGAGAATGAATGAATGAAACAGACCTTGAGCACTACATAGTTACAATATGAGACCTCACCATCAGGAGGAAAATGTAAGGGCTACCCTACAGAAGGTGAAACTGAACTGTCAAAGGGAATAAATGGCAGCACAGTTTTTAAAGAGGCAGCAAAAATAGAAGAATAGTGCTACAACAAAAAGGATGTAACCTAAATACCTGATAAGGAGGTCTCATTTACATATGTTTATTTAGAAGTATAATTTCCACAAGAATACAACAATATCCACATATTCACTAGGTCATGGCTCCAAATGCAGTGAACATGCGTGCGTGGAGAATGATCTTAAATTCATGTCCATTTTCTGTTGGTCCATATGGAATCATTCTAGTGTCCATGGTAGCTCAAAAAATTAGAGTAGACAAGATAAGAAGCAAGAGAGAAAGAAAGGACAAAAACATTTTTAGTTAGTGATAAATATATTTTTTAAATACCAGAAAAAATATATTATATGAACCACTTGATCTCAAACTCTAGATTTAACCCATTAGGGTAGGGGTGGGCAACATGCGGCCCGTGGACCGATCTTGCCTGGCCCGAAGTCCCCCACCAGTGAGCAATGACAAGCGGCCCGATTGGCTGAGCCGCTTGTCATTGCGCTACACAGCTCCCAGAAGCGGCGCCGCTGAGGAAATGCCGGTCACGTCACAGGGTCACCTGACCGGGATTTCCTCTGTGACGTCGTGCGCGGGGCGGCACGGGGGCGGAGCCACAGCAGGAGTGGACAGCGGGCAGCAGCAGTGACTCCGTGCAGCACAGCGGGCAGCGCGGATCATCTGGCAGCAGGAAACGAGGATCTGGCAGCGGGGATCTGGCAGCAGGCAGCGGGGATCTGGCAGCGGGCAGCGGGGATCTGGCAGCGGGCAGCAGATCTGCCACTGAAAAAAAGGTAAAGGGATCTGTGCATAACTTTAAAAGCTGTTATATGGGTCCAGGGGAGGGGGGTAGAGACTGCTCTATGGGTTTAGGGGAGGGGGTGGGAAGGGGAGTAGAGACTGCTATATGGGTCCGGGGGAGGGGAGGAGCTAGTAACTGTGCCCAGGGACAGAGACAGGAGCGGTGAATAACAGCATTACACAGGATGCTGTTTGTTTGTTTTCAGCATTGTTTTTTTATTTTATTTTTTTATTTTTTTTATTACTGGATTAATGTTTTTTTTTTTAGACATTTGTATTTTCGCTGTAAAAAAACTACATATGCAACGTACTGTATATTGTGGTGTGTGTTATTATAGTTATATATACTGTGTTTTTATAGTTCTATACATAACTATGGGCCTAATTCAGACCTGATCGCTAGCAGGCGATTTTTGCACTGCTGCGATCAGTTCGTCACCACCTACAGGGGGAAGGGGAAATCGCTGTGCAGGTGTGTGATCACAAGTGCAGAGAGCTGCACAAACAGAAGTTTGTGCAGTCTCTGAACAGCCCAGGACTTACTCTTCCAGTGCGATGATTGGAGCCTGAGCTGACATCAGAAACCCTGCCTCCAAATGCCTGGTCCCTCCAGCGTTTTTTCTGGACACTCCTCTAAAACGATCAGTTGCCACCCACAAACACCCTCTGCCTGTCAATCACCTTGCGATTGCCCGTGCGATCGCTTTGTTCGCACCATCCCGTTGCTGCCCGGCGCTGCGGACCGACGCACCTGTGCATTGCGGTGCATACGCATGCACAGTTCAGACCCGATCGGTATTGTATATACAAGATATTTTGTGTGCGGCCCTCGAATATTCACTGGAAGTGTTAAGCGGCCCCCCAGCTGAAATAATTGCCCACCCCTGCATTAGGGGCTAGGGTTCTAAGTTGATAAATGACCTTCATTTCCTCCTGAGCCAAAACCCTATCCACATTATGCGTTCTCCAGTTTCCTTTCACTACTTTAATTCCCATGAAGCTTTTTAAACCCTTTAAATTACAGATATGTTTCTCTTTAAAGTGAGCGGAGACACTGTGTGAGTCCAACCCCTTTCTTATGTTCCTAGTATGCTCGGACAGTCTCTCTTTGAACATTCTGCCTGTCCTACCAACAAACTGGAGCCCACAATGACACTCCAGTAGATAAATCACATTCCTACTGCAACAGGTAATAAAATCTCTTATGGAATAAACAGTTTGCATTTGATTCGATTTATACTCTACAATTTTTCTATCAATATTGCAGCTCTTACATATTAAACAGAAACCCTTTAGATGTTATCCTAGTCTGCATCTTCACAACTGGTAGGGCACTTTTTACAAGTACATTTTTTAGATTACCTGCCCTGCGGTAAATAAACCTGGGTTTATCATTAAGAATGTCTGACAATACCGGATCCTTCAATAAGATGTACCAGTATTTCTTAATAATATTTTCTAACTGTTTGTGTTGAGAGTTGTATTGAGTTATAAACGTAACTCCTTGATTAGTAGTGGATGAAAGGTTTCTTTTACTACTCTCCAAGGTTAAAGAGCGTTCCAATGCCCGTACTTCAGAGGATGCTCCAGTAATTAGAGCAGGATCATACCCTTTCCTCAAGAACTGATCCTCCATGATTTTAGCATGGCTATCATATAGATCCACAATGGTACAGTTCCTCCTAAAGCCACCTGAACTGGCTCTTGGGAATGCTCCTAATCCAATTTAAATGATGATTACTGTCAAAGCTAATAAACAAATTACAATCTGTTATCAGTGAAGATACATAGGTCCAAGAAATTAATCTCGGTTTCGCTGATACTGTAGGACAACTCAATATTACGATCATTGGAATTTAAATACTGACAGAAAGAATCCAAAGATTCACGACTACCGTCCCATATAAATAGGACGTCGTCTATATACCTGGTCCAGAGCACTAGGTTGGCACCCCATTGGTGGTCTGACCAGATGGTCTGTTCCTCCCAATGGGCCATGAATAAATTAGCATAACTAGGTGCCAACCTAGTGCACATCGCCGCCCCAAGCAATTGCAAGTAAAAACTCCCTTCGTACCAGAAAAAATGATTACCAAGTATGAGTGCCAGACCTTCCATAATAAATTGAACCTCTAACGGTTGCATTTTGGTTTGCATTAAATGAAATTGTAAAGCTTCTGCACCCTGATCATGTGAAATGATGGTGTACAATGATTTGACGTCTGCAGTAACTAGAATATAATTGGATTTCCACTCAATCGTGTCCAATTTCTTTATTACAGATATAGTATCTTTGCGATACGATTTCATACCATGCACCAAAGGTTGAATCTTATTATCTAAGTACTCTGACATATTAGACAAAATGGAATCGGTGCCCGCCACAATGGGGCGGCCCGGTGGTCGGTCCAAGCTTTTATGAACCTTGGGTAAAACATATAATACCGGGATCGCTGGATTCTCTATTTTTAAATAATTGTGTATGTCAATGTCAATATTACCTAAAGTGGTATATAATTCCAGAAACACACTAAATTTTTTTTGAATAGAATTAGATGGATCCCCTTTTAATTTCTTATAGGTATTACCATCCAAAAGCTGGCGAGCTATCTCAGTATGGTAGTTGTCCCTATTCAAGACGACCACCCCCCCGCCTTTATCGGCAGGTTTGATAACTATTTGATTGTTGTTCTTAAGCATGTCAATAGCTTTTCTCTGGTTTCTAGTTAGATTGTGTTTCCTAAGGGGCTTAAAGTCCGTTTTATCCAAATCTTCCTTTACGAGACGTTCAAACGTCTCCACGAAACAGCCCCTCTTATGTCTCGGGAAGAAAGTAGATTTCTTCTTAAAGACCTTGTGGTTATCATTAGGTATTTCTTGAGGGATATCAGAACTCTTATTATCCGCAAAGAACCGTTTTAACGATAATTTGCGGATAAAACGCTGCAAATCCACATATGTAGTGAAATTATCAAGATTACTTGACGGGGCAAATTTGAGTCCCTTTTCCAAGAGTTCCTGCTCATCCTTAGATAAAGTGTAATTATTTAGATTGTAAATCGTAGTTTTACTAGACTCGTTGTTTATAGGGGTCTCTAATGGTGTAGTGACCTGAATGTCCCTTTGTTTTAGGCGTAGCCTTTTCTTTTTGGACAATCCACAATACCTACCCGCTCTGCACCCCCTACTTTTCTTATCTTTACACACTATTATCTGTCTCTGGTTGGACCCAGACATTTCTCCAAAAAAGGACAGGGGGCAGATTGTTTAGCCCTACCAGTCCTATAAGAATTTTGTGGGTGAGAATAGTTATTACTTTTTCTATCATCCACAGAAAGATTTCTCCCGTATTTACCAGAGTAGGGAAGTGGAGATTTTTCCAGTCTCCTATATTTTGGGATATATTGGGACTGATGTATTTTCCCTCGATAATAATTCTGATTACGTCTGGGGAATCTTTTGGGGGAGGGATTTCTTCCCGGAGTAAAGCTCGGGGTCCGCCCTCTATCCCCATGTGTCTGATATCTATTCTGAGTGGGGGATGCAAATGCCATTCTATTCTCCTGAAATGGACGAGTGTGTGTATCTCCTATTTTCCCTATCGGTTTATTACCATTCCTAGAG
This sequence comes from Pseudophryne corroboree, assembly GCF_028390025.1. Taxonomy (NCBI): domain Eukaryota; kingdom Metazoa; phylum Chordata; class Amphibia; order Anura; family Myobatrachidae; genus Pseudophryne; species Pseudophryne corroboree. The sequence continues at coordinate 489,663,714 of NC_086448.1, read as the reverse complement.
TTATCATTAGGTACATGAATATTGCCATCTTCATAATCCTTCCTATCCCTATTAAACTTCTTATGTTTCTTCCTCATAAGGTCATTTTAATTTTTCTTTATTTTAGTAAGAATGCGTTCTTCTAACTCTTTATAGTTTTTCAGATCTGATGACGGTTTTGTTAAGGACTTCATAATATCAATTTCCCTCTCCACATCAGTTAACATGAGTTGTTTCTCTTTTATAATATGTTCCATTAATTTGAGATAACAGGAATATAATATCGAAAACCATTCCTTCCTAAAAGCATCAGATTCTACTTCAAATGATGGAGTTTTGTTAAGCCTCAGACCTCTTGGTATTAACCCATCTTTTACATAACGTTCTAGAGTAGCGATTTCCCACCACAAATTCCCTTATTTAAGGAGTAATTTTTATAATTTACGCATGGCACTCTCTAAAGTGTCATCCTGCAGTACTACATTACAAGCATCAGAATCAAACAAGTTCTGTAACAGATCTCTGCGCTCTTTCCTATGCTTGAACATCCTAAAAAATGTCTCACACGATTCTATTTACTGGGAACCTATTAAAAGGACAAACCACAGGAAATAAGCAGCTGTTATGGTATGTCATATAGCCTAGTATAACCATTTTCTGACATGGGCAGATTTAGTCCGGGTATGATTCCTCATATAGGATTACCTTTGACTTTTATTGTAAAGTTTGTATTACCGCTATAACATCGGGTGATCATGAGTAATATGATTGGAGTTTTATATGATATATATAAGGTGTGCTTTATCTGTATACTGATCTGTACATTTGTTGTTGTGATGCTCACATTGATTGAACACACTTCAGCCTGGATTATGCAAATGTAGAGACATGTGTATATGAGCACCAGGTGTTATACATCCTTGTGGAGATTGGACTTCGTCTGGAATTGGTCAAGATCGTCATGTGATTCAAAATGTCTCAGGATAAATTTAGGAAAGCCAGGACCCACACAGCACTTCTTGATAAAGAGGAAAGAATCCTTGAAACGCGTTGAAGTTATCCATGCTGTGACGAACATTTATCCTCCATTGGACATTTTTTGCTGCAACTTTTATGTTTGTTCCAGTGTATGAATAAAACCTGTGTATGTTTTTATGCATGGTGGTTTTGGCTGCTTCCTACCTATTATATATGGGGATCGTTTGAAAGATACCTTTCAGTGCATTCGAGACTGAAACTAAACGTAAGTGTCATTCTGTGCAACTGTGTTTGTGATAGGATCAATTTCATCCAAACCTGTTTAAAGATACCTTTAAAGGAACGCGAGGTTGAACTGCTATGTAAGTGTAGTTTCAACCCCACGCTAACACTTATGTACCGATCTGGAGGAAAACGACAGAAGTTTGGAGTGGTTTTCCAGTATTTTTAGAGTTTTAATACTTTAGAGAGCGCCTGTTTTTAATTATTTTTGTATTTGCTGTATGTGTGTGGGGATTTTGGAGGGTGAATCCCATCGATTTTAAACGGCAGCATTAAACTGTAGCGCAGGATTACAGACGTATATAACTTTTGACCTATTTTTGCTGTTGGAGTGCCGGTCATATCTGCTGTTATTGTATACTGTATATATATATATATATATATATATATATATATATACACACACACACACACACACACACACACACACACTGCTCAAAAAAAATAAAGGGAACACTTAAACAACACAATGTAACTCCAAGTCAATCACACTTCTGTGAAATCAAACTGTCCACTTAGGAAGCAACACTGATTGACAATCAATTTCACATGCTGTTGTGCAAATGGAATAGACAGCAGGTGGGAATTATAGGCAATTAGCAAGACACCCCCAATAAAGGAGTTGTTCTGCAGGTGGTGACCACAGACCACTTCTCAGCTACTATGCTTTCTGGCTGATGTTTTGGTCACTTTTGAAAGCTGGCGGTGCTTCCACTCTAGTGGTATCATGAGATGGAGTCTACAACCCACACAAGTGGCTCAGGTAGTGCAGCTCATCCAGGATGGCACATCAATGCGAGCTGTGGCAAGAAGGTTTGCTGTGTCTGTCAGCGTAGTGTCCAGAGCATGGAGGCGCTAACAGGAGACAGACCAGTACATCAGGAGATGTGGAGGAGGCCATGGGAGGGCAACAACCCAGCAGCAGGACCGTTACCTCCGCCTTTGTGCAAGGAGGAACAGGAGGAGCACTGCCGGAGCCCTGCAAAATGACCTCCAGCAAGCCACAAATGTGCATGTGTCTACTCAAACGATCAGAAACAGACTCCATGAGCGTGGTATGAGGGCCCAACGTCCACAGGTAGGGGTTGTGCTTACAGCCCAACACCCTGCAGGACGTTTGGCATTTGCCAGAGAACATCAAGATTGGCATATTCGGCACTGGCGCCCTGTGCTCTTCACAGATGAAAGCAGGTTCTCACTGAGCACATGTGACAGACGTGACAGAGTCTGGAGACGCCAAGGAGAACGTTCTGCTGCCTGCAACATCCTCCAGCATGACCGGTTTGGCAGTGGGTCAGTAATGGTGTGTGGTGGCATTTCTTTGGGGGGGCCGCACAGCCCTCCATGTGCTCGCCAGAGGTAGCCTGACTGCCATTAGGTACCGAGATGAGATCCTAAGACCCCTTGTGAGACCATATGCTGGTGCGGTTGGCCCTGGGTTCCTCCTAATGCAAGACAATGCTAGACCTCATGTGGCTGGAGTGTGTCAGCAGTTCCTGCAAGACGAAGGCATTGATGCTATGGACTGGCCCGCCCATTCCCCAGACCTGAATCCAATTGAGCACATCTGTGACATCATGTCTAGCTCCATCCACCAATGTCACGTTGCACCACAGACTGTCCAGAAGTTGGCGGAGGCTTTAGTCCAGGTCTGGGAGGAGATCCCTCAGGAGACCATCCACCACCTCATCAGGAGCATGCCCAGGCATTGTAGGGAGGTCATACAGGCACGTGGAGGCCACACACACTACTAAGCCTCATTTTGACTTGTTTTAAGGACTTTACATCAAAGTTGGATCAACTTGTAGTGTGTTTTTCCACTTTAGTTTTGAGTGTGACTCCAAATCCAGACCTCCATGGGTTAATAAATTTGATTTCCATTGATAATTTTTGTGTGATTTTGTTGTCAGCACATTCAACTATGTAAAGAACAAAGTATTTAATAAGAACATTTCATTCATTCAGATCTAGGATGTGTTATTTTAGTGTTCCCTTTATTTTTTTGAGCAGTGTATATAGGGACACACAGCACAGCACACTATTGGTACAAAACCATTGAGTGCTACAGTACTACTGATTTTGATTCTTTGAGTATCACATGCCGATTTTAAATATTGATCAGGTTGTGAATTATATGAATCTCCAGTGGGTTTTTGATTCCATAATTTCCACACTTTTATCCCTCCGGATTGGCCAGGCATTATTGGCTATGTACTCATAGTGGATGATCCACTTTTTACCAATGTTAATATCCCAGAGCAAATAAATCCAATGTTTGAGGCTAATTACTCAAATAAGATGTACCCCTGATGCGAGAGACGAAACGCGTTGGTTTATCAAATTTGTTGTGATCTGACCTCCAATTTACAATCATTGAAGGAGGAGTTCGCAAAATAAATATTTGTACATCTGCTCTTATGTGGACCACCACTGGATGTTAGTGGTGGTTGAAATGTTTTATGGACAGTTATATCAATACAGTATCAGATGATCATTTATAAATTTTAATAAATTTTGCATATTGGAATATAGGGGTGTTATAACAACCCCAAGGCACAATTACACTAATACAACATATATAAATATATATATATATATATATATATATATATATACATCCAGGTGGAACGGCACTCGGAGACCATAAAAAGTGTAGACATTTTATTCCATCATTAACGTTTCGGAGCAGCAAGCCCCGTCCTCAGAATGAACACATCATAACAACAACAAGTGAAAAACACTTACCCATTTAAATAGAACCCCATGCCGCCGGCGTCCTCCTCCACCGCTTCCGCCATCGCGTCTCCCTCCCCCTGCTGCTTCCGTCACGTCACTTCCGTGTCCCAAACAAGCGGTTGCCAGGGGAGCGCAAGCATGCGTTCCACCGCCGGTCAGCGCTGCGTTCCACAGTAGACAGGCGTGAAGGGCTTAGTCAGGGAAGGCTCTGCAAAGAGGAAAAGAAGGGGATCGGAGGCGCCCGCATCAAATAACAGTGCAATTAATATGTCCCGAGCAAAATGCATAGGCACATACCCACACAGACAATAAAAACGTGAAATACACAAATTTTGAGAAAGAGTGCAAAGACCCACATCAGCCGCACCTATATATGTCTTAATACACAGTTCATTAAGCCCAAATGTAAGAACATGTAAAACAACAACATATAAAGACACCAATGAGCAGTACAAATGAACCTATGTTTACCATTTCAGGTGTCATAGCTATATCAATGTATTCCAGTTTATTTTTTCATTGAGACCACCCGGAGAGATAGTCCCTAATCGGGTGATCCAACGTGCTTCCTTAATCAATAACGTTTTGGCTCTATCCCCACCACGTAATGACAGGGGGACGTGATCAATCATGAAGTACCGAAGGGATTCCAAGGAGTGGCCCGCTTGTTTGAAATGTTTAGCCACCGGTTGGTCAATCAATTTTCCCTCAAGGGTCAACTTGATTGCCGACCTATGTGCAGCCATTCGTTCTGAAAACTTACGGATGGTTTGCCCAACGTAAAAAAGTCCACAGGGACATATAATGATGTAAATGACATAGGTGGTGGAACAGGTAAGCACAAATCTTATATCATATTTTTTCTTCTGGCAGTGGGGGTGTTGAAATGCTTTACAGCTAAACATGAGACTGCAAGTGGTACATCCACTACACCGGTAGCACCCCGGTGCTTTGTAATGTACATTAGGTAGTTTGGATGCACCCATCCCTGTGATGTCTGTTCTAACCACTCTGTCCCTAATGTTCCTCCCCCGTCTAAATGCCATCATTGGGGCGGGCTGATGTAGCCCTTTAAGGTCTGGGTCAGTGGACACTATAGGCCATAGTGCCCGAGTGGCCCGTCTCATAATGGGATTGGAAGTGGTAAAGTCACAGGGAAACGGGATTTTTTGCCTACGTTGCTTGTAAGCAGGTTCGAGTAATAGATGTCTAGGTATTGACAAAACCTCAGCCTTAATGGCCCGTAAACGACCATTGTCATAACCCCGAGCCAGAAATTTAGTAATCAAAAGATCAATTTCGCTGTTAAGTACCAATGGGTCACTGGTAATGCGCGCAATGCGCATCATCTGGGACCGAGGTAAACCATTCTTTAAAGACTCAGGATGATGGCTAGAAGCCGTCAGCAGGGTATTACGATCAGTAGGCTTTTGAAACACCTCAGTCGTCAGAATGCCATTTTCAACCTTCATTGCCACATCCAGAAAATGCACTTCACTAGTGCTACAACAAAATGTAAATTTAATGGAGGAATCTCCACCATTAATATCTGACATCAATTTTCTAAATGAGCTTTCACCACCCGTCCATAACAGGAAGATGTCATTGATATAGCGACAAAACCATAAGACATTACCACTAATCTCTTGATTGTTAAAAAACATTTCATTTTCTTGTGCAAACATATATATATTAGCGTACGATAGGGCCACAGGGGACCCCATCACACACCCCCTCAATTGCAGAAAAAACTGTCCGTCAAACAAAAAGTAGTTACGACGGAGAGTTAGTTCAAGAAGGGTGAGAAACAAATCATGGTCAAACATATCATGAGGAAGATGAGACCTAAGAAATAAAGACATAGCAGCCAAGCCCCCAGTATGAGGGATCACAGTATAAAGGCTGCAAACGTCTAGACAGCAGAGTAATGTCCCTACAGGAAGTTGTTTAAACTCCTGTAATTTCAACAGGAACGAGGTGGTATCCTTCAAAAATGTTTATTGTAGAGGAAGATAGGATTGCAGGATGGAATCCAGAAACTGCGCAATGGGTCTATAAAGGGAATCAGGAGCCGAAATAATCGGTCTACCCGGAGGTCTTGAACTGTGTTTGTGCAATTTGGGCAGAGTGTACAGTACTGGAACCTTAGGGAATCTGACAGACAATGCTTTCATCATCTTTGAAGGTAATTTGCCCTCCAGCACAGCCGAATTCAAGATACAGTTCAATTCTGATTGGCTCTCGCACCGGCGGCTGGTTTGAAGTCCTACATGCCGCCGCCGACACCCGACATAGCCGCGCTCTCCTCCCTGTCAGCAAGCAGCGGTAAGCAGCACGGGGGGGGGCATCTGTATACCTGGCACTGTGGGGGCATCTGTATAACTGGCACTGTGGGGGCATCTGTATAGCTGGCACTGTGGGGGCATCTGTATAGCTGGCACTGTGGGGGCATCTGTATAGCTGGCACTGTGGGGGCATCTGTATAGCTGGCACTGTGGGGACATCTGTGTACCTGGCACTGTGGGGGCATCTGTATAGCTGGCACTGTGGGGGTATTTGTGTACCTGGCACTGTGGGGGCATCTGTATAGCTGGCACTGTGGGGGCATCTGTATACCTGACGCTGTGGGGGGCATCTGTATACCTGGCACTGTGGGGGCATATGTATACCTGGCACTGTGGGGGCATCTGTATACCTGGCACGGTGGGGGGCATATGTATACCTGGCATGGTGAGGGGCATATGTATACCTGGCATGGTGAGGGACATTTGTATACCTGGCACGGTGAGGGACATTTGTAAACTTGGCACTGTGAGGGGTATTTGTATACCTGGCACTGTGGGGGCAATTGTGGATCTGGCACTGCACTATTGGGGGCATATGTGTATCACGTCCCATTTTAACTGGCCATACCCATTTTTTGGGGCGCGCGCGCGCCTCCGGCGCGCACACACAGTACCTCTATGGGGCAGACCTACTGGGGGGCAGGGTAATTTTTTTCAATTGAGAATTTTTGTATGGCCCCCTGATTTTATAAATATCCAAATGGCCCTCGCTAGAAAAAAGGTTCCCCACCCCTGCATTAGAGAGTGCAATGTCTGGGCCCCTTGATAAATATATACAGTAAGGCATATATGATAATGTACAGTACCAGCCATGCACTGTAGAAAATACACCGAAGTCCTGTACAGTATAATACTGTATAATAACTGGATAATATATAATTCAAGTGCACAATCTGGAACTTGATCCCTAGAGGAGGGGGTGGCCCCTCAGGTAGTGGGTCCCACTGGGGATTGCCCCTGTGGGCCAGTCCGGCCCTGGGTACAGTAGCCTAAGTTGCAAAGTATTTTAGAGAGAAGGGAACATCTGTCTGTAAGATCTGAACATAAGGTTACTGAATACAATCCAGAAAGCTAGTGATGTCCGTATTTGGCGGGGTTTTGCTCTGCACAACCTCTCCAACACAGGTTTGAGATTCTTGGGTCAAGCTTTTACAGCCTGGTGTGCACATACTATACTACCATTGATACTGGAATTTACTTGCATGTTATTTTTGAAAATGTATAGCTCCGGATTATCGTCCTTCATCCCTGCCCACTCCCCATCTTCTCCACCAAGTCAACTTGTCATTTTATCTCAGAATGCACAGCACAGTTAATTTAGCATATTGAGTTTAAGCACTTTGAGGAGGAAGAGAGACTTTAGTATGGCAGGGGGGTTTGTTAGCTTTTTGGTGGAAGTGCAAAATTTGAGGGTACAGTATTGATAAATATGTAAATTTTAGAAGGGATATTGAATTGGATATTTTATTTTCAGTATGCCTGAGACAGAAGACAAATTAGATGTCAAATGAAGAATTTCATATTTCAAAAAGCAGAGTGGGTCTAGAGCTTGCAGGTAGCATTTGTGTGACCAGACCCAAAAGAATACAATAAGATAATGGGGTGGATAAAGAGAAACAATAACATAATGCTGAGCCATACAGTACATGGAACACAAGGGGGGGCATTCAGCTGCACCACCAGACACTATCTTCTGAAATCTGAGATATTCATCACCCCTCCTTGAGTAGACTGCTGTAGTATGGATCATTTTAGTCACAGTTGTCACTTATAACAAAATAAATGCAGATATTTTGTGCTGTAGAGATTTGATAATGTTGAGTAGAACTCAGATTGGTAGAGCTTAGGTAGAGAAATCCGAAAGTGATACTAACTATGACTGAGCAATTACAGCCAATACAACAGATGAATGTTTACACCATGTGTTTAGATCAGCTTTGATTGTAGTCAGTGTCACCAAGGTCCAATAAGTAGCTTTAAAAAGCTAGTAGCAATATTTAGTAATACAGATTCCCATGTACTTAAGCTTCTGAAGCTGTTATCCAACTTTTGTCAACTTTGTCCCAAATTAAAGATCCTAAAATCCTTGTTAATTAGGGTGTAGTATGTTATGCCGGCGGTCGGGCTCCCGGCAGCCAGCATACCGGTGCCGGAATACTGACCGTCGGCATACCGACAGCTGGGCGAGCACAAATGAGCCCCTTGCGGGCTCGCTGCACTCACCACGCTGTGGGCACTGTGGCACACCACGCTATCTATACTCCCTCCAGGGGGGTCATGGACCCCCAAGGGGGAGAAAAGCTGTCGGTATGCTGGCGGTCGGGATTTCGGCGCCGGTATGCTGGTCATCGGGAGCCCGGCCGCCGGCAAACCGTTAATTATACTAGTAAAAGTTTACTAGTTTAAATAGTTAACAAAGCTTAATTTTATCTTTTCTTGTTTCTGTCTGCTGTAGTCCAATGAAAAATTAAACTTTTTATTTTGGCTTGTTTTAGTACAGTGGGGAAGGGGGAGAAGAAAACAATGATGTCTCCACCAAGGGCGTAGCTACCATAGGTGCAGGGAGTGCAGCTGCTATGGGGCCCAGAGCTGATAGGGGCCCATCTTCCTTGTCAAAGATACATGTGTTATATATATTTTTCACTATTGGGTGATGCATAGAGGCACTTACAAACTTTTGCCTTGATGTCTACAATATATCTAGTTATGCCCCTGGAACTGCTCATTGTAATGTGGTATAAAATGAACACGAGGGTACTATACTGTTACATAATATGAAGTAGGGGCACTGTAATGTGGCATACTATGAACTAGGGACACTGTAATGTGGCATAATAAGAACTGGAGGCCCTGTATGTTATAATATGAATTGGAAGAACTGTGTTGTATAATGAGTACTGCTAGCCATAAAATGTGACATAATGTGAACTAGGGCACTACTATGGTTCATAAAATAAACTAGGGCATTACTATAGGGCATAAAATTAACTTCTGCAGAGAGTAATTTCTCTAGAATCATTGGGACAGGGCCCCTTCAAATTGTTGCCATTGGGCCCACAAAGTACTGCCTACGCCCCTGGTCTCCACACAATAACTTTGCCAATTGACTTTTCCACACTGGCCTCTTATGATTTGCTGATGGTGAGAGGAGTCTTGGAATGTTCCTGATTTTACCACAATTAAATTAAGACTAGTTTCTATTGATGAGAGAAAAAACAATACAATGTTGTGGAACGCCATTCAGTTTAATATGTAGAGCAAAACCTAATTTGTTATAAATGTAAGTAGGATTAATATTCAGGTAATAAATGTTTTAAAGCTAGTTAAAAACAAACAGTCTTTAGTAGACTTCATCTTAGACTGGCAAAATTGTGGGATGATGTAATTTAGGAATGTTTTGTGTACTGACCAAAATATGAATAATAGTGGTAAAGAGAAGCCTTGCTGCATTTCTGTTTTTCTCTAGGCCAGTGTTTCCCAACCTCGGTCTTCAAGGCACACTAACAGCTCAGGCTTTCAGGATACCCATACTTGAGCACAGATGGTTAAACCAAAATCACTGAGGAATTAATTAAATCACCTATGCTCAAGTATAGCTCTTCGTATAAACCAGGACTATTAGTGTGCCTTGAAGATTGAGATTGGGAAATACTACTACAGTGCCAATTTAAAACCGATATCCCCAATGCAAAAACAAATGCTGTTAATATTAAAAGATAGAACATTGGGGGTCATTACGAGTTGTTCGCTCGGTAAAAATCTTCGCATCGCAGCGATTTTCCGCTTAATGCGCATGCGCAATGTCCGCACTGCGACTGCGCCAAGTAAATTTGCTATGCAGTTAGGAATTTTACTCACGGCTTTTTCATCGTTCTGGCGATCGTAATGTGATTGACAGGAAATGGGTGTTACTGGGCGGAAACAGGCCGTTTTATGGGCGTGTGGGAAAAAATGCTACCGTTTCCGGAAAAAACGCAGGAGTGGCTGGAGAAACGGAGGAGTGTCTGGCCGAACGCTGGGTGTGTTTGTGACGTCAAACCAGGAACGACAAGCACTGAAATGATCGCAGATGCCGAGTAAGTCTGGAGCTACTCAGAAACTGCTACGAGGTGTGTAATCGCAATATTGCGAATACATCGTTCGCAATTTTAAGATGCTAAGATTCACTCCCAGTAGGCGGCGGCTTAGCATGAGCAAATCTGCTAAAATCCGCTTGCGAGCGAACAACTCGGAATGACCCCCATTGAGACAAGTGAAACATTTATCCTAAACACTTTATTCAAAGCTTTACACTTATTTGGTACCAGATGTATTTTCCTAGTAAGATGTTAATTCATCCAATTTAAAGCAGTGATAATTATTACAAGGAATCTTTTTATTTCCTGTCTTACATATTTTAGCGATATATATAAACATGTTACTATATTCAGTAAATCTTGAAGACTAAAAGGGACAAACTGTATATTTATTTTCACAGGTACATTAAGAACATTTTGAAAATCGAAAAAGTGTTAACTTTCTTCTTTTGCCACACATTTGCATATTTTGTGTACCGGATCAGTATACATAAATATAGAGAGTTGCGTGGAAATGTATAAATTAATTGTAATAATGATTCATTATATGAATATTTTATATTGTTACTAAATTTAACATACGCCTAGGTGAATGCCACTACCTACATTTTTCCACCACAGTGCAAAATATTAATTTACCATGATGATGATTGAAAGAAAGTTTTAATTGCCTGAGCATAGCTTTATCCCTAGAACTGATAATAATGTAACATCTGCTAACTGCAATGTAATGGTGTACTGGACATATAACTAGTGTAGAGTCTTGCAGAGAATTAGGGTCCTTTGACGTGTGCTGCAAGCTTAAATGTTTTGATCGAAATATGAACAAAATTATATTATCATAAAATCAAAATATTATTGTTAGTGCAGATATATAAAGGTTTTCTGTTTTGTAAATGCCTGCAAACTGGTATATGGTATAGTTAGTTGAGTTATCACATGAAACAGGAATGTTTCCTTTTCGCTGTTAATCTTTCTGTTAGTGCCTATACCCAAGTCTTAGTATTCTTGTTTGCAGAAGGGTGTCCACTGGGCTTCAACTTGGGAAACCCTTGTAACCTAGTTTTTGGGATTGGTGAACAATATTTTTTCCCATTTCCAATAAATTAACACAAGTACATCGATAGACAATATGCTGCCTGCGGCACTTGCATTTTATTTGTACAGAATTGCACAGTCACTTCAATGCTGCTTTGCAATTCCAAACAAAACAGAATAAGGCCTTTAGGTAGCTATAAGACAATATTCTCCAAAATATTAGATAGTACAAGAACAGTTCTGTAGATATATGGGACCTCCTATGCCAAGTTCCAAATTTATAACAATAATGGTAAATTCAGCTAAATTATTTCAACACTATCCAGACATGGATTATCTTCTCATTTCAGCAATATTACATTTAATGATTAAGTGCCATCCTTTAAATTTTCCTTTAGCTCCTTTCCCAGTATTAACCCTATTACTTATATACAGTTTAAGTACAGAAAATCATACATATTCTTATTAACATATGAATATTGCTATACTGTTTATCAGTCTTGAAAAGCTGTTCATAATATGAAACTGTTTAAGTGTTGCCAGTGACAACAGTACTATCAGGGCCGGCTCCAGGCATGTTCGACTGGAGCGGCCGCGCGGGGCGCCACTCTTTTAGGGCGCCGCACGCTGCGGCCGCCATATTCCTGCCTGGAGCCAGCCTTCAAACTGTGTGTGTGTGCTCGCAGCGCGCTGTGCGGCGCCGGCGTCTGACGTTAGACGCCGGCGCCGCGCAGCGCAGACGGAATCGTTCATCCGTCCAGCCGCCCGCCCGCCTGCCTGCCTGCCTGGGCCCACAGCAGTACTCCCCCTCCCGGCTCCCAGCACCGCAGTCCGCAGTGACAATGCCATGTAAGTTAAAATCTGCACTGTGGGGGCATTATATATCTGGCACTGTGGGGGCATTATGTTTATTCATGTGGGGGCATATCTGCACTGTGGGGGCATTATATATCTGGCACTGTGGGGGCATATCTGCACTGTGGGGGCATTATATATCTGGCACTGTGGGGGCATATCTGCACTGTGGGGGCATTATATATCTGGCACTGTGGGGGCATAGCTGCACTGTGGGGGCATTGATTCTTGCACTGTGGGGGCATATCTGCACTGTGGGGGCATTATATATCTGGCACTGTGGGGGCATATCTGCACTGTGGGGGCATTATATATCTGGCACTGTGGGGGCATAGCTGCACTGTGGGGGCATTGTTTCTTGCACTGTGGGGGCATATCTGCACTGTGGGGGCATTATATATCTGGCACTGTGGGGGCATATCTGCACTGTGGGGGCATTATATATCTGGCACTGTGGGGGCATATCTGCACTGTGGGGGCATTATATATCTGGCACTGTGGGGGCATAGCTGCACTGTGGGGGCATTATGTTTCTTGCACTGTGGGGGCATATCTGCACTGTGGGGGCATTATGTATCTGGCACTGTGGGGGCATATCTGCACTGTGGGGGCATTATATATCTGGCACTGTGGGGGCATAGCTGCACTGTGGGGGCATTATGTTTCTGGCACTGTGGGGGCATATCTGCACTGTGGGGGCATTATGTATCTGGCACTGTGGGGGCATATCTGCACTGTGGGGGCATTATATATCTGGCACTGTGGGGGCATATCTGCACTGTGGGGGCATTATATATCTGGCACTGTGGGGGCATAGCTGCACTGTGGGGGCATTATGTTTCTGGCACTGTGGGGGCATATCTGCACTGTGGGGGCATTATGTATATGGCACTGTGGGGGCATATCTGGCACTGGGGGCATTAATGTATCTGACACTGTGGGGGCAATAATGCATCTGGCACTGTGTGGGCACTTATGCATCTGGCAATATGTGGGCATTTATGTATCTGGCACTGGGGGGATTTATGTATCTGGCCCTGTGGTGGCATATCTGGCACTGTGCGGGCATTTTTATATATGGCACAGTGGGGACATATCTGGCACTGTGTGGGCATTTTTATATCTGGCACTGTGTGGGCACTTATGTATCTGGCACTGCGGGGGCATCATGTATCTGGCACTGTGGGGGGCATATCTGCACTGTGGAGGCACTTATGTATCTGGCACTTTGGGGGCATTTATGTATCTGAACTGTGGGTGCATATCTGGCACTGTGTGGCCATTTATGTAGCTGGCACTGCTGGGGGGCATGTCACGTGTAGCTGGCACTGCTGGGGGGCATGTCATGTAGTGTTCCCGCTAGGCGTCTGTGGCTAGGCAATGTGTCTCAGTGCTGTGCCTGGCGCAAAGTGTATAGGAGGTTCTACCTGGTGCAGTGTGTATTAGCTGCACTACTGTGTGGTGTAATGCAAATTGCCACTATTATGTGGCCACGTACCTTCCCCACGAAGTAACTCCCATTAATTTTTGCTGCGCGCCTTCGGCGCGCACTGTCCATGCTTTGACATATAGGTGTGGGAACAACAAGCAGTATGTACATCATTTTGCCCTCCTAACTTAAAAATGTGCCCTCCCTGTGATCAGCACCATGTCCTAAAAAGTGAACACTATCCTATGTAGCTGGCACTACTGGGGGGCATGTCATGTGTAGCTGGCACTGCTGCGGGGCATGTCATGTGTAGCTGGCACTGCTGCGGGGCATGTCATGTGTAGCTGGCACTGCTGGGAGGCATGTCATGTCTATCTGGCACTGCTGGGAGGCATGTCATGTCTATCTGGCACTGCACATTATGTGTATCTGGCACTATACTGGAGACATTGTGTGTAAGGAACACTACTGTGGCTATGTGTAAGGCTGCTAATTGTGTGAAAATATTTTTACAGTTTGATGATATGAAGTTACGAGTCCACGCCCACTTTTCCAGAGGCCACACCCACTTTTCCGGGAGCGCGCGCGCCTTCGGCGCGCGCATGGGGGGGGGGGGGGGGCGCTTTTACATTTTCTCGCTCAGGGTGCTAGTAGGCCTGGAGCCGGCCCTGAGTACTATGGTGTTTTTATACTGGGTGGTGTTGAAGTAGTAAAATGTATAAAATTCATAACATTTGATGATTAATATGGAAGTGTGCCCTCTCATTTGGATTTATATATGCACACAAACACACAACTGCAATACAATATTTCAGGTACAGTATTTGTAAAAATAAACAGCACAGACAATAGTCAGTAGTAGATGCCCATAAACTTGCTGGTGTACTTGTAAAGTAAATAGAAGGACTTGGGTCTGTTTCTAAAACTCGTTATACCAGGGATGTGTGGTGACCTAAATGGTTCAGGAGGTGCTGGCTACCACCAGAGCCAGATTTACAAGCAATAAATGAGCAAAAGGGTACATCTGCGCATTATACACAGGTGCAGCAGTATAAACTCCTGGAAATTTGGTGTGTTTAGAACAGAGATGTGCGGAAAAGATAGGCAGGGAAGGCACTGCCTCACCTGTCATAGACTTTTTACTCCAGAGATTTACCTATAAAAATGATTAGAATAAAGAAGATATTTCATATTTCTTTGTATTTTTCATATACTTTATACAGTCAAAACTCTAGTGCAAACTTTAGTATGACAGGAAAGGCTCTGCCTCATCTGCCTTACCCCACCACACGTCACTGGTATAGACTAGAGATGTGCCCAAACCCCCATGTTTTGGTTTTGGATCTGTATTAACTTCATGTTTTGGTTTTGACAAAACGGCCCTCATATGTTTGGTTTTGGAACATTTTATTATTATTATTATTATTATTATTTATAAAAAACCTCTAAAATCACATCATTTGTACATTTATCTTGTTCCTACAGTATCTTTAACCTCAATAACATTAATTTCCAGTCATTTACACACAATTTTGACCACCTCACAGCTCACAATATTCTTCACCAATATTAGCCAAGGTTGTCTAGCTAAACTATGCAACAACGCAGTGGCACAAACACACGTATTGTATATCTGTTTAAAAAGTGTTGCAAATTTGTAATGCAAAACTGTCCCCAATGCCCCTAAATAATACATTATGATAAGTGGTGCAAGATGGAATTGTCCTTGGCCCTTTCCACTCACTTTTATGTTGGATATTAAAAAGAACATGCACAGTTTAACAAACTAAACACATTAGCGACAGGGACTGGCATTTTTGTGGCTGAAGTGCTTGGTTTGTTTAGGCCCTAACAAATCAATTTTTTGGAAGGACTACCTCCGATCACTAAAGAGTTTGATGATAAGGGTGTTAATTAAATTATAATCCTGTAAAATAAATTTCATGAACCTGCTGCAAATGACATAACATGGAGGAGATGTCTGGATGCCTAACATCCCTACCTCTAATAACTTTGGCCTCACAAGTGGAGCAGATGCCTTCACAAATGTTGTCAGGATCTGACTTAAAATAATTCCACACCCAAGTGGTGGCTCTTTTGGTCTTATGCCCAGGCATCACTATCACTTTCTTTTTATCATGGACAGGAACTTTAACCACTAGCGGCTGAGTTACACAAATAACATTATCAACATCCTCATTCTCATCCCCAGTGTCAGATAGTAGTAGTACACACATATTCCCCTCATACTGTTCTACTTCCACATAAGCATCCTCAATTTCTATTATGTCCTCATCACCATCTTTACTTGTACTGCTCCCCACATTTGCAGATGGTGCATAAATGGTTGAAGGAGGTTAAAGAGGCTTCTCTATGAGGACAGTGAGAGAAATGTCAGACTCACAATACAACATTTCTCTTACATCCTATAGGATACTGGTGTCCACATTAGTACCATTGGGTATAGAAAGGTCCACTAGGAGCCACGGGCACTTTAGGAAATTGATAGTGTGGGCTGGCTCCTACCTCTATGTCCCAGTGACGTGCGGTCAGGTGAGGCAGAGCCTTTCCTGTCATACTTACGTTTAAACCAAAGTTTTGACTGAATAAAATATATGAAAAATACAAATAATTTGTTTGAAATATCTTCTTTGCATTATTCTAATAATTTTTATAGCCCAAACTGTGGAGTAAAACGTCTATGGCTGGTGAGGCAGTGCCTCATCTGCTTATGTTTTCAGGACATCTCTGATCAAAACTTACCACATTTCCAGGAGTTTATACTGCTGCACCAGTGTATAATGCCCAGATGTACCCTTTGGCTCATATATTAAATGGAATTCTGGCTCTGGGGTTAGCCAGTGCCTCCTGAGCCATTTAGCTCACCGCACGTCCCTGCAAGTATGTCCCTCCTACCAGACTTAGTTTAGAAAATGTGTCTGGAGTAGTCGGTCATGCTTGGGAAGCTCCTGAAGAGTTTTCTGCATTTATTTTCTTTTTTATTGCTTCCAGGCAGGTCTGGCTGGCACCAGACTGCCTGTTTCATGGGACTTTGGGGGAGACGTCCCAAACTCCCTAGGGTTAATGATCCCATTCCCCGCTGACAGGACACTGAGCTCCTGAGGGTCCTATTCGCAAGCCCTACCACGGCGAGCGTACAGACCTGCAGCACGCCGCCTCCCCTAACAGAACCAGAAGTAAGAAGAGTGGTGAGTAGGTGGCCAGAGTCCCGGTTAGTGGGTAACCGGCTGTAACGGCAGCACAAGGGGTAGGAGCACAGCGCTGACAAGCAGGCTGCGGCTCCAGGCTTCAGAGGCATACAGGGTGCTGTGTGTTCCGTTGTGAGGGGCGAGCTGAAGCCACAACACACATATACCCACACTGGCAGCAATTCTACTGGGGTTTTAACTAGAGATGAGCGGGTTCGGTTTCTCTGAATCCGAACCCGCACGAACTTCATGTTTTTTTCACGGGTCCGAGCAGACTCGGATCCTCCCGCCTTGCTCGGTTAACCCGAGCGCGCCCGAACGTCATCATGACGCTGTCGGATTCTCGCGAGACTCGGATTCTATATAAGGAGCCGCGCGTCGCCGCCATTTTCACACGTGCATTGAGATTGATAGGGAGAGGACGTGGCTGGCGTCCTCTCCATTAGAAATTAGATTAGAAGAGAGAGAGAGATTGTGCAGAGTCAGACAGAGTTTACCACAGTGACCAGTGCAGTTGTTGTTAGTTAACTTTTATTTATTTTAATATAATATATCCGTTCTCTGCTATATCCGTTCTCTGCCTGAAAAAAAACGATACACAGCAGCAGCCAGTCACACAGTGTGACTCAGTCTGTGTGCACTCAGCTCAGCCCAGTGTGCTGCACATCAATGTATAAAAGGCAAAGCTTATAATAATTGTGGGGGAGACTGGGGAGCACTGCAGGTTGTTATAGCAGGAGCCCCCAGGAGTACATAATATTATATTAATTTAAAATTAAACAGTGCACACTTTTGCTGCAGGAGTGCCACTGCCAGTGTGACTAGTGGTGACCAGTGCCTGACCACCAGTATAGTAGTATATTGTTGTATGTATTGTATACTATCTCTTTATCAACCAGTCTATATTAGCAGCAGACACAGTACAGTGCGGTAGTTCACGGCTGTGGCTACCTCTGTGTCGGCAGTCGGAACTCGGCAGGCAGTCCGTCCATCCATAATTGTATTACAATATATACCACCTAACCGTGGTATTTTTTTTTCTTTCTTTATACCGTCGTCATAGTGTCATACTAGTTGTTACGAGTATACTACTATCTCTTTATCAACCAGTGTACAGTGCGGTAGTTCACGGCTGTGGCTACCTCTGTGTCGGCAGTCGGCAGGCAGTCCGTCCATCCATAATTGTATTATTATTATAATATATACCACCTAACCGTGGTTTTTTTTTCATTCTTTATACCGTCATAGTGTCATACTAGTTGTTACGAGTATACTACTATCTCTTTATCAACCAGTGTACAGTGCGGTAGTTCACGGCTGTGGCTACCTCTGTGTCGGCAGTCGGCAGGCAGTCCGTCCATCCATAATTGTATTATTATTATAATATATACCACCTAACCGTGGTTTTTTTTTCATTCTTTATACCGTCGTCATAGTGTCATACTAGTTGTTACGAGTATACTACTATCTCTTTATCAACCAGTGTACAGTGCGGTAGTTCACGGCTGTGGCTACCTCTGTGTCGGCAGTCGGCAGGCAGTCCGTCCATCCATAATTGTATTATTATTATAATATATACCACCTAACCGTGGTTTTTTTTTCATTCTTTATACCGTCGTCATAGTGTCATACTAGTTGTTACGAGTATACTACTATCTCTTTATCAACCAGTGTACAGTGCGGTAGTTCACGGCTGTGGCTACCTCTGTGTCGGCAGTCGGCAGGCAGTCCGTCCATCCATAATTGTATTATTATTATAATATATACCACCTAACCGTGGTTTTTTTATACCACCTAACCGTGGCAGTCCGTCCATAATTGTATACTAGTATCCAATCCATCCATCTCCATTGTTTACCTGAGGTGCCTTTTAGTTCTGCCTATAAAATATGGAGAACAAAAAAGTTGAGGTTCCAAAATTAGGGAAAGATCAAGATCCACTTCCACCTCGTGCTGAAGCTGCTGCCACTAGTCATGGCCGAGACGATGAAATGCCAGCAACGTCGTCTGCCAAGGCCGATGCCCAATGTCATAGTACAGAGCATGTCAAATCCAAAACACCAAATATCAGAAAAAAAAGGACTCCAAAACCTAAAATAAAATTGTCGGAGGAGAAGCGTAAACTTGCCAATATGCCATTTACCACACGGAGTGGCAAGGAACGGCTGAGGCCCTGGCCTATGTTCATGGCTAGTGGTTCAGCTTCACATGAGGATGGAAGCACTCAGCCTCTCGCTAGAAAACTGAAAAGACTCAAGCTGGCAAAAGCACCGCAAAGAACTGTGCGTTCTTTGAAATCCCAAATCCACAAGGAGAGTCCAATTGTGTCGTTTGCGATGCCTGACCTTCCCAACACTGGACGTGAAGAGCATGCGCCTTCCACTATTTGCATGCCCCCTGCAAGTGCTGGAAGGAGCACCCGCAGTCCAGTTCCTGATAGTCAGATTGAAGATGTCAGTGTTGAAGTACACCAGGATGAGGAGGATATGGGTGTTGCTGGCGCTGGGGAGGAAATTGACCAGGAGGATTCTGATGGTGAGGTGGTTTGTTTAAGTCAGGCACCCGGGGAGACACCTGTTGTCCGTGGGAGGAATATGGCCGTTGACATGCCAGGTGAAAATACCAAAAAAATCAGCTCTTCGGTGTGGAGGTATTTCACCAGAAATGCGGACAACAGGTGTCAAGCCGTGTGTTCCCTTTGTCAAGCTGTAATAAGTAGGGGTAAGGACGTTAACCACCTCGGAACATCCTCCCTTATACGTCACCTGCAGCGCATTCATAATAAGTCAGTGACAAGTTCAAAAACTTTGGGTGACAGCGGAAGCAGTCCACTGACCAGTAAATCCCTTCCTCTTGTAACCAAGCTCACGCAAACCACCCCACCAACTCCCTCAGTGTCAATTTCCTCCTTCCCGAGGAATGCCAATAGTCCTGCAGGCCATGTCACTGGCAAGTCTGACGAGTCCTCTCCTGCCTGGGATTCCTCCGATGCATCCTTGCGTGTAACGCCTACTGCTGCTGGCGCTGCTGTTGTTGCCGCTGGGAGTCGATGGTCATCCCAGAGGGGAAGTCGTAAGCCCACTTGTACTACTTCCAGTAAGCAATTGACTGTTCAACAGTCCTTTGCGAGGAAGATGAAATATCACAGCAGTCATCCTACTGCAAAGCGGATAACTGAGTCCTTGACAACTATGTTGGTGTTAGACGTGCGTCCGGTATCCGCCGTTAGTTCACAGGGAACTAGACAATTTATTGAGGCAGTGTGCCCCCGTTACCAAATACCATCTAGGTTCCACTTCTCTAGGCAGGCGATACCGAGAATGTACACGGACGTCAGAAAAAGACTCACCAGTGTCCTAAAAAATGCAGTTGTACCCAATGTTCACTTAACCACGGACATGTGGACAAGTGGAGCAGGGCAGGGTCAGGACTATATGACTGTGACAGCCCACTGGGTAGATGTATGGACTCCCGCCGCAAGAACAGCAGCGGCGGCACCAGTAGCAGCATCTCGCAAACGCCAACTCTTTCCTAGGCAGGCTACGCTTTGTATCACCGCTTTCCAGAATACGCACACAGCTGAAAACCTCTTACGGCAACTGAGGAAGATCATCGCGGAATGGCTTACCCCAATTGGACTCTCCTGTGGATTTGTGGCATCGGACAACGCCAGCAATATTGTGTGTGCATTAAATATGGGCAAATTCCAGCACGTCCCATGTTTTGCACATACCTTGAATTTGGTGGTGCAGAATTTTTTAAAAAACGACAGGGGCGTGCAAGAGATGCTGTCGGTGACCAGAAAAATTGCGGGACACTTTCGGCGTACAGGCACCACGTACAGAAGACTGGAGCACCACCAAAAACTACTGAACCTGCCCTGCCATCATCTGAAGCAAGAAGTGGTAACGAGGTGGAATTCAACCCTCTATATGCTTCAGAGGTTGGAGGAGCAGCAAAAGGCCATTCAAGCCTATACAATTGAGCACGATATAGGAGATGGAATGCACCTGTCTCAAGTGCAGTGGAGAATGATTTCAACGTTGTGCAAGGTTCTGATGCCCTTTGAACTTGCCACACGTGAAGTCAGTTCAGACACTGCCAGCCTGAGTCAGGTCATTCCCCTCATCAGGCTTTTGCAGAAGAAGCTGGAGGCATTGAAGAAGGAGCTAACACGGAGCGATTCCGCTAGGCATGTGGGACTTGTGGATGCAGCCCTTAATTCGCTTAACAAGGATTCACGGGTGGTCAATCTGTTGAAATCAGAGCACTACATTTTGGCCACCGTGCTCGATCCTAGATTTAAAGCCTACCTTGGATCTCTCTTTCCGGCAGACACAGGTCTGCTGGGGTTGAAAGACCTGCTGGTGACAAAATTGTCAAGTCAAGCGGAACGCGACCTGTCAACATCTCCTCCTTCACATTCTCCCGCAACTGGGGGTGCGAGGAAAAGGCTCAGAATTCCGAGCCCACCCGCTGGCGGTGATGCAGGGCAGTCTGGAGCGACTGCTGATGCTGACATCTGGTCCGGACTGAAGGACCTGACAACGATTACGGACATGTCGTCTACTGTCACTGCATATGATTCTCTCAACATTGATAGAATGGTGGAGGATTATATGAGTGACCGCATCCAAGTAGGCACGTCACACAGTCCGTACTTATACTGGCAGGAAAAAGAGGCAATTTGGAGGCCCTTGCACAAACTGGCTTTATTCTACCTAAGTTGCCCTCCCACAAGTGTGTACTCCGAAAGAGTGTTTAGTGCCGCCGCTCACCTTGTCAGCAATCGGCGTACGAGGTTACATCCAGAAAATGTGGAGAAGATGATGTTCATTAAAATGAATTATAATCAATTCCTCCGTGGAGACATTGACCAGCAGCAATTGCCTCCACAAAGTACACAGGGAGCTGAGATGGTGGATTCCAGTGGGGACGAATTGATAATCTGTGAGGAGGGGGATGTACACGGTGATATATCGGAGGGTGAAGATGAGGTGGACATCTTGCCTCTGTAGAGCCAGTTTGTGCAAAGAGAGATTAATTGCTTCTTTTTTGGGGGGGGTCCAAACCAACCTGTCATATCAGTCACAGTCGTGTGGCAGACCCTGTCACTGAAATGATGGGTTGGTTAAAGTGTGCATGTCCTGTTTTGTTTATACAACATAAGGGTGGGTGGGAGGGCCCAAGGATAATTCCATCTTGCACCTCTTTTTTCTTTTCTTTTTCTTTGCATCATGTGCTGATTGGGGAGGGTTTTTTGGAAGGGACATCCTGCGTGACACTGCAGTGCCACTCCTAGATGGGCCCGGTGTTTGTGTCGGCCACTAGGGTCGCTAATCTTACTCACACAGCTACCTCATTGCGCCTCTTTTTTTCTTTGCGTCATGTGCTGTTTGGGGAGGGTTTTTTGGAAGGGACATCCTGCGTGACACTGCAGTGCCACTCCTAGATGTGCCCGGTGTTTGTGTCGGCCACTAGGGTCGCTAATCTTACTCACACAGTCAGCTACCTCATTGCGCCTCTTTTTTTCTTTGCGTCATGTGCTGTTTGGGGAGGGTTTTTTGGAAGGGACATCCTGCGTGACACTGCAGTGCCACTCCTAGATGGGCCCGGTGTTTGTGTCGGCCACTAGGGTCGCTTTTCTTACTCACACAGCGACCTCGGTGCAAATTTTAGGACTAAAAATAATATTGTGAGGTGTGATGTGTTCAGAATAGGCTGAAAATGAGTGTAAATTATGTTTTTTGAGGTTAATAATACTTTGGGATCAAAATTACCCCCAAATTCTATGATTTAAGCTGTTTTTTAGGGTTTTTTGAAAAAAACACCCGAATCCAAAACACACCCGAATCCGACAAAAAAAATTCGGTGAGGTTTTGCCAAAACGCGGTCGAACCCAAAACACGGCCGCGGAACCGAACCCAAAACCAAAACACAAAGCCCGAAAAATTTCCGGCGCTCATCTCTAGTTTTAACCCACTGTAGAACAGAAATTACTTCAGCCAGTATAAAAAAACTGGGAAGACTGTGCTCCATTAAGGGGGCGGGGCTTCACTATGAGCCGATCCAGCAGCTCACCAGTGCCATTTTCCCTCTGCAGCTAAACACAGTCAGACTGGCAGGGAAGCGCAGCTCCTCCACAAGGACTCCAGAGCACCTCAGCGGTACCAAGGGGTCATCGCATAGGGGGGAGCAATACTTGGTATATTAAATCCTATTTAGGGTACTTAGTTTGTGACCAAGCTAAACTTGTACTTTAGCTATAGGGGCACTGTGTGGCTGGCTCCATTATACTCTGTGTCTCCCTATGTTTTACCCTATTTTCCTTGTATCTGTATTCTTTCACATTTACTATGTCAAAGGAGTGTGTATCATGCACAGAAGAGTGTTTTTCTCAATCTGGGGGATCACTGCCATGTACTCAAGATAGTACACATTCTCAGGATAGTGGATCTGAACCAGTATGGTTAGTTAGATTCATTAAAAGGGATGATTTCAAATATTTCGAATAAATTATCCCAAAATGAGGAGACGCAATACTTATGGCAATCTGTTGATGACCTGATGAATAGCTATTCAGTGGTCATTCCAGCCTCTCAGACTCCTACCATTTGTTCACAGAAGCGTACTCTGGCCCAAATCATGCAGGCTGATACTGATGATGATGATGATGTATCAGACCCGGAGTAGGGTGAGGTGGACTCAGGAGGGGGTTATGCAGCTTTGTCACAGGGTGTACAGGCCCTGATAGAAGCTATTAGAGATGTCCTGCACATCCCTGATAAGGTATCAGAGGATGAGGAGGAATCTTATTTTAATGTGAAAATTGAAATCCCCAGCTACTTTCCCTGCATCTAAGGAATTAAATTCCCTATTTGAAGCAACTAGGGTAGATCCTGACAAGAAGTTTCAGGTCCCAAAATGGTTACTCACATCCTTCCTGTTTCCTCAGGATTACAGTGACAGAAAGAAAATTAGTACACACTACACAGCGCAAAATGTAGTACCAAGTTTAAACACCCTGGTGGAACCAAGGATAAAAGGATGTATATCAGCTAAATAACATAGGAGTCTTTAGAGCCTTTGGTATTCTCGATCGTGCATATACAAGGATAAAAGAAAACATATAAATAGTGCAACAAGTTTTCACAAACAGCACACTATTTTATTTCCAGGTTTGCACTTACAATGACGAGAATAGGATCAGGCATGTAGTATAAATCAATCCGGATGAGCCACCTGATTTAGAGATGAATGGTGCAGGGGTTTTCCGCAGCAATATATGGAAGAAGAATAAAACAAAATAGTGCAGCGTGTCATTTAATACAAGATGCACTTACAACAGAAACGATAAAAACAGCATGTTACATCCCCACAGAGGCTGAACAGCAGCGTGCTGGATCCTTCAAAGCCCAGATGTATATAAGGACAGGATAGGTTAACAGGTCCAGACACTTGAAAACCACCCAGGTAAGCTGCACAGCAGCGTTACTAGCCAGGGAGATCCTGAGCCACGCTTAATGCGTTTTCAGCATTTCAACTCAAAATCAGTGTTGAGACCGTTGGAAACAAGGGTTCTCAACCTATATATCCAAGCAAATACTCCCAAGAGTATGAACACGTGATGTGGAAAAACGCTTATCTCAGTCTGAGATGCGTTAGTTATATAAGCTGACGACTTTCGCCGCTTTGGAACGCACGGCCATTCTGGTTCCGGCCGTGACGTCACTAAGATACAGACATCGACTTCTGGTTATTAAAGCTTACCCAGGTGCCCGGGATAACTGGCAATTATTAGGACATATAAGGATTATTCAGCAGAGCCAGCACACGCTTCTGACGAAGGACGTAGGTCTGAAACGTATTAAGCGTGGCTCTGTATCTTCCTGGCTAGTAACGCTGCTGTGCTGCTTACCTGGATGGTTTTCAAGAGTCTGGACCTGTTAACCTATCCTGTCCTTATATACATCTGGACTTTGAAGGATCCAGCACGCTGCTGTTCAGCCTCTGTGGGAACATAACATGCTGTTTTTATCGTTTTTGTTGTAAATGCATCTTGTATTAAATGTGTTTCTTATTATAGACACGCTGCACTATTTTGTTTTATTCTTCTTCCATATATTGCTGTGGAAAGCCCCTGCACCATTCATCTCTAAATCAGGTGGATCATCCGGTTTAATTTATACTACATGCCTGATCCTATTCTCGTCATTGTAAGTGCAAACCTGGAAATAAAATAGTGTGCTGTTTGTGAAAACTTGTTGCACTATTTCTCTGTTTTCTTTTATCCTTGTATATGCACGATTGAGAATACCAAAGGATCTAAAGACTCCTGTGTTATTTAGGTGATATACATCCTTTTATTGTAGTGTTGGTTCCACCAGGGTGTTTAAACTTGGTACTACATTTTGCGCTGTGTAGTGTGTACTATTTTTCTTTCTGTTACTATTACCAAGGTATTTTGGATGTATACCTTGTACACTTTATTTTAGCTGCATATGTGGTTAAACTGCGCATTTTCTTTTACAATTTTTTTTTCCTCAGGATGACAGGAAAAAATGGGAAAACCCACCGATAGTTGACTCATCGGTTTCTAGGCTGTACCGTAAGATAGTTTTACCTATCCCTGGGGCAGCTTCCTTGAAGGATGCTGCAGACTGCAAGATTGAGACCACTCTCAAATCTCTGTACACAGCTGCAGGGGTGGCCCAGAGACCCACTATGTCTTGTGCACAATGGGTGTTCAAGTTCAAGATGGAGTCTCTGAGAGCGGTAATCTCAGGTCTGGCGGAGGGGGAATTCTTGGTGTCTCTGGATATCAAGGATGCATACCTTCATATTCTGATTTGGCTGCCTAATCAGGCTTATCTAAGGTTTGTATTACAGGACTGTCACTACCATTTCAATACCCTGCCATGGCCTCTCTACGGCACTGAGGGTGTTCACCAAGGTAATGGCAGAGATGATGTTTCTCCTCCGCAAACAGGGAGTGAACATAATACTGTACGTGGACAATCTGCTGATAAAAGCACGATCTAGGGAGAGTTTGTTAGTCAACATTGCCCTCTCAACCTGACTACTCCAGGATCACGGGTGGATTTTGAAAATACCAAAATCTCATCTGGAATCAACACGGAGGCTTCCGTTCCTGGGGATGATATTGGATACGGAGGCGCAGAAGGTATTCCTTCCATTGGAAAAAGCATTGGTTATCCAGTTGATGGTGCGGGATGTTCTAAGACAAACCTGGACATTGGTGCATCTATGCATTCACCTACTGGGAAAGATGGTAGCCTCTTACGAGGCACCGCAGTATGGAAGGTTTTACGCAAGGCCTTTCCAGCTGGATCTGTTGGACAAATGGTCCGGATCACATCTTCACATGCACCAGAGGATCTGTTTGTCGCCAAAAGCAAGGATTTCTCTTCTGTGGTGGCTTCAGACTTCTCACCTGACCGAGGGTCGAAGGTTCAGGATTTAAAATTGGATTCTGCTAATTACAGACGCAAGCCTCAGAGGTTGGGGAGCAGTCACCCAGGGGGAAAAGTTCCAAGGAAAATGGTCAAGTCAGGAAGCTATTCTTCCAATTAACATTCTTGAACTAAGGGCCATATACAATGCCCTTTTATAGGCATCGCATTTTCTTCAAGATCAAGCCATTCAGGTTCAGTCGGACAATGTGACGGCAGTAACGTACATAAACCGACAGGGTGGAACAAAGAGCAGGGCAGCAATGTCAGAGGTAACAAGGATTCTCCTGTGGGCAGAAAGATACACTGTGGCATTGTCTGTGATCTTTATTCCAGGAGTATACAATTGGGAAGCAGACTTCCTCAGCAGACACAACCTCCACCCAGGAGAGTTGGGCCTTCACCCGGAGGTGTTCGAGTGCTTGACACGTCGGTGGGGAATGCCACAAATCGACATGATGGCCTCTCATCTCAACAAGAAGCTCAAGTGGTATTGTTCCAGGTTGATGGACCCGCAAGCAGTGGTGGTGGACACTCTGGTGACTCCATGGGTCTACCAGATGGTGTACGTGTTTCCACCACTTCCATTGATCCCAGTGATTCTCAAAAGAATAAAAAGGAAAAAGGTTCTAGCAATTCTCATTGCTCCAGACTGGTGAAGAAGGGCCTGGTATGCGGATCTACTAGAGATGCCTCTACCTCTTCGCAAGGACTTTCTCCAACAGGGGCCATTCGTCTATCAAGACTTACCACGGCTACGTTTGACGGCATGGAGGATGAGCATCAAATTCTAGCTCGGAAAGGGATCCCGGATAGGGTTATTCCAACCCTGATCCAAGCCAGAAAGGGGGTAACATCTAAACATTACCACAATATTTGGAAAAAATACGTCTCTTGGTGTGAGAGCAGGAAATTTCCTGCGGTGGAATTTCAACTGGGATGTTTACTCCTTTTTCTGCAGTCAGGTGTGGATGTGGGCCTACGTTTGAGCTCCATAAAAGTCCAGATTTCGGCCTTATCCATTTTCAACCAGAAACAATTGGCTTCTCACCCTTAGGTTCAGACATTTTTGAATGGGAATTCTGAACATCCAACTGCCCTTTGTGGCTCCTACGGCACCTTGGGATCTCAATGTGGTGTTGTAGTTCCTGAAATCGGAATGGTTTGAGCCTCTACAGGATGTTGACGTCAAGTTTCTTACGTGGAAGGCTGTCATGCTGTTGGCCTTGGCTTCTGCGAGGCGTGTGTCGGAGCTGGGGGCGTTGTCTCACAAAAGCCCTTATTTGATTTTTCATGAAGATAGGGCTGAACTCAGAACTCATCAGCAATTTCTTCCAAATGTGATGTCTGCGTTTCAGATCAACCAACCTATTGTGGTTCCGGTGGTTACCGACACCTCTGCTAATTCAAAGTCCTTGGATGTTGTGAGGGCTTTGAATATCTATGTGAAGCGGACAGCTCATCACAGAAAATCTGACTCGCTGTTTGTTCTCTATGATCCTAATAAAACTGGGTGTCCTGCTTCAAAGCAGACAATTGTATGCTGGATCAGGCTTACTATTCTGCATGCTTATTCCATGGCAGGTTTGCCGTGTCCAAAATCTGTACAGGCCCACTCTACTAGATCGGTGGGTTCTTCCTGGGCGGCTGCCCAGGGTGTCTCGGCTTTACAGTTCTGCCGAGCAGCTACTTGGTCAGGTTCGAACACGTTTGCTAAGTTCTACAAGTTCGATACTTTGGCCTCTGAGGACCTTCAGTTTGGTCAATCAGTTCTGCAGAACCTCAGCACTCTCCCACCCGGATTGGGAGCTTTGGTACATCCCCATGGTACTAATGTGGACCCCAGTATCCTCTAGGACGTAAGAGAAAATAGGATTTTAATTATCTACCTGTAAATCCTTTTCTTGTAGTCCATAGAGGATACTGGGCGCCCGCCCGGTGCTTCGTTTCTTCCTGCACTGTTACTTGGTTAAGTATTGCTGGTTCAGCGGTTGCTGTTCCTGGTTTAAAATTTGGTTAGCTTAGCTTTCCTCTAGTTTGGGTGTGCTGGTTCGGAATCTCACCACTATCCTTTTATATCCCTCTCTCAAAGTATTTCAGTCTCCTCGGGCACAGTTTCCTAGACTGAGTCTGGTAGAAGGGGCATAGAGGGAGGAGCCAGCCCACACTATCAATTTCTTAAAGTGCCCATGGCTCCTAGTGGACCCGTGTATGCCCCATGGTACTAATGTGGACCCCATTATCTTCTACGGACTACGAGAAAAGGATTTACCAGTACGTAATTAAAATCCTATTTTTTTTTACTACTTTTTTCACAAATGACAGCTCACACAGCAGAGTATCACAGCGCTTATATAAGTTGAAAAACCAAAAAAAGAGAAAGCGCTATTCACATTTGATGTGGATTTTTATTTTTCCTTAATTAACAATTTTCATTAAAAGCACATTATATGTATTCAAATGCCGGCCGGCAATGCACAGACAATAAAAATAGATATATTAGTATATTACAATAAACTCAGTAATAATATTCAGGATATATCCTTTCACCTGTATGTTATAAGTATAATGACTTTAATTTATGGTCTATCTATAAAAATGTAACAACCTTGTAATCTTCTCACATGAGTATATTGTTACTATTGTGGCTACACAAATATTGATCCTTTGCCTTTGTAACAATATTTAGACCATACAGATGTCCGTGGCTCCTGTATTAATGGAGTGCATGTGTTCACAGACAAACTTGTAGTAGGTATGTTTAAAGGTGTTTGAAGGCAGTTCATATATGAGGTTAATGCATGGATAATGATTATACCACTGTGTGGATAATAAATGAAAGTACCGTGCAGATGTCTCTGTTAAACCACAATGGTTGTAATGCTCCTCCTGGCTGTTATCCCGTAAACGCCTTTGTTTGGAGTTTGAACGGCTTTCATCCACGGTATACTCTCTCTTTCCTCCCGGCCGGAAAGCACTATCCTCGGCCTTATCCGGAGTCCGTGAATGGGTGATGTTTGAGAGTTTTCTCCTCTCCACAAGGACTGTGCTCAGTTTTTCCTCCCGGCCGGTAAGCACTCCCCTCGGCCTTATCCGGAGTCTGTGAGCAGGTGATGGTGAAAGTTTCTCCTCTCCACGAGGACTGTGCTCCGCTGGCTGACTGGTGAACTCGGTCTACAATGCAGTGTGACCGGAGATGCTGACAGACGCGTTTCTCCGCCTACTTGCAGATATCGGCGGCTTCCTCAGTGTCAGTGACACTGAGGAAGCCGCCGATATCTGCAAGTAGGCGGAGAAACGCGTCTGTCAGCATCTCCGGTCACACTGCATTGTAGACCGAGTTCACCAGTCAGCCAGCGGAGCACAGTCCTCGTGGAGAGGAGAAACTTTCACCATCACCTGCTCACAGACTCCGGATAAGGCCGAGGGGAGTGCTTACCGGCCGGGAGGAAAAACTGAGCACAGTCCTTGTGGAGAGGAGAAAACTCTCAAACATCACCCATTCACGGACTCCGGATAAGGCCGAGGATAGTGCTTTCCGGCCGGGAGGAAAGAGAGAGTATACCGTGGATGAAAGCCGTTCAAACTCCAAACAAAGGCGTTTACGGGATAACAGCCAGGAGGAGCATTACAACCATTGTGGTTTAACAGAGACATCTGCACGGTACTTTCATTTATTATCCACACAGTGGTATAATCATTATCCATGCATTAACCTCATATATGAACTGCCTTCAAACACCTTTAAACATACCTACTACAAGTTTGTCTGTGAACACATGCACTCCATTAATACAGGAGCCACGGACATCTGTATGGTCTAAATATTGTTACAAAGGCAAAGGATCAATATTTGTGTAGCCACAATAGTAACAATATACTCATGTGAGAAGATTACAAGGTTGTTACATTTTTATAGATAGACCATAAATTAAAGTCATTATACTTATAACATACAGGTGAAAGGATATATCCTGAATATTATTACTGAGTTTATTGTAATATACTAATATATCTATTTTTATTGTCTGTGCATTGCCGGCCGGCATTTGAATACATATAATGTGCTTTTAATGAAAATTGTTAATTAAGGAAAAATAAAAATCCACATCAAATGTGAATAGCGCTTTCTCTTTTTTTGGTTTTTCTGTTTCAATTTCAGGGGCGAAATACCAATTGCCCCTAAGAGAGCTGCTTACGCACTTGTTTAAATCATAGCGCCTGGAATTTTTTCTTGTTTGCTTATATAAGTTATAAGTATGTGAACAAATGAGTACAATACACAGAAGTAGTAGTGCAAATAGAACAATATATTTTTTAATACTTTTATTTTCGCAAATGACAGCTTATGCTAAGGGGTCTCATAGTGTCTATATGTATGCGAACACAGACAGTGGGGTACAGTATACACACAACAATCTCTCCCCCCCCCCAAAAAAAAAAAAAAAAATGTATGAACTTTTTTTGCAAATTACATTGCGGAGTCACACTGACTGGAGTGTATTGATGGACACAGTACAATGAAGACAGCAAAGCCCAGCATCCCCTAACTGGAGTGTATGGATGGACACAGTACAATGGACGCAGCACAGCCTAGCAGCCACTAACTGGAGTGTACGGATGGATAAGTACAATAGAGACAGAACAGCCCAGCAGCCACTAGCTGGAGTGTATAGATGGACACAGTACAATGGACACAGCACAGCCTAGCAGCCACTAACTGAAGTGTATAGATGGACACAGTACAATAGAGACATACAGTCCAGCAGCCATTAACTGGAGTATATGGATGGACATGCGGTCATTCCGAGTTGATCGCTCTCTAGCTAGTTTTAGCAGCCGTGCAAACGTTATGCTGCTGCCCACTGGGGAGTGTATTTTAGCTTAGCAGAAGTGCAAATGGTTGTGCAGCCGAGCTCTGCAAAAAAAGTTTGTGCAGTTTCAGAGTAGCTTTGAACCTACTCAACGCTTGTAATCACTTCAGCCTATTCATGTCCGGGTTTGACGTCATACACCCGCCCAGCGAACGCCCAGCCACGCCTGCGTTTTTTCAGACACGCCTGCATTTTTGAAAACACTCCCTGAAAATGGTCAGTTGACACCCAGAAACGCCCCCTTCCTGTCAATCTTCTTGCGGCCGTCAGTGCGAAGAAAAACTTCGCTAGAACCTGAGCACAACCACAAAGAGCTTTGTACCCATGCGTTGCACGTGCGCATTGCGGCCCATACGCATGCGCATAAATGCAATTTTTTTTGCCTGACCGCTGCGCTGCGAAAATCGTCAGTGAGCGATCAACTCGGAATGACCCCCACAGTACAATGGAGTCAACGCCATGGGGTCATTATATAGAATCCAAAACCCGCAAGAATCCGTGGCCGGAATTATGATGCTTAGCCTCGTTTTGAAATCAGAACACAGTGTGAAAACCTAAGCCACCACTTGGATACCCTCAGATTGGAAAATTTTGGGTGGGCTCGGATCTCTGAGATCCGAGCCCGCACATCTCTAGTGTAGATCAGTGATTCCCATCCACAGTCCTTAAGGCACAATAACAGTTCAGGTTTTAGTGATATCTATGCTTGAGAACAGATGATTAATTAAAAATAAAGTAAGCTGAGGAACTAATTGTTACATATGCTCAAGTATGGCTATACTTACAACCTGGATTGTTATTGTGCCTTGAGGAACGTGGTTGGGAATCCCAGTAGTAGACAGATGCAAAAGGTTACTTTACTGAATATTATTTTGACATATAGTGGCAGGCTAGGGGGGAATGTAATAGGGTGTCAGAATCAGAAAGTGAGAGATTTTGTGAGAGTTTTCTGGGTTGATTTTGCTGTATAAATGATTGCCACTTAATACCCCCCCAGAAAACTCTCACAAAATCTCTCACTTTCTGATTCTCACACCCTATTACATTCCACCTATATGTTTTACTATATCCGTATCACACACAGTGCATACTGACATCTGATTCATATGTGAGAATGTCTCTCTATCTCTTTTATTCCGCTCTGTATCAGAAACACTGCTTTATTTAATTTTTTTTAACTGCATTTATTTGTTTTTAAATCATTTTTCATATACAAACGATTTTAAAGGCTGCGAAACCCTAAACAGGCCACACACTACTTCTGTATTTTGCATTTATTTGTTTTTAAATAATTTTTCATAAGAAGGGTAAAGGGGTACAAAAAATAAGGGGGAGGAAAACACAATCTAAAATTCAAAATTAAATCATAATCAGCCAGAATCAAAGAGATACAGACATAAATACTTCACCCTATGTTATACAAGGTAAAACGCATTACTCAGCATATACAAATGGGATTAAAGGCTGTGAAACCTTAAACAGGCCACGCACTACTTCTGTATTGGGAAATTAAGTGAGGATCAATCCTACAAAAGGATTGATTTAATCAGAATTGCCAGGTCTGGCTTCATCACCCTCAGTGGTATATAGATTCCATGAAAGCCATTTCGATGCTGAAAGATCAGGCTTCACTAAATATGAAGTTGTGAAAATTTCCATTTGAAATATACTGAATTTTAGCAATAACTTTAGCTAAAGTGTGAATAGCAGGGGATTTCCATAATTGGACTACTGCAAGCTCTAGCTGATAATAAGATCTGACATGTCAAATAATATTCAGAAGTAGATATGGAGGTAGGACACCACTGATGGAGAGTGAGAGCAAGTTCCAGTTTAACAACAACCTTAATTCCTTTCGACGAATGGTCAAAATCCTAAATACAAAATTGACGAAGAAGAGGATAGTCCCAGAAAATGTGTAAGAGTGTACCTTCCTCTGGACACTGATGGCAACAGTATTTTGAACATGAAGACCACATTTTATGGAGTTTAACTGGTGTAAGATAAAGCCGATTAAGTAATTTAAAATGCATCTCAATATGGTTAGTGCATCTAGATATGTGTGGCAAGTTTGTGTATATATTTTTCCACTGTTAATATGTAAAAATACAATGCAGATCTGATTCCTAATGCTGTTGAGTCACAGATTTATCTATGGTTAAAATCTGGATATGGTTATACCAAAAAGAAATATCATCCATCAAGAACCGGAAGTCAATTTCCTAAAAACTGAGGAGGAAGGGCGAGGGTCTTAGACATTTTAGACATTTAATTCAAACAATGGGCAGTTTGATTATACTGATACTGGGTGGTAGCCAGGAGGTCATGTCTGACTTCAAATGGGAGAATAAGAAGACATTTGCTTAAAGAAGATCCTGAAGTGTGTTTAAGCCTTTTATATCCATGTATCAAGGCGCAAATGAGGAAACAAATGACCTAAGGCCCGAAGAGATAGATTTCTAGAAGGACATCCCCATTCAGCTTGTGCAAAAGCATAACTATCTCATACTTTGAGATAATTTATAATAGGAGACGTTGTTTAGGAAGTGGGTGAACCTTGCTCAGAAGCCAAAGCAAGTCAACAGCTGGAAATCCCACTAAAGTAGCAATTTCAAGATCAACCCAGGGTTTTAGATGGAATGCTAAGAACCAATATTTAAGTTGTGCTATTATATATGCAGTTTGGTAAAGTGAGAGATCTGGAAGCTGGAGCCTGCCATACTTCTTAGGTAGCACCATCTTATGCCAGGCATGGCAATTTCTGTTTCCATATATAAGTGACCATAACTTTTTTAAATTGAGATAAGTACCATGTCGGATAAATTCACAGTAGGGGATAGTCCTGAAGTAATACATTCAGTTAAGAAGGAGCATAATTTTAAAGGCAGCTATATGGCCCAACCACAAAATCTCATATACACTACATTAATAGGAGCAGAAAACTGTTTAATATTTGGGTCAAATTCACTTCAAATAAGTCTTTGATTGATGTAGGAATTTAAACACCTATATAGGTGAGATGGGTTGTCCTCCATGTATACTTAAAGTTATGTTTAAGGAAATTAATTGTGGAGGGAATGATATTGATTGGTACAGCTTCAGATTTAGAAGTTTTAACCTTATAATAGGTAGCCATCCCACAACTGTTTAAGGGGGTGTGGTATGAGTTGCCGGCACTTTGGATCCCGGGGCCCAGCATACCGGTGGCGGGATCCTGAATGCCGGAATGCCAACAGCAGGATAAGCACAAAAGGGCCCCTTGTGGGCTCGTTGCGCTCGCCATGCTGCGGGCACGGTGGCATGCTACATGCGCCACGCTATTTATTCTCCCTCCAGGGGTGTCGTGGACACCCCAAGAGGGAGATTAGGTGTTGGTATACCGGCTGTCGGGATTCTGGCATCGGTATGCTGAGCGCCGGGATCCTGACAACTGGTATATCAAGTACCACTCGTTTAAGATAGTATGTAAAGCTGGTAAGGAAGTTGCTGGTTTAGTAGTGAAAAGCAGAAGATTGTCAGCAAAGAGACATATTTTATAAGTGCTGCTGAGAGAGTGAAAGCCAGGAAATGACCGAGAGAGTCAAAGGGTTCCATTGCAATACGAAAATTGTCACTTGTGTATTAATAATGGGTGCAGTGCGTACGATGCACATGGTCCTCCGGGGGCCAGGGAAACCCACACCACACTACCTGCACCCATTTTTTTCAATACTTACCCTCCAGAGTCCCGCTTCGGCAGCAGAAATAATTATATCAGCACCATTCTCCCAGAGACCTGCACAAGCGCAGTAGACTCTGGGACCATGTTTGGGTTGTCTAGTGACATTAGTGCCCAGATCTACAGCGCTGATGGCTGAGAGAAGAGGGCCCAGAAGGAGCCTGCACACAGGCATCTGCCTTTGTAGATGTGCCACTGGTTTGAGTCCTGTCTATCGAACACAAATCCAGTCTTGTCAAGATGAACCAGATGCGAGAGAACCAATACTATCATTTTTATGAAAATTTTTACATCTGTATTTGAAGTGTTATCGGTTTGTAGTTTCTGTAATTGGAATGATCTTTACCCGGTTAAAGGATGGTAACCATTTGGTCTTCTAGCATTGGTAACCTACAGTATCTAGACTTGTGGTTTCATTAACTAGTCTTACCAAAATAGAGGCTAAAATAGAACTGAAGTAAATGTAAAAGGAGTTGATGAAGCCATCAGGGCCAGGTGCTTTACTCTTGGTGAGGGTTTAAATAGCTTCTGCAACTTCCTTAACTGTCCATTGGGCATTTAAAAGGGTCAGATCATCCCACAGTAGGGAAGGCAAATTTAAGTCTGAAAGGAAGGAGGTAATGTCTGCCCTTGTTTGTTGTGATATTGTATCAAAAGATAAATTGTATAATTGAGTATACAGTAATATTTGGCAAATCAATTAGAAGTTTCAGCAGGGTTACCAACTTTTTGATTCTAATCATTAAGCAGGTAATGAATTCTATTTCATGCCTTCTGACCCCTTAATTTACATTCCAGCATACTGCTGGCTTTATTCCTGATGTATAATGCGTATAACGACTCTTGGCAAGATCAGTTTGCATTCAATTCATGAAAAGCTTCTGTGATTGAATCTAAGAGTGGTCACTTGTTTTTTTTTAATGCTCGTAGAGGGTGATTTTTGTTTTGGGACTCGATGGAGGAAAGTTGAATCTCCAACTCTCTCTGCACTATATTATATTGCTTCCTCAAATAAGCCACTTGTTGAATGTCAGTTCGCCTCAGCATAGCTTTTAGGGTGCACCAAAACATAAATATACTGGTATTGCTAGGAGAATTAGTAATAATGTATTGAGAGAGAGCAGCTGCAAGTGTTTAAGTTGCTTCAGGCGACTGAAGGAGATGGTCAGAGAATCTCCATGGCCTTACAGCGGGGTTGAGTGGAGAGGAATTCCAGAGCCACAATAGTGGAGCATAGTCTGACCAGGTAATGGGCAATATATTTATATAATCAGTGTGCTGGAGGGACCATTTGTTTACTAAGATAAGGTCTATTTGTGAATAAGTGTTATGAACAGAAGAAAAAAAGGTATAATCTCTACTGTGGATGTTCGGTCTGCCATACATCATAGATGTTGAATTCTAAAAGCAGTTTCTTAACAATAGCTGCAGGGTCGAAATTCCCAGAAGAGACCTCTCTTAGGGGCACCTATCAATCTAAACGAGAATCAGGGGCAATGTTAAAATCTCTGCAGGTGACCCTTTTTAACTTTAT
Organism: Pseudophryne corroboree; assembly: GCF_028390025.1. Taxonomy (NCBI): domain Eukaryota; kingdom Metazoa; phylum Chordata; class Amphibia; order Anura; family Myobatrachidae; genus Pseudophryne; species Pseudophryne corroboree. Next base: position 489,627,188 of record NC_086448.1, on the reverse strand, counting down.
AGATCTTCTGTACAGACTTTAAAAAAAAAAAAAACAATCTGTCCAGAATTCGGAGGTTATAATGAAATAAGAGTTAACTGTGAGTCATTGAGGGTACCTACCATGATTAGGAATCTCCCATTTTTATCGGCAATTTAACATCAAGGTGGAGGACACATGAAATGAAATAGCAACCCCATTTCTTTTAAAAGGTCCATTAGCTGTATAACAGACAGGATACTTAGGGGTATATTCAATTGAAGTCGAAAGTTGGCGTCTGTCGAAAAGACCGCAGTTTTCGACTTTTTTAGGTTGTAAGGGGTTCCAACCTATTCAATCTGACCCAAAATTTTTCGACAAGTCGAGGAATTCGACATGTCGAAAAGCACGTGCATCGGCGGAATAGCTGCCGATCCACGTGCCTGTGTCGAAAATAATGCCAAAACCGACAGGTTTTGTCCCCCCTTTTGACCATCTCAATTCGACTTAAAAAAAAGTCAAAGTGAGATGGGGAGAGCAGCGCCGGTTACTGGGAGAGCAGCGCTGGAGATGGGGAGAGCCGCACTGGGGATGGAGAGAGCAGCGCCGGAGGATGTCACAGCTGCCGCTCACAGCAACATCCACCCGGCTCCAGCAAGCGAGGACCTCTCTCACTTGCTGGAGCCGGGTGGATGCTGCCGTGAGCATTGGCTGTGATGCAGGGATGGGGAGAGGAGGGACGGGGAGAGGCAGAGAGATGGGGGGGGAGCCGCAGGCAGACTGGGAAGAGCAGCACTACAGCAGCGGCTATATAGCCGGTGATATAGTGCTTCTCTCCCCCGTCTGCCCGCAGCTCTCCCCCGTCTCCCCTCCCGCATCTCAATTCGACTTTTTTAAAAGTCGAATTGAGATGTCATTGAATAGCCCAGGTCAGATCCATTCCGACAAATGAATGTCGGAATGGATCCGACTTCATTTGAATATACCCCTTAATGTTTTATCCTTATATGTAGGGGTGTTAATAATAGAAAAAATGGGTTTCTTGTAAAGCTACTACATCTGCTTTGTGTGCTTGGAAGTACTGTAAAGCAAGGCGCCTTTCATTGGGAGAATTAAGCCCTTTAGTATTTAGTGATTTTTTTTAACCATTTAGCAGATATACTATACTATATACTATATATACATATATATATATATATATATATATATATATATACAGGTTGAGTATCCCATATCCAAATATTCCGAAATACGGAATATTCCGAAATACGGACTTTTTTGAGTGAGAGTGAGATAGTGAAACCTTTGTTTTTTGATGGCTCAATGTACACAAACTTTGTTTAATACACAAAGTTATTAATAATATTGTATTAATTGACCTTCAGGCTGTGTATATAAGGTGTATATGAAACATAAATGAATTGTGTGAATGTAGACACACTTTGTTTAATGCACAAAGTTATAAAAAATATTGGCTAAAATTACTTTCTGGCTGTGTGTACAAGGTGTATATGTAACATAAATACATTCTGTGCTTAGATTTAGGTCCCATCACCATGATATCTCATTATGGTATCTAATTATTCCAAAATACGGAAAAATCCGATATCCAAAATACCTCTGGTCCCAAGCATTTTGGATAAGGGATACTCAACCTGTATATATATATATATATATATATATATAACAATATATATATATTGTTCTTTGACAAAGACCCCCAGAGGGTAGAAACGCGTAGGAAGAGTGCTTGAGGCTCATCCATCATTGTTTTCCATTCTGTCATTGATGTTATTAACACCAGGCAGGGAATTGCTGTTATTGGCCAACGGCTTTACCTGTTCAAAAAGCATCATTTTCAGTTTATGATATTCATGTATGGAAATTGCCCATTTTTTAAATAAAATCCTTTTATATCAGTATCTATATTTCCATTATTGAGGAGGGATATGGTTTGGAGCGTCTAAAGAAACCTTGATGCGAGGGTCCTTGCTTATGGAAAAGTGAGTATGGTACGCAATATCTGACAGAGATTTATCACATCATTATCACGATAAAGATACCTTTATGTGTGGACAAACACCTTATACACTGTGAGTGGGGTACGCATTGGATCCCTAACATCTGTATCTGTTGTTGTTTGAAAGAAGTTTGGGACGTATTGCACCATGATCTTTCATTGCTTTCTTTTTATGTCATCTTGAGCGACTACTGGAGACAGAGGTCCTTCCTGTGAGAACGTAATCAGAGGATCATAAGACAGGACTTTCCTATCTGCGGGACTGATTTGATCTTGATTTGGACTCTAAGTATTCATTGCTTATTGTTATATGTGAAACAACATTGAGCGCTATTTACCTGTGGATTTTTTCCGGTATTGCATTTGTTTATAAGGGTTGAGTGGCCCTTTCATCCTCAGGTGGCTGCACAGGTGTGTTTGCGCCTTGGGTAATTGATTATTTTCTTCTTCTGGTATAGAGGAAGTCGCACTGGTTTAAATAAATGTTGAAGTGTTAATAATGATTGCCCTCTGCAAAGATTGACTGTTTAGTCTAGAATAAATTTCTTAATCAGGTAACCATACATTTAGTGACAGAATGACTGTCTATGTAGTGTATATTGGATAACCATCAGTGGTGCTCCCTTGAGTCTGTATACACTGTATGGGGTAATTCAAGATAGAGAAAAAGAACAAAAGGCTCTTTTTGGGAAGCACTCTCATTCAAAGGGACTTGGAATGTTCAAATACAATCTACTATATAAAAGCGAAAATTTGTCCTTCTATCCTTCTGTCTTTCTATACAAAGCTATGATCGTGCAATTTTACATACGAGCATACTAAAACTAGGGATGAACGGGTTCGGTTCCCTGAGAAACGAACCCTACCGGACTTCACGCTCCGAGCCCAGTTTTTCCCACCTGACTCGGAAACCAGAACGAGGAAAACCGTCATCAACCTGCTGTTGGATACTTGCGAGGTTTGGATTCCATATAAGGACCCACGCGTCCCCGCCATTTTCACTCCAGCATTGGAGAGTGTAGAGAGAGGACGTGTCTCCGTTCTCTCAGTGTCCTCAGTGTCCATGTATTGTGCTGAATATGTCCAGTCACAGTGGTTGTGTCCTCTGCTGCCATATGTCCAGTGCTGTCCAGTGGTGCTGTGTTGTGCTGCATCAGGCCAGTGGTGGTGTGTTGTGCTGCATCAGTCACAGTGGTGGTGTCCTCTGCTGCCATATGTTCAGTGCTGCTGTATAATATATTAATAAGTCCCTTAAAGTGTTGCTGTGTTGTCCTGCATTAGGCCAGTGGTAGTGTCCTGTGCATCAGTCAGTCAGTCAGTCCAGTGACCATTCACAGTGGTGTCCTCTGCTGCCATACAATATGTCCAGTGCTGCTGTATAATATATTAGTAAGTCCCTTAAAGTGTTGCTGTGTTGTCCTTAGAGATGAGCGCCTGAAATTTTTCGGGTTTTGTGTTTTGGTTTTGGGTTCGGTTCCGCGGCCGTGTTTTGGGTTCGACCGCGTTTTGGCAAAACCTCACCAAATTTTTTTTGTCGGATTCGGGTGTGTTTTGGATTCGGGTGTTTTTTTCAAAAAACACTAAAAAACAGCTTAAATCATAGAATTTGGGGGTCATTTTGATCCCAAAGTATTATTAACCTCAAAAACCATAATTTACACTCATTTTCAGTCTATTCTGAATACCTCACACCTCACAATATTATTTTTAGTCCTAAAATTTGCACCGAGGTCGCTGTGTGAGTAAGATAAGCGACCCTAGTGGCCGACACAAACACCGGGCCCATCTAGGAGTGGCACTGCAGTGTCACGCAGGATGGCCCTTCCAAAAAACCCTCCCCAAACAGCACATGACGCAAAGAAAAAAAGAGGCGCAATGAGGTAGCTGTGTGAGTAAGATTAGCGACCCTAGTGGCCGACACAAACACCGGGCCCATCTAGGAGTGGCACTGCAGTGTCACGCAGGATGGCCCTTCCAAAAAACCCTCCCCAAACAGCACATGACGCAAAGAAAAAAAGAGGCGCAATGAGGTAGCTGTGTGAGTAAGATTAGCGACCCTAGTGGCCGACACAAACACCGGGCCCATCTAGGAGTGGCACTGCAGTGTCACGCAGGATGTCCCTTCCAAAAAACCCTCCCCAAACAGCACATGATGCAAAGAAAAAAAGAGGCGCAATGAGGTAGCTGACTGTGTGAGTAAGATTAGCGACCCTAGTGGCCGACACAAACACCGGGCCCATTTAGGAGTGGCACTGCAGTGTCACGCAGGATGTCCCTTCCAAAAAACCCTCCCCAATCAGCACATGATGCAAAGAAAAAGAAAAGAAAAAAGAGGTGCAAGATGGAATTGTCCTTGGGCCCTCCCACCCACCCTTATGTTGTATAAACAAAACAGGACATGCACACTTTAACCAACCCATCATTTCAGTGACAGGGTCTGCCACACGACTGTGACTGATATGACGGGTTGGTTTGGACCCCCCCCAAAAAAGAAGCAATTAATCTCTCCTTGCACAAACTGGCTCTACAGAGGCAAGATGTCCACCTCATCATCACCCTCCGATATATCACCGTGTACATCCCCCTCCTCACAGATTATCTTCACGTCCAGTGTTGGGAAGGTCAGGCATCGCAACCGACACAATTGGACTCTCCTTGTGGATTTGGGATTTCGAAGAATGCACAGTTCTTTGCTGTGCTGCTTTTGCCAGCTTGAGTCTTTTCATTTTTCTAGCGAGAGGCTGAGTGCTTCCATCCTCATGTGAAGCTGAACCACTAGCCATGAACATAGGCCAGGGCCTCAGCCGTTCCTTGCCACTCCGTGTCGTAAATGGCATATTGGCAAGTTTACGCTTCTCCTCCGACAATTTTATTTTAGGTTTTGGAGTCCTTTTTTTTCTGATATTTGGTGTTTTGGATTTGACATGCTCTGTACTATGACATTGGGCATCGGCCTTGGCAGACGACGTTGCTGGCATTTCATCGTCTCGGCCATGACTAGTGGCAGCAGCTTCAGCACGAGGTGGAAGTGGATCTTGATCTTTCCCTAATTTTGGAACCTCAACATTTTTGTTCTCCATATTTTAATAGGCACAACTAAAAGGCACCTCAGGTAAACAATGGAGATGGATACTAGTATACAATTATGGACTGCCTGCCGAGTGCAGACACAGAGGTAGCCACAGCCGTGAACTACCGTACTGTACTGTGTCTGCTGCTAATATAGACTGGTTGATAAAGAGATGTCTATGTAACTATGTATGTATAAAGAAGAAAGAAAAAAAAACCACGGTTAGGTGGTATACAATTATGGACGGACTGCCTGCCGAGTGCAGACACAGAGGTAGCCACAGCCGTGAACTACCGTACTGTACTGTGTCTGCTGCTAATAATATAGACTGGTTGATAAAGAGATGTCGTAGTAGTATGTATGTATAAAGAAGAAAGAAAAAAAAACCACGGTTAGGTGGTATACAATTATGGACGGACTGCCTGCCGAGTGCAGACACAGAGGTAGCCACAGCCGTGAACTACCGTACTGTACTGTGTCTGCTGCTAATATAGACTGGTTGATAAAGAGATGTCTAGGTAACTATGTATGTATAAAGAAGAAAGAAAAAAAAACCACTGTAAGGTGGTATACAATTATGGACGGACTGCCTGCCGAGTGCAGACACAGAGGTAGCCACAGCCGTGAACTACCGTACTGTACTGTGTCTGCTGCTAATATAGATTGGTTGATAAAGAGATGTCTATGTAACTATGTATGTATAAAGAAGAAAGAAAAAAAAACCACGGTTAGGTGGTATACAATTATGGACGGACTGCCTGCCGAGTGCAGACACAGAGGTAGCCACAGCCGTGAACTACCGTACTGTACTGTGTCTGCTGCTAATATAGACTGGTTGATAAAGAGATGTCTATGTAACTATGTATGTATAAAGAAGAAAGAAAAAAAAACCACGGTTAGGTGGTATACAATTATGGACGGACTGCCTGCCGAGTGCAGACACAGAGGTAGCCACAGCCGTGAACTACCGTACTGTACTGTGTCTGCTGCTAATATAGACTGGTTGATAAAGAGATGTCTATGTAACTATGTATGTATAAAGAAGAAAGAAAAAAAAACCACGGTTAGGTGGTATACAATTATGGACGGACTGCCTGCCGAGTGCAGACACAGAGGTAGCCACAGCCGTGAACTACCGTACTGTACTGTGTCTGCTGCTAATATAGACTGGTTGATAAAGAGATGTCGTAGTAGTATGTATGTATAAAGAAGAAAAAAAAACCACGGTTAGGTGGTATACAATTATGGACGGACTGCCTGCCGAGTGCAGACACAGAGGTAGCCACAGCCGTGAACTACCGTACTGTGTCTGCTGCGACTGGATGATAAATGATATAAAAAATATATATATATCACTACTGCAGCCGGACAGGTATATATTATATATTATATAATGACGGACCTGCTGGACACTGTCTGTCAGCAGAATGAGTTTTATTTTTATAGAATAAAAAAAACAACAACACACAAGTGAAGTCACACGACGAGTGTTTAACTTTTTCAGGCAATCACAATATAAGTATACTACTAACTATACTGGTGGTCAGTGTGGTCAGGTCACTGGTCAGTCACACTGGCAGTGGCACTCCTGCAGCAAAAGTGTGCACTGTTTAATTTTAATATAATATTATGTACTCCTGGCTCCTGCTATAACCTATAACTGGCACTGCAGTGCTCCCCAGTCTCCCCCACAATTATAAGCTGTGTGAGCTGAGCAGTCAGACAGATATATAATATATATAGATGATGCAGCACACTGGGCTGAGCCTGAGCAGTGCACACAGATATGGTATGTGACTGAGTCACTGTGTGTATCGCTTTTTTCAGGCAGAGAACGGATATATTAAATAAACTGCACTGTCTGGTGGTCACTCACTATATAATATTATGTACTCCTGGCTCCTGCTATAACCTATAACTGGCACTGCAGTGCTCCCCAGTCTCCCCCACAATTATAAGCTGTGTGAGCTGAGCAGTCAGACAGATATATAATATATATAGATGATGCAGCACACTGGGCTGAGCCTGAGCAGTGCACACAGATATGGTATGTGACTGAGTCACTGTGTGTATCGCTTTTTTCAGGCAGAGAACGGATATATTAAATAAACTGCACTGTCTGGTGGTCACTCACTAGTAAACTCTCTGCACTCTCTACACTTCTACAGTACTCCTCCTAGTCCTAAGCTCCAGTAAATCTCTCTCTCTCATAATCTAAATGGAGAGGACGCCAGCCACGTCCTCTCCCTATCAATCTCAATGCACGTGTGAAAATGGCGGCGACGCGCGGCTCCTTATATAGAATCCGAGTCTCGCGAGAATCCGACAGCGTCATGATGACGTTCGGGCGCGCTCGGGTTAACCGAGCAAGGCGGGAGGATCCGAGTCTGCTCGGACCCGTGAAAAAAACCATGAAGTTCGGGCGGGTTCGGATTCAGAGAAACCGAACCCGCTCATCTCTAGTTGTCCTGCATCAGACCAGTGGTAGTGTCCTGAGCATCAGTCAGTCCAGTGACCATTCACAGTGGTGTCCTCTGCTGCCATATGCCCAGTGCTGCTGTATAATAAATTAATTAGTCCCTTAAAGTGTTGCTGTATTGTCCTGCATCAGACCAGTGGTAGTGTCCTTTGCATTAGTCAGTCAGTCAGTTAGTTCAGTGACCACTCACAGTGGTGTACTCTGCTGCCATATGCCCAGTGCTGCTGTATAGGGTGATGGGTTGTGCTGCATCAGTTCAGTGGTGCTGTATTGTGCTGCATCAGTCCAGTGGTAGTGTCCTGTGCATCAGCCATCAGTCATTCCAGTGACCAGTCACAGTGGTATACTCTGCTGCCATATGTTCAGTGCTGCTGTGTAATAATATCAACAAGTCCTTTACAGTGTTGCTGTGTTGTCCTGCATCAAACCAGTGGTAATGTCCTGTGCATCAGCCATCAATCATTCCAGTGACCAGTCACAGTTGTATTCTCTGCTGCCATGTGTCCAGTGCTGCTGTATAATAATAACAAGTCCCTTACAGTGTTGCTGTGTTGTCCTGCATCAGACCAGTGGTAGTGTCCTGTGCATCAGCCATCAGTCATTCCAGTGACCAATCACAGTGGTATACTCTGCTGCCATATGTCCAGTGCTGCTGTATAATAATAACAACAAGTCCTTTACAGTGTTGCTATGTTGTCCTGCATCAAACCAGTGGTAGAGTCCTGTGCATCAGCCATCAGTCATTCCAGTGACCATTCACAGTTGTATCCTCTGCTGCCATATGTCCAGTGCTGCTATATAATAATAACAAGTCCCTTACAGTGTTGCTGTGTTGTCCTGCATCAGACCAGAGGTAGTGTCATGTGCATCAGCCATCAGTCATTCCAGTGACCAGTCACAGTGGTATACTCTGCTGCCATATGTCCAGTGCTGCTGTATAATAATAACAACAATCCCTTACAGTGTTGCTGTTGTCCTGCATCAGACCAGTGGTAGTGTCCTGTGCATCAGCCATCAGTCATTCCAGTGACCAGTCACAGTGGTATCCTCTGCTGTCATATGTCCGGTGCTCCTGTGACGCATATTGTGTTATATAACTCCAGAAAAATTATGGAGAACAAAAATTTGGAGGATAAAATAGGGAAAGATCAAGACGAACCACTTCCTCCTAGTGCTGAAGCTGCTGCCACTAGCCATGACATAGACGATGAAATGCCATCAACGTCATCTGCCAAGGCCGATGCCCAATGTGATAGTAGTGGGCATGTAAAATCCAAAAAGCCAAAGTTCAGTAAAAAGACCCCAAAAAAGAAATTTAAATGGTCTGAGGAGAAACGTAAACTTGCCAATATGCCATTTACAACATGGAGTGGCAAGGAACGGCTAAGGCCCTGGCCTATGTTCATGACTAGTGGTTCAGCTTCACATGACGATAAAAGCCCTCATCCTTCTGCTAGAAAAATTAAAAGAGTTAAGCTGGAAAAAGCACAGAAAAGAACTGTGCGTTCTGAGATGGTATCACACATCCCCAAGGAGAGTCCATGTGTGTCGGCGATTGCTATGCCTGACCTTCCCAACACTGGACGGGAAGAAGTGGCTCCTTCCACCATTTGCATGCCCCCTGAAAGTGCTCTAAGGAGCACCCACAGTCCAGTTTCTGATATTCAAATTGAAGATGTCACTGTTGAAGCACACCAGGATAAGGATATGGGTATTGCTGTCGCTGAGAAGGAAGTTGACGATGAGGATTCTGATGGGGATGTGGTTTGTTTACATGAGGAACCGGGTGAGACACCTGTTGTCCGTGGGATGAAGAAGCTCATTGTGATGCCTGGGCAAAATACACAAAAAGCCACCTCTTCAGTGTGGAATTATTTCTCCACAAATCCGGACAACAGGTATCAAGCCGTGTGTTGCCTCTGTCAATCTGTAATAAGTAGGGGTAAGTATGTTAACCACCTAGGAACATCCTCCCTTATACGTCACCTGCAGAGCATTCATCAGAAGTCAGTGTCAAGTTGTGAAACTTTGGGTAAGAGTGTAAGCAGTCCACTGACACCTAAATCCCTTCTTCCTCTTGTACCCAAGCTCCTGCAAGCCACACCACCAACTCCCTCAACGTCAACTTCCTCCTCAGCCATGAACATCAGTAGTCCCTGGCAAGACTGATGATTCCTCTCCTAACCGGGATTCCTCCGGAAAATCCTTGAGTGGTACGTCTGCTGTTGCTGCCACTGATGTTGTTGCTGCTGGGAGTCGATCGTCATCCCAGAGGGGAAGTTGGAAGACCACTTGTACTACTTCAACTAAGCAAATGACTGTCCAACAGTCCTTTGTGAGGAAAATTAAATATGACAGCAGTCATCCTGTTGCAAAGAGGATAACTGAGGCCTTGACACTTATGTTGGTGCTAGACGTGCATCCAGTATCTGCCATTAATGCAGTGGGATTTAGACAATTGATGGAGGTATTGTGTTCCCGGTACCAAATCCCATCTAGGTTCCACTTCACTAGGCAGGCGATACCAAGAATGTACAGAGACGTCAGAAAAAGTGTCGCCAGTGTCCTAAAAATGGGGTTGTATCCAGTGTCCACTTAACACGGACATGTGGACAAGTGGAACAGGGCAGACTAAGGACTATATGACTTTGACAGACCACTGGGTAGATGTATTGCCTCCTGTAGCAACAACAGCAGCAGTGGCACCAGAAGCAGCATCTCGCAAATCAAAACTCGTTTCTAGCAGGCTACGCTGTGTATCACCGCTTTCCGTAAGAGGCACACGGCTGACAACCTGTTACGGAAACTGAAAAACATCATCGCGCATTGGCTTACCCCACTTAGACTCTCCAGGGAATTTGTGATATCGGACAACGCCACCAATATTGTGCGTGCATTACATCTAGTCAAATTCCAGCACGTCCCATGTTTTGCACATACTGTACAATTAATTTGGTGGCGCATAATTTTTTTTAAAATGACAGGGGTGTACAGGAGATGCTGTCGGTGGTTGTTGTGGGCCACTGTCGATATTCTGCCACTGCGTGCCGAAGACTGGAGCACCAGCAAACACTCCTGAACCAACTCTGCCATCAACTGAAGCAAGAGGTGGTAACGAGGTGGAATTCAACACTTTATATGCTTCAGAGGATGGAGGAGCCGCAAAAGGCCATTAAAGCCTATACATCCACCTACAATATAGACAAAGGAGGGGGAATGCACCTGACTCAAGCGCAGTGAAGAATGATTTCTGTCTTGTGCAAGGTTCTCCAACCCTTTGAACTTGCCACAAGTGAAGTCAGTTCAGACACTGCCAGCTTGAGTCAGGTCATTCCCCTCATCAGGCTTTTGCAGAAGTAGCTTGAGAAAATAAAGGAGGAGCTAGGATGGAGAAATTCCACTAAGTATGTTGGACTGGTGGAAGGAGCACTTCATTCGCTTTTCCAGGATTCAAGGGTGGTCAATCTGTTGAAATCAGAGCACTACATTTGACCACCGTGCTCGATCCTAGGTTTTGAAGCCTATGTTGTATCTCTCTTTCTGGCAGACACAAGTATGCAGAGGTGCAATGACCTGCTGGTGAGTAAGTTGTCAACTCAAGTGGAAATTGACCTGTCTACAGCTCCTCCTTCAATTTCTCCCACCACTGGGGCTGCAAGGAAAAGGACAAGTTTTCCTATCCCACCCACTGGTGGTGATGTAGGGCAGTCAGGAGTGGGTGCTGACATCTGGTCCGGACTGAAGGACCTGCCAATGATTACTGACATGTCTACTGTCACTGCATATGATTCTGTCACCATTGAAAGAATGGTGGAGGATTATATGAGTGACAGCATCCAAGTAGGCATGTCAGACAGTCAGTATGTATACTGGCAGGAAAAAGAGGCAATTTGGATGCCCTTGTACAAACTGGCTTTATTTTACCTAAGTTGCCCCCCCCTTCAGGGTGTACTCTGAACGAGTGTTTAGTGCAGCCGGTAACATTGTCAGCTATTGGCGTAGGAGGTTACTTCCACAAATGTGGAGAAGATGATGTTCATCAAAATGAATTATAAATTCCTCCAGGAAGACCTTGACCAGCAATTGTCTCCAGAAAGTACACAGGTACCTGTGATGGTGGATACCAGTGGGGACGAATTAATACTATGTGAGGAGGGGGATGTACACAGGGAAAGGGGTGAGGAATTGGAGGATGAGGTGGACATTTTGCCTCTGTAGAGCCAGTTTGTGCAAGGAGAGATTGATTGCTTCTTTTTTTGGTGGGGGCCCAAATTAACCAGTCATTTCAGCCACACTCGTGTGCAGACCCTGTCGTTGAAATGATTGGTTTGTTAAAGTGTGCATGTCCTGTTTATACAACATAAGGGTGCATGGGAGGGCCCAAGGACAAATCCACCTTGCACCTCTTTTTCATCTTTGCATCATGTGCTGTTTGGGGACTATTTTTTTTAAAGTGCCATCCTGTCTGACACTTCCGTATACTGTATGTCCAGTGGTACTGTCATATAATTCCAGTGATACTGCCGTATATGTCCAGTTGTACTGCCATTTAATTTAAGTGATATTGCCGTACAATTCCAGTGATATTGCTGTATAATTCCAGTGGGAATTGTTTGTGTTGCTTGGCTACCTCATTGCACCTCTTCTACATCTTTGCATGAGGTGCTGTTTGTGGCCTTTTTTAAAAATCTGCCCTCCTGTCTGCCACTGCAGTGCCACTCCTAGATGGGCCAATTGTTTGTGTCACTTGGCTTAGTCATACAGCTACCTCATTGCACCTCTTCTACATCTTTACATAAGGTGCTGTTTGGGGCCTAGTTTTTGAAAAGTGCCATCCTGTCTGCCACTGCAGTGCCACTCCTAGATGGGCCAATTGTTTGTGTTGCTTGGCTTAGTCATACAGCTACCTCATTGCACCGCTTTTACATCTTTGCATGAGGTGCTGGTTGGGGCCTTTTTTTTACATCGCCCCTCCTGTCTGCCACTGCAGTGCCACTCCTAGATGGGCCAATTGCTTGTGTTGCTTGGCTTAGTCATACAGCTACCTCATTGCACCGCTTTTACATCTTTGCATGAGGTGCTATTTGGGGCCTTTTTTATGTCTGCCCTCCTGTCTGCCACTGCAGTGCCACTCCTAGATGAGCCAATTGTTTGTATCGCTTGGATAGTCATACAGCTACCTCATTGCACCTCTTCTACATCTTTGCATGAGGTGCTGTTTTTTTTTTTTTATATCTGCCCTCCTGTCTGACACTGCAGTGCCACTCCTAGATGGGCCAGGTGTTTGTGTTGTCCACTTGTGTCGCTATACTTAGTCATCCAGCAACCTCGGTGCAACCTTTTGGCCTAAAAACAATATTGTGAGGTGTTCAGAATAGACTGGAAATGAGTGGAAATGAATGTTATTGAGGTTAATAATACCATAGGAGCAAAATTACCCAAAATTCTGTGATTGCAGCCATTTTTATGTTTTTTTCAAAAATCATCCAGATCCAAAACCAAAACCAAAAACACAAAAGGGTGGTTTTGGCAAAACCAAGCCAAAACCAAAACACGAAAGTGGAATTAGAGTCAAAACCAAAACACAAAACATAAAAAGTCCCAGCCGCACATCTCTAATTAAAACACGGCCGAGGCAACTAAACAATTAGAAATCCCTAGCACCACCAGTGGGGGGGGGGAGACAGCTGCTCAGAGTATATCAACAGACAGCATAACTCTGGATTTGCTGGAGTATTGTTCTCAAAAATTGATAAACATATGCCTTATAATCTGGGAACAAACACTTTGTGGGTAAGATACCCATAGCACTCCTAGGGGTGAGGCAGCAGCACAGAGTTTTTCAACAGACAGCATACAGTAACTCTGGAATGCCTGGAGCAATTTACAACAAACTTGCTACACATATGACTTACACTCTGGGAACAAACACTGTGGGGGTAACACGCCACTAGCACCCCTAGGGGTGGGCCAGCAGCACAGAGTATATGAGGACATGCATGATATGTCTGTGATGTCAGGGCAGGGCAGCACAGAGTTTTTCAGCAGACAGCATAACTCTGGAATGCCTGGAGCAATTTACACCAAACTTGCTACACATATGGCTTACACTCTGGGAACAAACACTGTGGGGGAACACACCACTAGCATGCCTAGGGGTGGGCCAGAGGCACATACTATATGAGGACATGCATGATATGTCAGTGATGACAGGGCTGCATGTGAAAGGGCCAGTGACATGATGTGAGGAGGGGAATGGAGGTAGCACGAACCCACACACTGACAGTTATATAGTGGTAGTAGCATGGTCCCCCAGCAGCACAGAGTACATCAGGAGAAACATAATGTGCTACGCTATATAAGAAACTGTAAATAAATAGATAATTTCACAGGGGCACTCACATGATGTGAGGAGGGGAATGGAGGCAGCAGGAAACCACAGACTGAGAGTTGTATAGTGGGAAGAGCAGGGACCCATGGGGAAACAAAAAGGGGTCCGGCCACTACACAAAGTGCGTCAGGGAAGCAGGATAAGCCTATATACTAGATCTCCAACTAACGTAAATTAACAAACAACTAACATTCTAATTTGCCATCCTCATCCCATAACGAAGCATGGGTATTCAGCTATCTACAATGTTATTTATACTGTGTGTTTAATATTTACATTTATTTCTGTAAACAGACATTCTTAAAATCCCGGGCAATGCCGGGTGCTCCAGCTAGTATATATATATATATATATATATATATATATATATATTTAATAAATAAAATCATGTTTAAGTACATGTTTTTCACCTAATTCCCTAAAAAAAAGACAGAGAGAAAAAAATTGTAATTTAAGTAACGTTGGTGAATATTGAGCTGTAATCATTTATATAGATTGCAATTATTGTGCCCTGCTATGACATTGCTATTTACCCACACATTGCAGGCTAACAGTGAGAGACAGTAAGATTGTGCTGTTAGCAACATCTCTAAGCAAAACTAGTAAGGGGTTAGGAGTGTATTCACAAGCCAGACAGGGTGACTCGCTGTGTCTGATTTAATCATTTTAATTAGGAAATGCATATTGTATTCCAATGCCTCAAGAATCTAAAGGGGAGTACTCATGGAGCGATATTCTAAGCAATCTGACTAGATTGCTTAGATTTTAATCAAGATCGCTCTGTGTGTACCCCCTACAGCGATAGCGATGCGCAGCTCCGCACATCGATATCGCTGGTGTTAGATTGGCCTGGCCAATCTAGCAGGTCACTCATTTCACCCGTCTCCCCCCGCACGTTCAGCACACATTGCGCTGTGCTGAGCGGTGGGAGAGATGTGTGCTGAGCGAACCGCTCAGCACATATCTCTTCCACATCGGCCCGTGAATACGGGCCTTAAGACGCATAAGAAAGCAAAACACACCCCTATAGCTTGAGGCTATTCTGTAGGTATAAGAACGTAGGCTTATGCCCCGTACACACGGAAGAGATGTATGCTGAGCGATCTAGCACAGACCGCTCAGCACACATCTCTCTCTCTGCACAGCACACAGCACAATATGTACTGAGTGAGGGGAGTGGGGTGGAATGGAGGGGGCGCTCACTTCACATAGCAGTGAAGTTTGTGATCTACTAGATTTGGCATATGCCCCTACAGTGCCAGATACAAATATGCCCCCCAGTGCCAGATACACATATGCCCACAGTGCCAGATATGCTCCCACAGTGCCAGATAAAAATATGCCCCCATAGTGCCAGAAACACATATGCCCCCACAGTACCAGGTACAGATATGCCCTTACAGTACCAGATACACATATGCCCTCAGTGCCAGATATCCTCCCAAAATACCAAATATGCTCCCAGTGTCAGATACACATATGCCCCCAGTGCCAGATACACATATGCCCCCAGTGCCACAAATTTCCCCCATTGCCAGATACACATATGCCCCCAGTGCCTCATATGTCCCTCCCAGTGCCAGATACACATATGCCCTCAGTGCCAGATATCTTCCCAAAGTGCCAAATATGCATCAGTGCAAGATATGACCCCCCAGTGCCAGATACACATATTCCCCAAGTGCCAGATACAAATATGCCCAAGTGCCACAAACCCCCCCATTTGCCAGATACACATATGCCTCAGTGCCAGATATGCCTCCCAGAGTCATATAAACATATGCCCCCAGTGCCAGATACACATATACCCCCAGTGCCAGATACACATATACCCCCAGTACCACAAATCCCCCATTGCCAGATACACATATGCCCCTCACAGTGCCATATAAACATATGTTTCCAGTGCCACATATACCCCCCAGTGCCAGAAACACATATGCCCCCACAGTACCAGATACACATATGCCCCACCAGTACCAGATAGACATATGCCCTCAGTGCCAGATATCCTCCCAAAGTGCCAGATATGCCCCCAGTGCCAAATATGCCCCCAGTGTCAGATACACATATGACCCCAGTGCCAGATACACATATGCCCCATGTGCCAGATACACATATGCCCCCAGTGCCACAAATGCCCCCATTGCCAGATACACATATGCCCCCAGTTTCACATATGTCCCTCCCAGTGCCAGATACACATATGCCCTCAGTGCCAGATATCCTCCCAAAGTGCCAAATATGCCTCAGTGCCAGATATGCCCCCCCAGTGTCAGATACACATATGCCCCCAGTGCCAGATACACATATGCCCCCAGTGCCACATATGTCCCTCCCAATGCCAGATACACATATGCCCTCAGTGCCAGATATCCTCCCAAAGTGCCAAATATGCCTCAGATCCAGAGCACTCGGCCACATGCCGCGGCTTCTGGGTTGGTCGGAGGTTCCGGTGTGTTCAACCTGCGTTCCACCTGATGTCTTTTGGTCACCTGATGCGTTTCTCTGCCTTTTGTGGGTGGCGGTTTCCTCAGAGGTTTACCTAATTCTTGAGCTGCTGTAGAAATATTGTTTTTGAAAACAGTACACACTATGTCGCTTTTATCTTTTTTCACATGCCCTGCTTCTAAGAGTCATCAGCCTGAAAGTGTTTGAAGCTAAGTTGCTGTTCATTTTTTTAATTACCACTCCTGAATGCACAGGTCTTCTCACGACACAAGTAGGCGCTTTTATTTACTCCATTTTCCAGTCTCTACTCACACACTGTATAAGAGCCGCCACTCATTCACTTATGAGGTGTGTTGTGTTAAATCTAAAGGGAAACTATTCCGATTTCTGTGTTCTAATAGGTATACATAGGCGCTGTTCTCCATTATTCCTGCATATATATATATATATATATGTTCTGATTGTTCATCTGTCAGGTGCAAAAGGGTGCATATAGACGCATTATGTGACTGAGGATCATAATTAGATCTGGGCAGAATTTTTTGTAGTTTTAGTGGAATTTCTGATGGGTCTCATGGCAGTTCTTTTAATTTTAATTGTCTATGTAGATTATATTTTTGCATTTGACATTACAATGTATCTTGCTTACGTGTTGGTATGAAAGAAAGCCCACATGACAGGACCTGTGTTTCTGTTTGACTTAATTTATAGTCAGACAAGTTAACAACTAGGGTCTCTGAAGCTTTGCTGGATGACTGACTCTTGCTTTGCCTCTGCCATTGTTTACCCTGTCTGGTGTATGGGTGGTGTCTCTGCCTGCGGGGCCCTTAGCCCTCGTAGTTACCCCTAAAGGGCAGTTACTTGTGTGGTTTTGAGATGTAGGTTCTAATTCACTGGCTGTTGATGTGCATTCATTAGAAGATTCTAAATCTTGCTCTCTATGGAATCTCCTGCGAAAAAAGGGCTTTCTGCTACTATAGTTTCATAATGGAGATCCACCTTAGTACATTTTTGAGCTTTGAATTTTTTAAAATCCCACTTATAAATTTGCAATTGGCCATTAAGTTTGTCGTACCAATTCATTGCATTGTCTTCTTCGAGGACTGATTTGTGTAACATTTCGAAGTCTGCAACCTTAGATTTAGGAAGATTCATTTATTTTGTTGACTGTTCTACTATTGAAAGCATTAAGTCCACTAAGCACTTGCTTAAAATACCCACCCACTTTTGTCAGAAGAGGGGGTCATTACGACCAATGGTGGGAGAGTGTCACAACTGACTGGTGTTGGTAGCAGGAAGCCTCAGTTGTAGGGGCTGACGGGTACTTAAACTTAGGAGGTGAGATAGGACTCCTAGACATGTGCAGGAACTACAGCACCAATGCCCGAAGGCGTGACCACGACAACTGGAGGTGACTTTAAGGTTTTTATTAAATAATAAAAGTCATGAAAAGTGCAACAAAACAATAACTGTAAAGAGAGTCTCTGGATTCCTACTGGTTTGAGACCAGTAACTTGGGAATTAGTTTAAGGTGTTTAAAGATGCTTGAGAACGTTGGTGAAATATTAGAATGATGAAAAATGCTTGAGTACATTGGTGAAATATTAGAATGATGCTAGAGATCGCAGGAATAGCACTTAGCTGTAATGTTGAATACTGAGAACAATGTGAACAAAGTTCCGCTGGAGAAAAGCTACTGATAGCCAAAGCATATACTCTGCCAACGTAGGGTGCAACAGCAGGAAAGTCAGGCTGCACCACTGAGGGTTATCACAGGAGAAGCAGACTGCACTGCAGAGAGTTATTACAGGAGAAGCAGAATGCACCACAGAGAATTATCACAGGAGAAGCAGGCTGCACCGCAGAGGCAAGGCCGTTTCTAGCCAATTTGGCTCCCAGTGCGAGATTTAAAAATGCGCCCCCCCGTTCACATAAAAAAAAATGCGCCCCCACATAGATATAAAGAGGAAAAGCATGCGCGCGCTCCCGACAAGGGGGCATGGCCTCGTTCAAATGGGCATGGCTTTGTTAAGATGGGCATGGCCTCATCTGATCTCATCATCACGGCCACCACAGGATAAAAAAAAAGTCCTAATTTTACACATTACAGCAGGCACGCAACCTCATTTTACACAGCACGACAGGCAAGAGTCCCCATTTTACACAGCACGGCAGGAAAGTGTCCCTATTTTACACAGTACAGCAGGAAAGTGTCCCCATTCTATACAGTACAGCAGGCAAGTGTCAAATGGAGGGGGGAGAAAGGAAGGGAGAGGGAGGGGGGAGAGAGATGAAAAACTTACATGTCAAGAAGATCATCCCGCTCTTCGCGCTGGCCGCTGGCGCCTCCTCTTAACAGCTTGGCTCCCCCTCCTCCCTTTTCCCGAGTACTCCTGCTCGGGGGGCGGAGTTTTGCGGATTGACGCGGTTGCGTTGTGGCGTCACAACGCAACCGCGTCATACCACAAAACTCCGTCCCCCGAGCAGGAGTACTCGGGAAAAGGGAGGAGGGGGAATCTGGGACCCGTAAAGTCCAGCAAGAAACGGCACTGCACAGAGGGTTACCACAGGAGAAGCAGGCTGCACTGCAGAGTATAGATACAGGGGAGTCAGGCTGTACTGCAGAGTATAACACAGGAGAGTCTCTAGTGAAGCTGAAGACTGGAATCACTGAAAAGACAATTGAAGCACTGACATTTCCTGGGTGCTGGGACAGGATATTTAAACCTGATGGTGAACAGGCATTGGCTGACAATTTGACACAGGCAGCAGCCGCACTGCGGATTGGTAAGAAGAACGACATGTGACTTTATCCAACATGACTGCGCCCATGACAGAGTTTGAAGGGGAAAGAACCATGTGCCAAACAACAATGGCGGCGGAGGCCGCGGCAGCAGAAGACTCCACGCTCTCCTACACACGCACAGCAGCCACAGGGATGACGCCACACTCTGTCTCCATGCGGCAAGAACACGGGTGTGGCGGTGACAACCGCGACGGGGCTGAGAGCGCCATACTAAGCTAAGTGAAAACACTAAGAAGGCCGCTGAGCCGGCGCTGCGGGTAACACAAAAATTTAATGTAAAACATAACATAGTTATGACCCGGGCCTGGCATGCTGAGCCAATCTCAGGAGACACCTAACTGGCAGAAAATGTAGACCAGTTACCCGGATTGTGACAGAGAGTTTCTAACTTGCAGCCCATGGGGTATTTTCTTGGCCCGGTATTAATCAGATAATGATATACAGTGATAATATTAGTCAATTTCCTTGCACTTAATTTTTATCAATTCATTATATAAATCCACAGCAGATGTGGATTCATCTTATTCAATCAACAATTCTGTGTATAGAATATCCCCACCTTCTGCTTTGGAATAACCATGTATATCACCAAGTGAGTAATTAACAAAAGCCAGCCCACTGGTTTCTTGCGATGCTGCAGATTCAGCCATAACTACACAGAAGAGAAATCCACTTGCTATATTGTAGGATTTAAGACTCCTTTTACACTCCACTACTCAAAGCTGTGTACAGTCAATGTATTTGCAAAAAGTGCAAGTGCAGAAAAGAAAACTGCAGAGTGCCCAAGTAGTGCAGATCTTGATTCAATAAAAAAACTGTCTTACAAGTGTGGATGACCCATTCATCCACACAGGCTAATACCAGATGATCACTAAATATGTACACATTCATATGATGGGGGGCCTTGACTTGAGGTGCTTATATGTGCCCATACAGCAATTTACATATACTTGTGATTGTGTCTGGCTCTCCCATTACTTACAGTAGTCCCACACCCGGTGCCTCCCATTAGGACATGTAGTACAAATACGGTGCATATGGCACTCCAGATGACTTAAAAAGCAGACTCTAAGGGGGTAATTCCAAGTTGATCGCAGCAGGAAATTTTTTAGCAGTTGGGCAAAACCATGTGCGCTGCAGGGGGGGCAGATATAACATTTGCAGAGAGAGTTAGATTTGGGTGGGTTATTTTGTTTCTGTGCAGGGTAAATACTGGCTGCTTTATTTTTACACTGCAATTTAGATTGCAGATTTAACTCACTACACCCAAATCTAACTCTCTCTGCACATGTTATATCTGCCTCCCCTGCAGTGCACATGGTTTTGTCCAACTGCTAACAAAGTTCCTGCTGCGATCAACTCAGAATTACCCCCTAAATTCTAAAACTCTTGACTAAATTTGAAAACAATACTTGTATGCTTTATAATATTGTATTATACAAATTGTGATACCATCTTCATAATACCATCTTCTATGTAACTATCAACAAAAAGTACTCAGGCTAATGTTTTATGTTTCTTGTTTTGGTTTTATTTCAATATTTGTATTGTACACTGACAATCAATAAAAAGCATTGAATATGAAAAAAACAAAAACAAATACAAGACTCTAAAACAGCATAGCTGGCAGCATATATATAGTAATTGATAGGAACTCCCACAGATCTTAATCCACCCTAATTGATAGTAATATGGATATAGTTTTGCTAACAATATTGTAAGAACTTATGTGTAACATAAATATTTGCATGTATGTTACATTTGTTTACGTGTTTATGTGCATGCTGTTATGAAGTACATTAATTATATTAGATATTTTCTGAAAAGTACACATGCTTAATCAAATATTTATAATTAAAAATAGATCATTAACTTTTATAATTATTAAAATGCTATTAAAGCCTATAAGTCTCGTCTCAACCATCTTTTCTTCCATTTATGCGCCCTTAACAACATATGCTGGTAAAAGCTCATGCTCAGAATTAAACCCATAATCTGAAATAGAGTTAATTATATTATTTAAGACAGTCACCATTTTTTTGACTTGTATATATTTTCTTTATTTGACTCCTTAAGTTCCTAAATGGAATTGTGAGCTTAATGTAACATATTTAAATACCACTATGGCACAACGTGAGCATGCATTTTATACAGCTTAGTTAAGCATTTCAAATGAAAGTATTAATAATAATGTGTAAAGGTTTATAATTCAGTTTAAGAAAGAAAAGGAAGTTGAGCACACACCACCTCCTCTAAGCTTCCTTTGGATGCTGTGTTAAGCTGTCTGGTAGAACAAAAGTGTTTATTATAGGTTTAACATTAATTGAGAGCCAAGAGAAAATAGATTTGCGAATTATACAATGCTGAAACCGATGGGCTTGAACAGAAACATTAGTCATTATTCAGATTTTTTTTGTTTTCCTTCACAGCAAATAGAGTAATGAGCTAATTAATTATTCAATGTAAAAAAAAAGTGTATTTAATTATTTTACATAACGGTAGCTATACATTACTTCCATAAAACAAAAACATATTTGAATCAGTACAACATGTCAATTAACTAAGCATGATTGCTAGCCATACTGTATGTTGAAATTGATATAAATTCAGTAACAAGTGGATCTCCTTATACAGTCTCATTCTTAATGCATAATTTCAGACATTGTTAACAAGGCAAATGCTATGTAAAATGTTTTATTATGATCTATATGCCCTGTGGTAGCCCGAGGCTTTACACTTTCATATGCATGACACCTATTAACATCCTTTTAAACGGCCGGTCCCAGCAGGAGAAGCATCTCTTTCAAGCCATTGAGTACAGAACTTCATCTGAGCATGCTCATTCAGCGGAGATAATAACTGGAACCGAGCTGACTTCTTGTAGAGAATGTGACTCCACTCTCAGCAAGGGATCAAATTGGAAATGACTCGGGGCAAGGTTTGCTAAGCTGGAAAAAAATGAATTAGATACACTCCTAAGACTAACCTGAAAAGATTACATTTGAAGGAGAAAGAGAAATCTAAAGAGCAGGAGGTTGCATTCTGTCTGCACCTGGGGATTGGAATTTGGCTCTAGGTTTAAAATAAGACCTCCCAGTGATTCAGATCAAATCAAAGTGTTTATTGCCATTTTGCTACGGGTATACTGCAATTAACCTATCCAATTGAGCTACTCTATTGCTAAGAAATGCTATTTAGAGAGACATTACTTCCTGGCCTATTTTTTTTTTTTTATATGTATATATACATTATATTGAGCTTTATGTTTCTGTGCTGTTTCTGAATTAACAAAAGGAAACATTGTAAATACATATCTTCAAAATTAGGAGAAATACTGTGAAATGTTGATGGATCCATAGTATAGCATAATTTTTAGATTAGAAGTAGACAGATATAAATGCTCCAAATAATGTAGCAAAACATCTCCCCTGGTGTACAACCAACACTGAAAATGATGCATCATTTAACAGTTTACAACTAGCAAAGGTTGAAAACAATTCAGTTCTGCAGCAACTTATATACAGTACAGGTTGAGTATCCCTTATCCAAAATACTTGGGACCAGAAGTATTTTGAATATCGGATTTTTGAATATGATAATGAGATATCATGGCTATGGGACCCAAGTCTAAGCACAGAATGCATTTATGTTTCATATACACCTTATACACACAACCTGAAGGTAATTTCAGCAGATATTTGTAATACATTTGTGCATTAAATAAAGTGTGTGTACATTCACACAATTCATTTATGTTTCATATACATCTTATACACCCAGCCTGAAGGTCATTTAATACAATATTTTTAATAACTTTGTGTATTAAACAAAGTTTGTGTACATTGAGCCATCAGAAAACACTGGTTTCACTGTCTCACTCTCACTGGAAAAAATCTGTATTTCAGAATATTCCGTATTTCGGAATACTGTATTTGGATATTGGATACTCAACCTGTATGATAAAAACATCAGTTCGATATTTTCTGTCATTTTAGTAGTGACATTTAAACAGTTAAAGCAAACATTTAAACAAGTGCTATTGGTTACATGTATTACAGTATATTATTACATTTACTTAACTTGTAGATGGATTTATGTGGTAAAGTACAGCTGTGAATGCATATGTTTGTTGAATGGTGGAGGAAGGACAGGAGCACATGGCGAGGAATAGGATGTTTATGACACAACTTATTTAAGACTATCTGACAGAATTTGTTGCCTTTCTGTAGTTCTTGTTATGTATATGTTTTTTTAATTAAGTTACAATGTAGTTATATGTTGTTCTCCAGTAAAGAAGCACACTGATTTTGCCCCAGTCTGAGTGGTGTGTCATATAAACTAACATCCTCTTACTGATGTAACAGTGGCAATGGGGATTCAATCAAATATTTTTGTATTATTTCCAGAAGCTATGAATGACAATGAGAGAAGCTTTAAAAAGGTTTACAAAAATGGCAATTGCAGTTAGAGAAACTTCCAGAAACATCTGAATGTCAGTAAGAAACACATACAGTAGTGCATTCAGGAGACAGTATTACTTCTTGCTGAACCTGTGAAAAAATGACAGTATACTGAGAGAATCTTGATTAATGCTATTTCTTATCTACTGAAAAGCTGTAAAATAAGGAGATGGCATATCTATTAGATCTATAGCCAGTGATAACACTGATATTGAGCACTGGGCCACAAACAGTATATAGAAAGAGTGGAATTATATTGTCAGGGTCATTTTATTTATAAATATAGGAAAGTGGGTCTCAAGACATTTATATATTAATAGCATAAGGATGACTTGTATGAGTGACTTATTTCTATGATGCCATTATCTAAGTACATCAGTATCAGTTTGGTTTCATAATTTTTTTTAAAATTACTAAAATAGCTAAAATCACATGATTTGGCCTTTTCTTGTTTCTAAAATATTATTAACCTCAATAACATTCATTTCCAGGTATTTCCAGGCAATTTTGACCACAGTACAAATAATGAAAAATATACAGTATATTATACAATATATATTTTTGTACAGATTATTTTCAGCCTAAATGTAGGATCAGTTCCTGAAAGTTATGTTTGACCTGGAGAAGGTAACTAACCACCCATTGGAGTAGTTTGCCAACAACAGGTGGAGTGCCCAAGGTGCTTCAGCTAGCTTTAAACAAGGTATATAGTACAATATAAATAAATATGTATGTTTTTGACCAATATACACAGCTAAATTTTGTATTACTTAAACATGTTTCCACATGGCAGAAAGGCAGTGAAATTGTGCCAAAACCCGGCTGCGGCTCCCTTATATGGATTCCAAAAATCTGCAAGATCCGGCGCTGGATGAAAACAAAATTGTGTTGTGGTCAAAATTGACTGGAAATGAGTGGAAATTAATGCTATTGAGGTTAATAATACCATAGCTGTTTTTATGTTTTTATCTAAAAAAAATACAGATCTAAAACCAAAGCCCAAGATTTGGGCCGACGCATATCTCTACTCATTAATGCAATTTACTTTCACACTGCCACAATTGAAACAAGTAATAAGTACTTTGAGGATATTGTGGACATTTTACAGCATCACTAATATTCAAAGCCATTAGAGATTGCTAAAAGATTTAGCATGAGGGCAAATCCATAACAAAATATAAAAATAAGTAGCTGAGTTAAGGAAATTATCGTAGCCTTGCCTGTTCTGAATGGGACTAACAGACGCCCATAGAGACCAATTAGAATGTGACATGATTAGAAAAATATTTAGAAAAGACTGATGTCTAAACCTGAATTAACTTTAGACAGCGCACCGTCAGTTGTTATATCCATGTGAGCATGGTGGATATATATATGAGTTTTGACTGTATAAAGTATATGAAAAATACAAAGAATATGTTTGAAATATCTTCTTTGTACTACTCTAATCCTTTTTATAGCCAAAGTAAAAAGTCTATGTCAGGTGAGGCAGTGCTATGGTACAGCATAATGTGAATA
Organism: Pseudophryne corroboree; assembly: GCF_028390025.1. Lineage (NCBI taxonomy): Eukaryota > Metazoa > Chordata > Amphibia > Anura > Myobatrachidae > Pseudophryne > Pseudophryne corroboree. The sequence continues at coordinate 489,602,035 of NC_086448.1, read as the reverse complement.
AGGACCAATACGGTGCAGCATAATGTGAATGAGTAGCAATATGGTGCAATTTTATGTGAATAAGGAGCAAAATGGGGTGGTGTTATATGACTTAGGAGCAATATAGTGCGGTGTAATGTCAATAAGGAGAAATACGGTGTGGCGCAATGTGAATAAAGTTGCACTACTGTGTGACATAATTTGAATTGGGGGTACTATTGTGAAGGGCTCAAACTAGGATTTTTGGCACCCAGGGCAAGGCAGTAATTTGGCGCCCCCCATGCAAACACACACTTTGGAATTGTGTCAAAAATACAGTAATAAACAGTTGGCAAAGTAACAACCAGTACCGTAAGGGTGCATCCGGCACACATTACCTATGGAAAATGGATAGGAACACAAGAAACTAAACATGCATCTCAGCTACAGTATTGTCGGGAACTCTGGCCAACTGCTGTAGGTCTACATAGCTCATCATACTAGCCAGGACATAGGGACAATTAAAGAGGAGGAGGAACAACTTTCTGGGAAGGGGGATGCACAATGTGAGTTATATTGTCTTCAGAGAGGAGCCCCTTGGACTGGCTGATGTTATATACCTGATATAAGCCATTCAGTCACTGTATCACACACACGAGGGGGGGGGGGTGACTGGTTAACTGCTGTAGGACTACAAAGCCCTGCATGCCATTCAGGACCTAGGACCACTCTTTGGGAGGCAGCAGCTGTCCTGGAGTATAGAGACCTCACCTCAGTGCCCAGACTAATTATTGGCTGCTGCTGCTTCCTCTCGCCCTTTCCACCTCTGTTTGCAACTGCTGTGCAGGAAGGGAGAGGCCCTGAAGAACAGGGCCAGGGGCAGATATAGTTTACACAGGCACAGGAGTGTGTGAACAGCCACCCCCGCCCCATTCATATGTGTTCTAGTTGCCGAGGGGGTAGTTTCCCAGGAGTCCACATTGGTAGTACTTAGGAGCAGGGACCTGCAGTGAGGGTTCTGGGACCTGGCAGTAGGTAGCCCCTTAGGGCCCTGTCCTCATCTGGTGGAGCTGTGGGAAGGGGGAGGTGCTTGGAAACAGGCCTGGGGGCAAACATCACTTATACAGGCACAGGAGTATGTGAGCGGCCATGGGATAGAGCTCCGGAAATTAAAGGGGGAAGCTGAAGAGTTCACGGTCACCTCACTTGCCCCATTCATTAGTGTTCTAGTTGCCGGGGAGTGGGAGTTTCCCAGGGGTCAACATTGGTGGTGCTGGGGGGTGGGTACCTGCAGCGAGGGTTCTTGAACATGGCAAATGGTAGCCTCTTAGGGTAGAGAGGAAGGAGGGGAGGCAGAGTACCCATCTCTGCACCCCCTCAGATTCTGAACCCGGGGCGCATGACCCCTTAGTCCCCCCCTAGATAAGGCCATGCTATTGTGTGGCCACAACCCTGCGCTGCAAGAACACGCCCCTTTTTGGGGTGCGCTTTTGATACTCACTGTCCCTATTTAGAATATGGGTGGTGGGGGCGACAATGTTCTTGCTGGCACAGGACACCAAAATCAGGATTGCTATGGATGAGGGGTGATACTGGCTACTACTGTGATCTGTGATGATAGGTGCTGTGCAGGGAGAGGAGAAGAGTACTGGGTCAGAGGCAGAACTATTGCTGATGTTAGGGGGCACCATCCAAAATCTTGTGTAGGGAATCAAATTGGTTAGTGCTAGCTCTGGAGGCTGTGTATATATATATATATATATATATCTTTTTCCATCTATCTGGGAGTTGGAGTACTGCAAGGGAGGGAGAGAAAAGAAGAAGGGGGAGCTGAGGTGCAAGAGAGGAGGAACATATGAAGTGGGAGGGGAGAAGAGGAGAGACCAGTCCACAGTAAATAGCCACATACTGTAGGGACTGGAGCTAGGCAGAAGAGGGCCCTGGAGTTGAGCGGAGAAAAGCTGTGGGGAGGGCGGGTGTGGAGCATCCGAAAAGGGCATTATCTCCATCCTGGCACTACCCATGGTAAGCCTAGATGGTGGTTACACTGCTCACCATGACAAAGTACATTGATTGGCGTCTTTTTTTGGGAGGGAGACGTCACCTTGCCTTCCCTTCCATGTTCCGACACCTATGATGGCCTCTATATAGTAAGTCACGGAGATGCTTCTGAATGTTCATAAACATTTGTCTGGCTTATCTTGGAAGCTGATATTTTATGTTCAGGATGTTAGACATCTGTATGCCAGAACAGGATGCCTTTAAGTGATGCCATTTTTCATTTTTCAATGAGTATGTGAAAACTTATTGTTTGTACTTATTCTACTAGAATTATTTTAATTGTTTATAATTATTTAAATTGTCTATTATAAGTGATTTATTTGGGCTTACAGTAGAATCATACAGTTGATCTTACTGGACACATCAGAAATCTGTTTAAATAAAACTGCATGTTTCCCCAGTTACTGTATAAATCAGCACATGAAGTTGTAAGGTGTAGATTTTATGCTGTGGAATTTCTCATCACAATGTCTTGATTTACATACTCACAAGTGACTGATGTGAACAAGCTGACGACTGCCTTAATGCCACTTTCACAATAATGCGAGGTTGGTGGTTACACCCACTTAAATAGGAGACTGTTTAGCGATACTGCAACTGATCATTGCTCTCAATAAATTGACTTTGACAATTTAATGATGGAGTTTGCACAGTTTAAGTTACCTCCATATACACTATTTTACCAAACTCCAGATGGACTCTTCATCAACCATGATGCTCAATCTCTGAGCAAGTGATTGTTACTGTCATTTACTGTCTCAGATGGATAAGGAAATGCTTTGTTCCAGACTTATTATTAAAATAACACTTTCATATTCTAACATCTATTCCACAAAGGTTATTTTAAGCCATTTACCTATTACTATTTATTGTTGTGAATATTAGTTTCAACTCTAGTGGAGAATTTTTATTAGGTTTTATGTTTATTTTTATGAAATGCCTTTTTGGGCATTAAATTCAGTGCTTGTGTTCCTATCATTGCTAATTTCATTATTATCAGACAGACAGTTCTGGTTCCCAGCTAGATGAGATTTGTGCCATACAGTAGATTTCTGGTTAGTAATTTAGTGTTTGATCATTAGCAGTTTCCTCCTAATATAAGATAATGCATCTTGATCGACCAATATACCAACAAATGTAGTAATATGATATTACAGTAGTGTGCCAACATCTTGCTGCAGGACACATGAATGGGTAAAATAAGTCAGGTGTAGTATAAGAATCTGTGAGCCAAATATGAAAAATATAAATTAAAGTGGTTGTACTGTATATATTTCATGTATTTGCATAAAAACTGCAGGACAATGCTCATTAATATTAACCTACGGAGGGATGTACTGTATAGTTATCACTGGGATGTCATATGTACTGTAAGGCAGTGCATGGATGTTGTCTGTACTGTATGGTGTTCTGTGCTCTGTCATCTTTACTGTATGCTGGTCACTTGGATGCCATCTTCACTCTGTGATGGTTACTGAGATGCTGTGTGTTGTTTGGTGTCTTCTGGTTGCTCTCTGTATTGTATGGCGGTCATTGGGATGCTGTCTATGTAAACTGGTGGTCACATGGCTAATGTATTGTGGTTACTTGGATTCAAACTTACTGTATGATGGTCACATGAATGCTCTCAGTACTGTATGGCCAACACTTAGATGGACATACAAAAGTATTGTATGGCAACCATGTGGATGCTTTCTGGATTGTATTGTGGTTAGGGCTAACTGCTGTTAAGCCTGACTACATTTTTGCTTGTTCCTGCTTATTTTTTATTTGATTCCGCTTACATGGGTAATTTTCTGATTTTTTCCAGGGCTAATTTCAGTTCCTAAGCCACCCCTGCCTCCACATAGCTTTTATTGGTTTTGTACCCACACCTTTGTACCTCTAATTGCAATAACATTCTCAAATATATATTTTTTTAAGATGTATAGTACTGAGACGCAGTCATTAAATACTTTTTAGATCTGATGATAACTAGCTTAATATAGTGTATGATTTTTTTGAAGAAAGTCAGTCCCAATGCTGATATAATAAACCTCAATAAATGTACACTACCTACAGTACACAGGGGTTATTTTATAGGTTTCAGGCTTAAGGAACTGGAGTGTTTTTAACTTGTTTGCCACTAAATTTAAAGTGGCAATTAGAAGGCAAAGTCAGCCTTAAAACTCTCGGGAGAGCAGGACTTTGTGCTGTCTCCTATGCTGCATACACTCTGGGTACTAAGACCCAGAGTATGCAGGGAGGTGCACCATGTGACCTGATGAGCTGCTGGATATTTGCAAACAGTGGCCATTTGCTTTACTGTGTAAGATTGCCATTGCAATACTTAGCTCCTGAGGTGAGACACCTAGGGGTATATTTACTAAAATGCGGGATTATAGAAGTGGAGATGTTGCCCATAACAATCAGATTCTAGCTATTACCTTCTAGAAGGTGCTAGATAAATAAGTACAATCTGATTGGTTTCTATGAGCAACACTTCACTTCTATAAACCCCCACTATAGTAAATATACTCCCAGATACCAGCTATTACCTGCTATTACCAGTGCTGTTAACCCTTGCATTACCAGTAAGGTTCTTAATTACACTATACTTGCTGTTTATTAATAAATCAAGCAATGACTCTCACTGCATCCTTTCACATATGCTGTGTACCTATTGTGACCATCATCCCAAAAGGCTATATATATCACATACAGTACTGTATGTATATATCATACACTATATGGACAAAAGTATATGGCCACACTTGTTAATGATTGAAATCAGTTGTTTCAATCAGACCCATTACCACAGATGTATAAAATTAAGCACCTAGGCATGCAGTTGAAAAAAGCTGTGGGGAGGGAGGGTGTGGAGCATCCGAAAAGGGCATTATCTCCATCCTGGCACTACCCATGGTAAGCCTAGATGGTGGTTACACTGCTCACCATGACAAAGTACATTGATTGGCGTCTTTTTTTGGGAGGGAGACGTCACCTTGCCTTCCCTACCCTGTTCCGACACCTAGGATGGCCTCTATATAGTAAGTCACGGAGGTGCTTCTGAATGTTCAGAAACATTTGTCTGGCTTATCTTGGAAGCTCATATATTATGTTCAGGATGTTAGCCATCTGTATGCTAGAACAGGATGCCTTTAAGTGATGCCATTTTTCATTTTTCAATGAGTATGTGAAAACTTATTGTTTGTACTTATTCTACTAGAATTATTTTAATTGTTTATAATTATTTAAATTGTCTATTATAAGGGATTTATTTGGGCTTACAGTAGAATCATACAGTTGATCTTACTGGACACATCAGAAATCTGTTTAAATAAAACTGCATGTTTCCCCAGTTACTGTATAAATCAGCACATGAAGTTGTAAGGTGTAGATTTTATGCTGTGGAATTTCTAATCACAATGTCTTGATTTACATACTCACAAGTGATTGATGTGAACAAGCTGACGACTGCCTTAATGCCACTTTCACAATAATGCGAGGTTGGTGGTTACACCCACTTAAATAGGAGACTGTTTAGCGAGACTGCACCTGATTATTGCTCTCAATAAATTGACTTTGACAATTTAATGATGGAGTTTGCACAGTTTAAGTTACCTCCATATACACTATTTTACCAAACTCCAGATGGACTCTTCATCAACCATGATGCTCAATCTCTGAGCAAGTGATTGTTACTGTCATTTACTGTCTCAGATGGATAAGGAAATGCTCTGTTCCAGATTTATTATTAAAATAATACTTTCATATTCTAACATCTATTCCACAAAGGTTATTTTGAGCCATTTACCTATTACTATTTATTGTTGTGAATATTAGTTTCGACTCTAGTGGAGAATTTTTATTAGGTTTTATGTTTATTTTTATGAAATGCCTTTTTGGGTATTAAATTCAGTGCTTGTGTTCCTATCATTGCTAATTTCATTATTATCAGACAGGCAGTTCTGGTTCCCAGCTAGTAGAGATGTGCACCGGAAATTTTTCGGGTTTTGTGTTTTGGTTTTGGGTTCGGTTCCGTGGCCGTGTTTTGGGTTCGAACGCGTTTTGGCAAAACCTCACCGAATTTTTTTTGTCGGATTCGGGTGTGTTTTGGATTCGGGTGTTTTTTTCAAAAAACCCTAAAAAACAGCTTAAATCATAGAATTTGGGGGTCATTTTGATCCCAAAGTATTATTAACCTCAATAACCATAATTTCCACTCATTTTCAGTCTATTCTGAACACCACACACCTCACAATATTATTTTTAGTCCTAAAATTTGCACCGAGGTCGCTGGATGACTAAGCTCAGCGACCCAAGTGGCCGACACAAACACCTGGCCCATCTAGGAGTGGCACTGCAGTGTCACGCAGGATGGCCCTTCCAAAAAACACTCCCCAAACAGCACATGATGCAAAGAAAAAAAGAGGCGCAATGAGGTAGCTGTGACTGAAATGACGGGTTGGTTTGGACCCCCACCAAAAAAGAAACAATTAATCTCTCCTTGCACAAACTGGCTCTACAGAGGCAAGATGTCCACCTCATCATCATCATCCTCCGATTCATCACCGTGTACATCCCCCTCCTCACAGATTATAAATTCGTCCCCACTGGAATCCACCATCACAGCTCCCTGTGTACTTTGTGGAGGCAATTGCTGCTGGTGAATGTCTCCATGGAGGAATTGATTATAATTCATTTTAATGAACATCATCTTCTCCACATTTTCTGGAAGTAACCTCGTACGCCGATTGCTGACAAGGTGAGCGGCGGCACTAAACACTCTTTCGGAGTACATACTTGTGGGAGGGCAACTTAGGTAGAATAAAGCCAGTTTGTGCAAGGGCCTCCAAATTGCCTCTTTTTCCTGCCAGAATACGTACGGACTGTCTGACGTGCCTACTTGGATGCGGTCACTCATATAATCCTCCACCATTCTTTCAATGGGGAGAGAATCATATGCAGTGACAGTAGACGACATGTCCGTAATCGTTGGCAGGTCCTTCAGTCCGGACCAGATGTCAGCATCAGCAGTCGCTCCAGACTGCCCTGCATCACCGCCAGCGGGTGGGCTCGGAATTCTGAGCCTTTTCCTCGCACCCCCAGTTGCGGGAGAATGTGAAGGAGGAGATGTTGACAGGTCGCGTTCCGCTTGACTTGACAATTTTCTCACCAGCAGTTCTTTGAACCCCTGCAGACTTGTGTCTGCCGGAAAGAGAGATCCAAGGTAGGTTTTAAATCTAGGATCGAGCACGGTGGCCAAAATGTAGTGCTCTGATTTCAACAGATTGACCACCCGTGAATCCTTGTTAAGCGAATTAAGGGCTCCATCCACAAGTCCCACATGCCTAGCGGAATCGCTCTGTGTTAGCTCCTCCTTCAATGTCTCCAGCTTCTTCTGCAAAAGCCTGATGAGGGGAATGACCTGACTCAGGCTGGCAGTGTCTGAACTGACTTCACGTGTGGCAAGTTCAAAAGGTTGCAGAACCTTGCACAACGTTGAAATCATTCTCCACTGCGCTTGAGACAGGTGCATTCCACCTCCTATATCGTGCTCCGTTGTATAGGCTTGAATGGCCTTTTGCTGCTCCTCCAACCTCTGAAGCATGTAGAGGGTTGAATTCCACCTCGTTACCACTTCTTGCTTCAGATGATGGCAGGGCAGGTTCAGGCGTTTTTAGTGTTGCTCCAGTCTTCTGTACGTGGTGCCTGTACGCCGAAAGTGTCCCGCAATTCTTCTGGCCACCGACAGCATCTCTTGCACGCCCCTCTCGTTTTTTAAATAATTCTGCACCACCAAATTCAAGGTATGTGCAAAACATGGGACGTGCTGGAATTTGCCCATATTTAATGCACACACAATATTGCTGGCGTTGTCCGATGCCACAAATCCATAGGAGAGTCCAATTGGGGTAAGCCATTCTGCGATGATCTTCCTCAGTTGCCGTAAGAGGTTTTTAGCTGTGTGCGTATTCTGGAAAGCGGTGATACAAAGCGTAGCCTGCCTAGGAAAGAGTTGGCGTTTGCGAGATGCTGCTACTGGTGCCGCCGCTGCTGTTCTTGCGGCGGGAGTCCATACATCTACCCAGTGGGCTGTCACAGTCATATATTCCTGAGCCTGCCCTGCTCCAGTTGTCCACATGTCCGTGGTTAAGTAGACATTGGTTACAACTGCATTTTTTAGGACACTGGTGAGTCTTTTTCTGAGGTCTGTGTACATTTTCGGTATCGCCTGCCTAGAGAAATGGAACCTAGATGGTATTTGGTACCAGGGACACAGTACCTCAATCAAGTCTATAGTTGGCTCTGCAGTAATGATGGATACCGGAACCACGTTTCTCACCGCCCAGGATGCCAAGGCCTCAGTTATCCGCTTTGCAGCAGGATGACTGCTGTGATATTTCATCTTCCTCGCAAAGGACTGTTGGACAGTCAATTGCTTGGTGGAAGTAGTAAAAGTCGTCTTACGACTTCCCCTCTGGGATGACCATCGACTCCCAGCAGCAACAACAGCAGCGCCAGCAGCAGTAGGCGTTACACGCAAGGATGCATCGGAGGAATCCCAGGCAGGAGTGGACTCGTCAGAATTGCCAGTGACATGGCCTGCAGGACTATTGGCATTCCTGGGGAAGGAGGAAATTGACACTGAGGGAGTTGGTGGGGTGGTTTTCGTGAGCTTGGTTACAAGAGGAAGGGATTTACTGGTCAGTGGACTGCTTCCACTGTCGCCCAAAGTTTTTGAACTTGTCACTGACTTATGATGAATGCGCTGCAGGTGACGTATAAGGGAGGATGTTCCGAGGTGGTTAACGTCCTTACCCCTACTTATTACAGCTTGACAAAGGCAACAAACGGCTTGACAAATGTTGTCCGCATTTCTGTTGAAATACTTCCACACCGAAGAGCTGATTTTTTTGGTATTTTCACCAGGCATGTCAATGGCCATATTCCTCCCACGGACAACAGGTGTCTCATCGGGTGCCTGACTTAAACAAACCACCTCACCATCAGAATCCTCCTTGTCAATTTCCTCCCCAGCGCCAGCAACATCCATATCCTCCTCATCCTGGTGTACTTCAACACTGACATCTTCAATCTGACTATCAGGAACTGGACTGCGGGTGCTCCTTCCAGCACTTGCAGGGGGCGTGCAAATGGTGGAAGGCGCATGCTCTTCACGTCCAGTGTTGGGAAGGTCAGGCATCGCAACCGACACAATTGGACTCTCCTTGTGGATTTGTGATTTCGAAGAACGCACAGTTCTTTGCTGTGCTTTTGCCAGCTTAAGTCTTTTCATTTTTCTAGCGAGAGGCTGAGTGCTTCCTCCTCATGTGAAGCTGAACCACTAGCCATGAACATAGGCCAGGGCCTCAGCCGTTCCTTGCCACTCCGTGTGGTAAATGGCATATTGGCAAGTTTACGCTTCTCCTCCGACGATTTTATTTTAGATTTTTGAGTCCTTTTTTACTGATATTTTGTGTTTTGGATTTTACATGCTCTGTACTATGACATTGGGCATCGGCCTTGGCAGACGACGTTGATGGAATTTCATCGTCTCGGCCATAACTAGTGGCAGCAGCTTCAGCACGAGGTGGAAGTGGATCTTGATCTTTCCCTATTTTTGGAACCTCAACATTTTTGTTCTCCATATTTTAATAGGCACAACTAAAAGGCACCTCAGGTAAACAATGGAGATGGATGGATACTAGTATACTTATGGATGACGAGTGACTGACGACATAGAGGTAGCTACAGCCGTGGACTACCGTACTGCGTCTGCTAGTATAGAGATGATAATGATATAAAAAATATATATATATCACTACTGCAGGTATATATAATATAATGACGGACCTGCTGGACACTGTCAGCAGACTCCTAAACTACTAGTATGAAGAAGATAGAAAAAAAAACCCCACCACAGGTAGGTATACAATTATGGACGAGCACTGACGACACAGAGGTAGCTACAGCCGTGGACTACCGTACTGCATCTGCTAGTATAGAGATGACAATGATATAAAATATATATATATATCACTACTGCAGGTATATATAATATAATGACGGACCTGCTGGACACTGTCAGCATACTCCTAAACTACTAGTATAAAGAAGATAGAAAAAAAAAAACCCCACCACAGGTAGGTATACAATTATGGACGAGCACTGACGACACAGAGGTAGCTACAGCCGTGGACTACCGTACTGTGTCTGCTAGTATAGAGATGATAATGATATAAAAAATATATATATATCACTTCTGCAGGTATATATAATATAATGACGGACCTGCTGGACACAGTCAGCAGACTCCTAAACTACTAGTATGAAGAAGATAGAAAAAAAAAACCCACCACAGGTAGGTATACAATTATGGACGAGCACTGACGACACAGAGGTAGCTACAGCCGTGTACTACCGTACTGCGTCTGCTAGTATAGACATGATAATGATATAAAAAATATATATATATCACTACTGCAGGTATATATAATATAATGACGGACCTGCTGGACACTGTCAGCAGACTCCTAAACTACTAGTATGAAGAAGATAGAAAAAAAACCCACCACAGGTAGGTATACAATTATGGACGAGCACTGACGAAACAGAGGTAGCTACAGCCGTAAACTACCGTACTGCGTCTGCTAGTATAGAGATGATAATGATATAAAAAATATATATATATCACTACTGCAGGTATATATAATATAATGACGGACCTGCTGGACACTGTCAGCAGACTCCTAAACTACTAGTATGAAGAAGATAGAAAAAAAACCCCACCACAGGTAGGTATACAATTATGGACGAGCACTGACGACACAGAGGTAGCTACAGCCGTGGACTACCATACTGCGTCTGCTAGTATAGAGATGATAATGATATAAAAAATATATATATATATATCCGTATTGCAGGTATATATAATATAATGACGGACCTGGTGGACACTGTCAGCAGACTCCTAAACTACTAGTATGAAGATGATAGAAAAAAAAACCCCACCACAGGTAGGTATACAATTATGGACGAGCACTGACGACACAGAGGTAGCTACAGCCGTGGACTACCGTACTGCGTCTGCTAGTATAGAGATGATAATGATATAAAAAATATATATATATATATCACTACTGCAGGTATATATAATATAATGACGGACCTGCTGGACACTGTCAGCAGACTCCTAAACTACTAGTATGAAGAAGATAGAAAAAAAAACCCCACCACAGGTAGGTATACAATTATGGACGAGCACTGACGACACAGAGGTAGCTACAGCCGTGGACTACCGTACTGCGTCTGCTAGTATAGAGATGATAATGATATAAAAAATATATATATATCACTACTGCAGGTATATATAATATAATGACGGACCTGCTGGACACTGTCAGCAGACTCCTAAACTACTAGTATGAAGAAGATAGAAGAAAAAAAACCGACCACAGGTAGGTATACAATTATGGACGAGCACTGACGACACAGAGGTAGCTACAGCCGTGGACTACCGTACTGCGTCTGCTAGTATAGAGATGATAATGATATAAAAAATATATATATATCCGTACTGCAGGTATATATAATATAATGACGGACCTGCTGGACACTGTCAGCAGACTCCTAAACTACTAGTATGAAGAAGATAGAAAAAAAAACCCACCACAGGAAGGTATACAATTATGGACGAGCACTGACGACACAGAGGTAGCTACAGCCGTGGACTACCGTACTGCGTCTGCTAGTATAGAGATGATAATGATATAAAAAATATATATATATCACTACTGCAGGTATATATATAATATAATGACGGACCTGCTGGACACTGTCAGCAGACTCCTAAACTACTAGTATGAAGAAGATAGAAAAAAAAACCCCACCACAGGTAGGTATACAATTATGGACGAGCACTGACGACACAGAGGTAGCTACAGCCGTGGACTACCGTACTGCGTCTGCTAGTATAGAGATGATAATGATATAAAATATATATATATATCACTACTGCAGGTATATATAATATAATGACGGACCTGCTGGACACTGTCAGCAGACTCCTAAACTACTAGTATGAAGAAGATAGAAAAAAAACCCACCACAGGTAGGTATACAATTATGGACGAGCACTGATGACACAGAGGTAGCTACAGCCGTGGACTACCGTACTGCGTCTGCTAGTATAGAGATGATAATGATATAAAAAATATATATATATCACTACTGCAGGTATATATAATATAATGACGGACCTGCTGGACACTGTCAGCAGACTCATAAACTACTAGTATGAAGAAGATAGAAAAAAAAACCCCACCACAGGTAGGTATACAATTATGGACGAGCACTGACGACACAGAGGTAGCTACAGCCGTGGACTACCGTACTGCGTCTGCTAGTATAGAGATGATAATGATATAAAATATATATATATATCACTACTGCAGGTATATATAATATAATGACGGACCTGCTGGACACTGTCAGCAGACTCCTAAACTACTAGTATGAAGAAGATAGAAAAAAAAACCCCACCACAGGTAGGTATACAATTATGGACGAGCACTGACGACACAGAGGTAGCTACAGCCGTGGACTACCGTACTGCGTCTGCTAGTATAGAGATGATAATGATATAAAATATATATATATATATCACTACTGCAGGTATATATAATATAATGACGGACCTGCTGGACACTGTCAGCAGACTCCTAAACTACTAGTATGAAGAAGATAGAAAAAAAAACCACCACAGGTAGGTATACAATTATGGACGAGCACTGACGACACAGAGGTAGCTACAGCCGTGGACTACCGTACTGCGTCTGCTAGTATAGAGATGATAATGATATAAAAAATATATATATATCACTACTGCAGGTATATATAATATAATGACGGACCTGCTGGACACTTACAGCAGACTCCTAAACTACTAGTATGAAGAAGATAGAAAAAAAACCCCACCATAGGTAGGTATACAATTATGGACGAGCACTGACGACACAGAGGTAGCTACAGCCGTGGACTACCGTACTGCGTCTGCTAGTATAGAGATGATAATGATATAAAAAATATATATATATCACTACTGCAGGTATATATAAAATATAATGACGGACCTGCTGGACACTGTCAGCAGACTCCTAAACTACTAGTATGAAGAAGATAGAAAAAAAAACCCCACCACAGGTAGGTATACAATTATGGACGAGCACTGACGACACAGAGGTAGCTACAGCCGTGGACTACCGTACTGCGTCTGCTAGTATAGAGATGATAATGATATAAAAAATATATATATATCACTACTGCAGGTATATATAATATAATGACGGACCTGCTGGACACTGTCAGCAGACTCCTAAACTACTAGTATGAAGAAGATAGAAAAAAAAAAACCACCACAGGTAGGTATACAATTATGGACGAGCACTGACGACACAGAGGTAGCTACAGCCGTAAACTACCGTACTGCGTCTGCTAGTATAGAGATGATAATGATATAAAAAATATATATATATATCACTACTGCAGGTATATATAATATAATGACGGACCTGCTGGACACTGTCAGCAGACTCCTAAACTACTAGTATGAAGAAGATAGAAAAAAAAAACCACCACAGGTAGGTATACAATTATGGACGAGCACTGAAGACACAGAGGTAGCTACAGCCGTAAACTACCGTACTGCGTCTGCTAGTATAGAGATGATAATGATATAAAAAATATATATATATCACTACTGCAGGTATATATAATATAATGACGGACCTGCTGGACACTGTCAGCAGACTCCTAAACTACTAGTATGAAGAAGATAGAAAAAAAAACCCCACCACAGGTAGGTATACAATTATGGACGAGCACTGACGACACAGAGGTAGCTACAGCCGTGGACTACCGTACTGCGTCTGCTAGTATAGAGATGATAATGATATAAAAAATATATATATATCACTACTGCAGGTATATATAATATAATGACGGACCTGCTGGACACTGTCAGCAGACTCCTAAACTACTAGTATGAAGAAGATAGAAAAAAAAAACCACCACAGGTAGGTATACAATTATGGACGAGCACTGACGACACAGAGGTAGCTACAGCCGTGGACTACCGTACTGCGTCTGCTAGTATAGAGATGATAATGATATAAAAAAAATATATATATCACTACTGCAGGTATATATATAATATAATGACGGACCTGCTGGACACTGTCAGCAGACTCCTAAACTACTAGTATGAAGAAGATAGAAAAAAAAAACCACCACAGGTAGGTATACAATTATGGACGAGCACTGATGACACAGAGGTAGCTACAGCCGTGGACTACCGTACTGCGTCTGCTAGTATAGAGATGATAATGATATAAAAAATATATATATATCACTACTGCAGGTATATATAATATAATGACGGACCTGCTGGACACTGTCAGCAGACTCCTAAACTACTAGTATGAAGAAGATAGAAAAAAAAACCCCACCATAGGTAGGTATACAAATATGGACGAGCACTGACGACACAGAGGTAGCTACAGCCGTGGACTACCGTACTGCATCTGCTAGTATAGAGATGATAATGATATAAAAAATATATATATATCACTACTGCAGGTATATATATAATATAATGACGGACCTGCTGGACACTGTCAGCAGACTCCTAAACTACTAGTATGAAGAAGATAGAAAAAAAAAACCCACCACAGGTAGGTATACAATTATGGACGAGCACTGACGACACAGAGGTAGCTACAGCCGTGGACTACCGTACTGCGTCTGCTAGTATAGACATGAAATGATATAAAAAATATATATATATATATCACTACTGCAGGTATATATAATATAATGACGGACCTGCTGGACACTGTCAGCAGACTCCTAAACTACTAGTATGAAGAAGATAGAAAAAAAAAAACCACCACAGGTAGGTATACAATTATGGACGAGCACTGACGACACAGAGGTAGCTACAGCCGTGGACTACCGTACTGCGTCTGCTAGTATAGAGATGATAATGATATAAAAAATATATATATATCACTACTGCAGGTATATATAATATAATGACGGACCTGCTGGACACTGTCAGCAGACTCCTAAACTACTAGTATGAAGAAGATAGAAAAAAAACCCCCACCATAGGTAGGTATACAATTATGGACGAGCACTGACGACACAGAGGTAGCTACAGCCGTGGACTACCGTACTGCGTCTGCTAGTATAGAGATGATAATGATATAAAAAATATATATATATCACTACTGCAGGTATATATATAATATAATGACGGACCTGCTGGACACTGTCAGCAGACTCCTAAACTACTAGTATGAAGAAGATAGGAAAAAAAAAACCACCACAGGTAGGTATACAATTATGGACGAGCACTGACGACACAGAGGTAGCTACAGCCGTGGACTACCGTACTGCGTCTGCTAGTATAGAGATGATAATGATATAAAAAATATATATATATCACTACTGCAGGTATATATAATATAATGACGGACCTGCTGGACACTGTCAGCAGACTCCTAAACTACTAGTATGAAGAAGATAGAAAAAAAAAACCCACCATAGGTAGGTATACAATTATGGACGAGCACTGACGACACAGAGGTAGCTACAGCCGTGGACTACCGTACTGCGTCTGCTAGTATAGAGATGATAATGATATAAAAAATATATATATATCACTACTGCAGGTATATATAAAATATAATGACGGACCTGCTGGACACTGTCAGCAGACTCCTAAACTACTAGTATGAAGAAGATAGAAAAAAAAACCCACCACAGGTAGGTATACAATTATGGACGAGCACTGACGACACAGAGGTAGCTACAGCCGTGGACTACCGTACTGCGTCTGCTAGTATAGAGATGATAATGATATAAAAAATATATATATATATCACTACTGCAGGTATATATAATATAATGACGGACCTGCTGGACACTGTCAGCAGACTCCTAAACTACTAGTATGAAGAAGATAGAAAAAAAAAAACCACCACAGGTAGGTATACAATTATGGACGAGCACTGACGACACAGAGGTAGCTACAGCCATAAACTACCGTACTGCGTCTGCTAGTATAGAGATGATAATGATATAAAAAATATATATATATCACTACTGCAGGTATATATAATATAATGACGGACCTGCTGGACACTGTCAGCAGACTCCTAAACTACTAGTATGAAGAAGATAGAAAAAAAAAACCACCACAGGTAGGTATACAATTATGGACGAGCACTGAAGACACAGAGGTAGCTACAGCCGTGGACTACCGTACTGCGTCTGCTAGTATAGACATGAAATGATATAAAAAATATATATATATATATCACTACTGCAGGTATATATAATATAATGACGGACCTGCTGGACACTGTCAGCAGACTCCTAAACTACTAGTATGAAGAAGATAGAAAAAAAAAAACCACCACAGGTAGGTATACAATTATGGACGAGCACTGACGACACAGAGGTAGCTACAGCCGTGGACTACCGTACTGCGTCTGCTAGTATAGAGATGATAATGATATAAAAAATATATATATATCACTACTGCAGGTATATATAATATAATGACGGACCTGCTGGACACTGTCAGCAGACTCCTAAACTACTAGTATGAAGAAGATAGAAAAAAAAACCCCACCATAGGTAGGTATACAATTATGGACGAGCACTGACGACACAGAGGTAGCTACAGCCGTGGACTACCGTACTGCGTCTGCTAGTATAGAGATGATAATGATATAAAAAATATATATATATCACTACTGCAGGTATATATATAATATAATGACGGACCTGCTGGACACTGTCAGCAGACTCCTAAACTACTAGTATGAAGAAGATAGGAAAAAAAAACCCACCACAGGTAGGTATACAATTATGGACGAGCACTGACGACACAGAGGTAGCTACAGCCGTGGACTACCGTACTGCGTCTGCTAGTATAGAGATGATAATGATATAAAAAATATATATATATCACTACTGCAGGTATATATAATATAATGACGGACCTGCTGGACACTGTCAGCAGACTCCTAAACTACTAGTATGAAGAAGATAGAAAAAAAAACCCCACCATAGGTAGGTATACAATTATGGACGAGCACTGACGACACAGAGGTAGCTACAGCCGTGGACTACCGTACTGCGTCTGCTAGTATAGAGATGATAATGATATAAAAAATATATATATATCACTACTGCAGGTATATATAAAATATAATGACGGACCTGCTGGACACTGTCAGCAGACTCCTAAACTACTAGTATGAAGAAGATAGAAAAAAAAACCCCACCACAGGTAGGTATACAATTATGGACGAGCACTGACGACACAGAGGTAGCTACAGCCGTGGACTACCGTACTGCGTCTGCTAGTATAGAGATGATAATGATATAAAAAATATATATATATCACTACTGCAGGTATATATAATATAATGACGGACCTGCTGGACACTGTCAGCAGACTCCTAAACTACTAGTATGAAGAAGATAGAAAAAAAAAAACCACCACAGGTAGGTATACAATTATGGACGAGCACTGACGACACAGAGGTAGCTACAGCCATAAACTACCGTACTGCGTCTGCTAGTATAGAGATGATAATGATATAAAAAATATATATATATCACTACTGCAGGTATATATAATATAATGACGGACCTGCTGGACACTGTCAGCAGACTCCTAAACTACTAGTATGAAGAAGATAGAAAAAAAAAACCACCACAGGTAGGTATACAATTATGGACGAGCACTGAAGACACAGAGGTAGCTACAGCCGTAAACTACCGTACTGCGTCTGCTAGTATAGAGATGATAATGATATAAAAAATATATATATATCACTACTGCAGGTATATATAATATAATGACGGACCTGCTGGACACTGTCAGCAGACTCCTAAACTACTAGTATGAAGAAGATAGAAAAAAAAACCCACCACAGGTAGGTATACAATTATGGACGAGCACTGACGACACAGAGGTAGCTACAGCCGTGGACTACCGTACTGCGTCTGCTAGTATAGACATGAAATGATATAAAAAATATATATATATATATCACTACTGCAGGTATATATAATATAATGACGGACCTGCTGGACACTGTCAGCAGACTCCTAAACTACTAGTATGAAGAAGATAGAAAAAAAAAAAACCACCACAGGTAGGTATACAATTATGGACGAGCACTGACGACACAGAGGTAGCTACAGCCGTGGACTACCGTACTGCGTCTGCTAGTATAGAGATGATAATGATATAAAAAATATATATATATCACTACTGCAGGTATATATATAATATAATGACGGACCTGCTGGACACTGTCAGCAGACTCCTAAACTACTAGTATGAAGAAGATAGAAAAAAAAAACCACCACAGGTAGGTATACAATTATGGACGAGCACTGATGACACAGAGGTAGCTACAGCCGTGGACTACCGTACTGCGTCTGCTAGTATAGAGATGATAATGATATAAAAAATATATATATATCACTACTGCAGGTATATATATAATATAATGACGGACCTGCTGGACACTGTCAGCAGACTCCTAAACTACTAGTATGAAGAAGATAGAAAAAAAACCCCCACCATAGGTAGGTATACAATTATGGACGAGCACTGACGACACAGAGGTAGCTACAGCCGTGGACTACCGTACTGCATCTGCTAGTATAGAGATGATAATGATATAAAAAATATATATATATCACTACTGCAGGTATATATATAATATAATGACGGACCTGCTGGACACTGTCAGCAGACTCCTAAACTACTAGTATGAAGAAGATAGAAAAAAAAAACCCACCACAGGTAGGTATACAATTATGGACGAGCACTGACGACACAGAGGTAGCTACAGCCGTGGACTACCGTACTGCGTCTGCTAGTATAGAGATGATAATGATATAAAAAATATATATATATCACTACTGCAGGTATATATATAATATAATGACGGACCTGCTGGACACTGTCAGCAGACTCCTAAACTACTAGTATGAAGAAGATAGAAAAAAAACCCCCACCATAGGTAGGTATACAATTATGGACGAGCACTGACGACACAGAGGTAGCTACAGCCGTGGACTACCGTACTGCATCTGCTAGTATAGAGATGATAATGATATAAAAAATATATATATATCACTACTGCAGGTATATATATAATATAATGACGGACCTGCTGGACACTGTCAGCAGACTCCTAAACTACTAGTATGAAGAAGATAGAAAAAAAAAACCCACCACAGGTAGGTATACAATTATGGACGAGCACTGACGACACAGAGGTAGCTACAGCCGTGGACTACCGTACTGCGTCTGCTAGTATAGAGATGATAATGATATAAAAAATATATATATATCACTACTGCAGGTATATATATAATATAATGACGGACCTGCTGGACACTGTCAGCAGACTCCTAAACTACTAGTATGAAGAAGATAGAAAAAAAAACCCCACCACAGGTAGGTATACAATTATGGACGAGCACTGACGACACAGAGGTAGCTACAGCCGTGGACTACCGTACTGCGTCTGCTAGTATAGAGATGATAATGATATAAAAAATATATATATATCACTACTGCAGGTATATATAATATAATGACGGACCTGCTGGACACTGTCAGCAGACTCCTAAACTACTAGTATGAAGAAGATAGAAAAAAAAAAACCACCACAGGTAGGTATACAATTATGGACGAGCACTGACGACACAGAGGTAGCTACAGCCGTAAACTACCGTACTGCGTCTGCTAGTATAGAGATGATAATGATATAAAAAATTTATATATATCACTACTGCAGGTATATATAATATAATGACGGACCTGCTGGACACTGTCAGCAGACTCCTAAACTACTAGTATGAAGAAGATAGAAAAAAAAACCCACCACAGGTAGGTATACAATTATGGACGAGCACTGAAGACACAGAGGTAGCTACAGCCGTAAACTACCGTACTGCGTCTGCTAGTATAGAGATGATAATGATATAAAAAATATATATATATCACTACTGCAGGTATATATAATATAATGACGGACCTGCTGGACACTGTCAGCAGACTCCTAAACTACTAGTATGAAGAAGATAGGGAAAAAAAACCACCACAGGTAGGTATACAATTATGGACGAGCACTGACGACACAGAGGTAGCTACAGCCGTGGACTACCGTACTGCGTCTGCTAGTATAGAGATGATAATGATATAAAAAATATATATATATCACTACTGCAGGTATATATATAATATAATGACGGACCTGCTGGACACTGTCAGCAGACTCCTAAACTACTAGTATGAAGAAGATAGAAAAAAAAAACCCCACCACAGGTAGGTATACAATTATGGACGAGCACTGATGACACAGAGGTAGCTACAGCCGTGGACTACTGTACTGCGTCTGCTAGTATAGAGATGATAATGATATAAAAAATATATATATATCACTACTGCAGGTATATATAATATAATGACGGACCTGCTGGACACTGTCAGCAGACTCCTAAACTACTAGTATGAAGAAGATAGAAAAAAAAACCCCACCATAGGTAGGTATACAATTATGGACGAGCACTGACGACACAGAGGTAGCTACAGCCGTGGACTACCGTACTGCATCTGCTAGTATAGAGATGATAATGATATAAAAAATATATATATATCACTACTGCAGGTATATATATAATATAATGACGGACCTGCTGGACACTGTCAGCAGACTCCTAAACTACTAGTATGAAGAAGATAGAAAAAAAAAACCACCACAGGTAGGTATACAATTATGGACGAGCACTGACGACACAGAGGTAGCTACAGCCGTGGACTACCGTACTGCGTCTGCTAGTATAGAGATGATAATGATATAAAAAAAATATATATATCACTACTGCAGATATATATAATATAATGACGGACCTGCTGGACACTGTCAGCAGACTCCTAAACTACTAGTATGAAGAAGATAGAAAAAAAAACCCCACCATAGGTAGGTATACAATTCTGGACGAGCACTGACGACACAGAGGTAGCTACAGCCGTGGACTACCGTACTGCGTCTGCTAGTATAGAGATGATAATGATATAAAAAATATATATATATATCACTACTGCAGGTATATATATAATATAATGACGGACCTGCTGGACACTGTCAGCAGACTCCTAAACTACTAGTATGAAGAAGATAGAAAAAAAAACCCCACCACAGGTAGGTATACAATTATGGATG
Organism: Pseudophryne corroboree; assembly: GCF_028390025.1. Lineage (NCBI taxonomy): Eukaryota > Metazoa > Chordata > Amphibia > Anura > Myobatrachidae > Pseudophryne > Pseudophryne corroboree. The sequence continues at coordinate 489,580,706 of NC_086448.1, read as the reverse complement.
AGCACTGACGACACAGAGGTAGCTACAGCCGTGGACTACCGTACTGCGTCTGCTAGTATAGAGATGATAATGATATAAAAAATATATATATATCACTACTGCAGGTATATATAATATAATGACGGACCTGCTGGACACTGTCAGCAGACTCCTAAACTACTAGTATGAAGAAGATAGAAAAAAAAAAACCACCACAGGTAGGTATACAATTATGGACGAGCACTGACGACACAGAGGTAGCTACAGCCGTAAACTACCGTACTGCGTCTGCTAGTATAGAGATGATAATGATATAAAAAATTTATATATATCACTACTGCAGGTATATATAATATAATGACGGACCTGCTGGACACTGTCAGCAGACTCCTAAACTACTAGTATGAAGAAGATAGAAAAAAAAACCCACCACAGGTAGGTATACAATTATGGACGAGCACTGAAGACACAGAGGTAGCTACAGCCGTAAACTACCGTACTGCGTCTGCTAGTATAGAGATGATAATGATATAAAAAATATATATATATCACTACTGCAGGTATATATAATATAATGACGGACCTGCTGGACACTGTCAGCAGACTCCTAAACTACTAGTATGAAGAAGATAGGAAAAAAAAACCACCACAGGTAGGTATACAATTATGGACGAGCACTGACGACACAGAGGTAGCTACAGCCGTGGACTACCGTACTGCGTCTGCTAGTATAGAGATGATAATGATATAAAAAATATATATATATCACTACTGCAGGTATATATATAATATAATGACGGACCTGCTGGACACTGTCAGCAGACTCCTAAACTACTAGTATGAAGAAGATAGAAAAAAAAAACCCCACCACAGGTAGGTATACAATTATGGACGAGCACTGATGACACAGAGGTAGCTACAGCCGTGGACTACTGTACTGCGTCTGCTAGTATAGAGATGATAATGATATAAAAAATATATATATATCACTACTGCAGGTATATATAATATAATGACGGACCTGCTGGACACTGTCAGCAGACTCCTAAACTACTAGTATGAAGAAGATAGAAAAAAAAACCCCACCATAGGTAGGTATACAATTATGGACGAGCACTGACGACACAGAGGTAGCTACAGCCGTGGACTACCGTACTGCATCTGCTAGTATAGAGATGATAATGATATAAAAAATATATATATATCACTACTGCAGGTATATATATAATATAATGACGGACCTGCTGGACACTGTCAGCAGACTCCTAAACTACTAGTATGAAGAAGATAGAAAAAAAAAACCACCACAGGTAGGTATACAATTATGGACGAGCACTGACGACACAGAGGTAGCTACAGCCGTGGACTACCGTACTGCGTCTGCTAGTATAGAGATGATAATGATATAAAAAAAATATATATATCACTACTGCAGATATATATAATATAATGACGGACCTGCTGGACACTGTCAGCAGACTCCTAAACTACTAGTATGAAGAAGATAGAAAAAAAAACCCCACCATAGGTAGGTATACAATTCTGGACGAGCACTGACGACACAGAGGTAGCTACAGCCGTGGACTACCGTACTGCGTCTGCTAGTATAGAGATGATAATGATATAAAAAATATATATATATATCACTACTGCAGGTATATATATAATATAATGACGGACCTGCTGGACACTGTCAGCAGACTCCTAAACTACTAGTATGAAGAAGATAGAAAAAAAAACCCCACCACAGGTAGGTATACAATTATGGATGAGCACTGACGACACAGAGGTAGCTACAGCCGTGGACTACCGTACTGCGTCTGCTAGTATAGAGATGATAATGATATAAAAAATATATATATATCACTACTGCAGGTATATATAATATAATGACGGACCTGCTGGACACTGTCAGCAGACTCCTAAACTACTAGTATGAAGAAGATAGAAAAAAAAACCCACCATAGGTAGGTATACAATTATGGACGAGCACTGACGACACAGAGGTAGCTACAGCCGTAAACTACCGTACTGCGTCTGCTAGTATAGAGATGATAATGATATAAAAAATATATATATATCACTACTGCAGGTATATATAATATAATGACGGACCTGCTGGACACTGTCAGCAGACTCCTAAACTACTAGTATGAAGAAGATAGAAAAAAAAACCCCACCACAGGTAGGTATACAATTATGGACGAGCACTGACGACACAGAGGTAGCTACAGCCGTGGACTACCGTACTGCGTCTGCTAGTATAGAGATGATAATGATATAAAATATATATATATCACTACTGCAGGTATATATAATATAATGACGGACCTGCTGGACACTGTCAGCAGACTCCTAAACTACTAGTATGAAGAAGATAGAAAAAAAAACCCACCACAGGTAGGTATACAATTATGGACGAGCACTGACGACAATGAGGTAGCTACAGCCGTGGACTACCGTACTGCGTCTGCTAGTATAGAGATGTTAATGATATAAAAAATATATATATATCACTACTGCAGGTATATATAATATAATGACGGACCTGCTGGACACTGTCAGCAGACTCATAAACTACTAGTATGAAGAAGATAGAAAACCCCCCCCCACCACAGGTAGGTATACAATTATGGACGAGCACTGACGACACAGAGGTAGCTACAGCCGTGGACTACCATACTGCGTCTGCTAGTAGAGAGATGATAATGATATAAAAAATATATATATATCACTACTGCATGTATATATAATATAATGACGGACCTGCTGGACACTGTCAGCAGACTCCTAAACTACTAGTATGAAGAAGATAGAAAAAAAAACCCCACCACAGGTAGGTATACAATTATGGACGAGCACTGACGACACAGAGGTAGCTACAGCCGTGGACTACCGTACTGCGTCTGCTAGTATAGAGATGATAATGATATAAAAAATATATATATATCACTACTGCAGGTATATATAATATAATGACGGACCTGCTGGACACTGTCAGCAGACTCCTAAACTACTAGTATGAAGAAGATAGAAAAAAAAACCCCACCACAGGTAGGTATACAATTATGGACGAGCACTGACGACACAGAGGTAGCTACAGCCGTGGACTACCGTACTGCGTCTGCTAGTATAGAGATGATAATGATATAAAAAATATATATATATCACTACTGCAGGTATATATATAATATAATGACGGACCTGCTGGACACTGTCAGCAGACTCCTAAACTACTAGTATGAAGAAGATAGAAAAAAAAACCCCACCACAGGTAGGTATACAATTATGGATGAGCACTGACGACACAGAGGTAGCTACAGCCGTGGACTACCGTACTGCGTCTGCTAGTATAGAGATGATAATGATATAAAATATATATATATATATATATATATATATATATCACTACTGCAGGTATATATAATATAATGACGGACCTGCTGAACACTGTCAGCAGACTCCTAAACTACTAGTATGAAGAAGATAGAAAAAAAAACCCCACCACAGGTAGGTATACAATTATGGACGAGCACTGACGACACAGAGGTAGCTACAGCCGTGGACTACCGTACTGCGTCTGCTAGTATAGAGATGATAATGATATAAAAAATATATATATATCACTACTGCAGGTATATATAATATAATGACGGACCTGCTGGACACTGTCAGCAGACTCCTAAACTACTAGTATGAAGAAGATAGAAAAAAAAACCCACCACAGATAGGTATACAATTATGGACGAGCACTGACGACACAGAGGTAGCTACAGCCGTGGACTACCGTACTGCGTCTGCTAGTATAGAGATGATAATGATATAATATATATATATATATCACTACTGCAGGTATATATAATATAATGACGGACCTGCAGGACACTGTCAGCAGACTCATAAACTACTAGTATGAAGAAGATAGAAAAAAAAACCCACCAGAGGTAGGTATACAATTATGGACGAGCACTGACGACACAGAGGTAGCTACAGCCATGGACTACCGTACTGCGTCTGCTAGTATAGAGATGATAATGATATAAAAAATATATATATATATCACTACTGCAGTTATATATAATATAATGACGGACCTGCTGGACACTGTCAGCAGACTCCTAAACTACTAGTATGAAGAAGATAGAAAAAAAACCCCACCACAGGTAGGTATACAATTATGGACGAGCACTGACGACACAGAGGTAGCTACAGCCGTGGACTACCGTACTGCGTCTGCTAGTATAGAGATGATAATGATATAGAAAATATATATATATATCACTACTGCAGGTATATATAATATAATGACGGACCTGCTGGACACTGTCAGCAGACTCCTAAACTACTAGTATGAAGAAGATAGAAAAAAAACCCCACCACAGGTAGGTATACAATTATGGACGAGCACTGACGACACAGAGGTAGCTACAGCCGTGGACTACCGTACTGCGTCTGCTAGTATAGAGATGATAATGATATAAAATATATATATATATCACTAATGCAGATATATATATAATATAATGACGGACCTGCAGGACACTGTCAGCAGACTCCTAAACTACTAGTATGAAGAAGATAGAAAAAAAAACCCCACCACAGGTAGGTATACAATTATGGACGAGCACTGACGACACAGAGGTAGCTACAGCCGTGGACTACCGTACTGCGTCTGCTAGTATAGAGATGATAATGATATAAAATATATATATATATATATATATCACTACTGCAGGTATATATAATATAAAGACGGACCTGCTGAACACTGTCAGCAGACTCCTAAACTACTAGTATGAAGAAGATAGAAAAAAAACCCCACCACAGGTAGGTATACAATTATGGATGAGCACTGACGACACAGAGGTAGCTACAGCCGTGGACTACCGTACTGCGTCTGCTAGTATAGAGATAATAATGATATAAAAAATATATATATATCACTACTGCAGGTATATATAATATAATGACGGACCTGCTGGACACTGTCAGCAGACTCCTAAACTACTAGTATGAAGAAGATAGAAAAAAAAACCCCACCACAGGTAGGTATACAATTATGGACGAGCACTGACGACACAGAGGTAGCTACAGCCGTAAACTACCGTACTGCGTCTGCTAGTATAGAGATGATAATGATATAAAAAATATATATATATATCACTATTGCAGGTATATATAATATAATGACGGACCTGCTGGACACTGTCAGCAGACTCCTAAACTACTAGTATGAAGAAGATAGAAAAAAAACCCACCACAGGTAGGTATACAATTATGGACGAGCACTGACGACACAGAGGTAGCTACAGCCGTGGACTACCGTACTGCGTCTGCTAGTATAGAGATGATAATGATATAAAAAATATATATATATATATCCGTACTGCAGGTATATATAATATAATGACGGACCTGCTGGACACTGTCAGCAGACTCCTAAACTACTAGTATGAAGAAGATAGATAAAAAAAACCCCACCACAGGTAGGTATACAATTATGGACGAGCACTGACGACACAGAGGTAGCTACAGCCGTGGACTACCGTACTGCGTCTGCTAGTATAGAGATGATAATGATATAAAAAATATATATATATATCACTACTGCAGGTATATATAATATAATGACGGACCTGCTGGACACTGTCAGCAGACTCCTAAACTACTAGTATGAAGAAGATAGAAAAAAAAACCCACCACAGGTAGGTATACAATTATGGACGAGCACTGACGACACAGAGGTAGCTACAGCCGTGGACTACCGTACTGCGTCTGCTAGTATAGAGATGATAATGATATAAAATATATATATATATCACTAATGCAGGTATATATATAATATAATGACGGACCTGCAGGACACTGTCAGCAGACTCCTAAACTACTAGTATGAAGAAGATAGAAAAAAAACCCCCACCACAGGTAGGTATACAATTATGGACGAGCACTGACGACACAGAGGTAGCTACAGCCGTGGACTACCGTACTGCGTCTGCTAGTATAGAGATGATAATGATATAAAATATATATTTATATATATATATCACTACTGCAGGTATATATAATATAATGACGGACCTGCTGAACACTGTCAGCAGACTCATAAACTACTAGTATGAAGAATATAGAAAAAAAAACCCCACCACAGGTAGGTATACAATTATGGATGAGCACTGACGACACAGAGGTAGCTACAGCCGTGGACTACCGTACTGCGTCTGCTAGTATAGAGATGATAATGATATAAAAAATATATATATATATCACTACTGCAGGTATATATAATATAATGACGGACCTGCTGGACACTGTCAGCAGACTCCTAAACTACTAGTATGAAGAAGATAGAAAAAAAAAACCACCACAGGTAAGTATACAATTATGGACGAGCACTGACGACACAGAGGTAGCTACAGCCGTGGACTACCGTACTGCGTCTGCTAGTATAGAGATGATAATGATATAAAATATATATATATATCACTAATGCAGGTATATATATAATATAATGACGGACCTGCAGGACACTGTCAGCAGACTCCTAAACTACTAGTATGAAGAAGATAGAAAAAAAAACCCCACCACAGGTAGGTATACAATTATGGACGAGCACTGACGACACAGAGGTAGCTACAGCCGTGGACTACCGTACTGCGTCTGCTAGTATAGAGATGATAATGATATAAAATATATATTTATATATATATATCACTACTGCAGGTATATATAATATAATGACGGACCTGCTGAACACTGTCAGCAGACTCCTAAACTACTAGTATGAAGAAGATAGAAAAAAAAACCCCACCACAGGTAGGTATACAATTATGGATGAGCACTGACGACACAGAGGTAGCTACAGCCGTGGACTACCGTACTGCGTCTGCTAGTGTAGAGATGATAATGATATCTAAAATATATATATATATCACTACTGCAGGTATATATAATATAATGACGGACCTGCTGGACACTGTCAGCAGACTCCTAAACTACTAGTATGAAGAAGATAGAAAAAAAAAACCACCACAGGTAAGTATACAATTATGGACGAGCACTGACGACACAGAGGTAGCTACAGCCGTAAACTACCGTACTGCGTCTGCTAGTATAGAGATGATAATGATATAAAAAATATATATATATCACTACTGCAGGTATATATAATATAATGACGGACCTGCTGGACACTGTCAGCAGACTCCTAAACTACTAGTTTGACGAAGATAGAAAAAAAACCCACCACAGGTAGGTATACAATTATGGACGAGCACTGACGACACAGAGGTAGCTACAGCCGTGGACTACCGTACTGCGTCTGCTAGTATAGAGATGATAATGATATAAAAAATATATATATATATCCGTACTGCAGGTATATATAATATAATGACGGACCTGCTGGACACTGTCAGCAGACTCCTAAACTACTAGTATGAAGAAGATAGAAAAAAAACCCCACCACAGGTAGGTATACAATTATGGACGAGCACTGACGACACAGAGGTAGCTACAGCCGTGGACTACCGTACTGCGTCTGCTAGTATAGAGATGATAATGATATAAAAAATATATATATATCACTACTGCAGGTATATATAATATAATGACGGACCTGCTGGACACTGTCAGCAGACTCCTAAACTACTAGTATGAAGAAGATAGAAAAAAAACCCCACCACAGGTAGGTATACAATTATGGACGAGCACTGACGACACAGAGGTAGCTACAGCCGTGGACTACCGTACTGCGTCTGCTAGTATAGAGATGATAATGATATAAAATATATATATATATCACTAATGCAGGTATATATATAATATAATGACGGACCTGCAGGACACTGTCAGCAGACTCCTAAACTACTAGTATGAAGAAGATAGAAAAAAAAACCCCACCACAGGTAGGTATACAATTATGGACGAGCACTGACGACACAGAGGTAGCTACAGCCGTGGACTACCGTACTGCGTCTGCTAGTATAGAGATGATAATGATATAAAATTATATATATATATATATATCACTACTGCAGGTATATATAATATAATGACGGACCTGCTGAACACTGTCAGCAGACTCCTAAACTACTAGTATGAAGAAGATAGAAAAAAAAACCCACCACAGGTAGGTATACAATTATGGATGAGCACTGACGACACAGAGGTAGCTACAGCTGTGGACTACCGTACTGCGTCTGCTAGTATAGAGATGATAATGATATAAAATATATATATATATATATATATATATATATATATATATATCACTACTGCAGGTATATATAATATAATGATGGACCTGCTGAACACTGTCAGCAGACTCCTAAACTACTAGTATGAAGAAGATAGAAAAAAAAAACCCACCACAGGTAGGTATACAATTATGGACGAGCACTGACGACACAGAGGTAGCTACAGCCGTGGACTACCGTACTGCGTCTGCTAGTATAGAGATGATAATGATATAAAAAATATATATATATCACTACTGCAGGTATATATAATATAATGACGGACCTGCTGGACACTGTCAGCAGACTCCTAAACTACTAGTATGAAGAAGATAGAAAAAAACACCCCACCATAGGTAGGTATACAATTATGGACGAGCACTGACGACACAGAGGTAGCTACAGCCGTGGACTACCGTACTGCATCTGCTAGTATAGAGATGATAATGATATAAAAAATATATATATATCACTACTGCAGGTATATATATAATATAATGACGGACCTGCTGGACACTGTCAGCAGACTCCTAAACTACTAGTATGAAGAAGATAGAAAAAAAAAACCCACCACAGGTAGGTATACAATTATGGACGAGCACTGACGACACAGAGGTAGCTACAGCCGTGGACTACCGTACTGCGTCTGCTAGTATAGAGATGATAATGATATAAAAAATATATATATATCACTACTGCAGGTATATATAATATAATGACGGACCTGCTGGACACTGTCAGCAGACTCCTATACTACTAGTATGAAGAAGATAGAAAAAAAAACCCCACCATAGGTAGGTATACAATTATGGACGAGCACTGACGACACAGAGGTAGCTACAGCCGTGGACTACCGTACTGCGTCTGCTAGTATAGAGATGATAATGATATAAAAAATATATATATATCACTACTGCAGGTATATATATAATATAATGACGGACCTGCTGGACACTGTCAGCAGACTCCTAAACTACTAGTATGAAGAAGATAGAAAAAAAAACCCCACCACAGGTAGGTATACAATTATGGACGAGCACTGACGACACAGAGGTAGCTACAGCCGTGGACTACCGTACTGCGTCTGCTAGTATAGAGATGATAATGATATAAAAAATATATATATATCACTACTGCAGGTATATATAATATAATGACGGACCTGCTGGACACTGTCAGCAGACTCCTAAACTACTAGTATGAAGAAGATAGAAAAAAAAAACCCACCACAGGTAGGTATACAATTATGGACGAGCACTGACGACACAGAGGTAGCTACAGCCGTAAACTACCGTACTGCGTCAGCTAGTATAGAGATGATAATGATATAAAAAATATATATATATCACTACTGCAGGTATATATAATATAATGACGGACCTGCTGGACACTGTCAGCAGACTCCTAAACTACTAGTATGAAGAAGATAGAAAAAAAAACCCACCACAGGTAGGTATACAATTATGGACGAGCACTGAAGACACAGAGGTAGCTACAGCCGTAAACTACCGTACTGCGTCTGCTAGTATAGAGATGATAATGATATAAAAAATATATATATATCACTACTGCAGGTATATATAATATAATGACGGACCTGCTGGACACTGTCAGCAGACTCCTAAACTACTAGTATGAAGAAGATAGAAAAAAAAAACCACCACAGGTAGGTATACAATTATGGACGAGCACTGACGACACAGAGGTAGCTACAGCCGTGGACTACCGTACTGCGTCTGCTAGTATAGAGATGATAATGATATAAAAAATATATATATATCACTACTGCAGGTATATATATAATATAATGACGGACCTGCTGGACACTGTCAGCAGACTCCTAAACTACTAGTATGAAGAAGATAGAAAAAAAAACCCCACCATAGGTAGGTATACAATTATGGACGAGCACTGACGACACAGAGGTAGCTACAGCCGTGGACTACCATACTGCATCTGCTAGTATAGAGATGATAATGATATAAAAAATATATATATATCACTACTGCAGGTATATATATAATATAATGACGGACCTGCTGGACACTGTCAGCAGACTCCTAAACTACTAGTATGAAGAAGATAGGAAAAAAAAAACCACCACAGGTAGGTATACAATTATGGACGAGCACTGACGACACAGAGGTAGCTACAGCCGTAAACTACCGTACTGCGTCTGCTAGTATAGAGATGATAATGATATAAAAAATATATATATATCACCACTGCAGGTATATATAATATAATGACGGACCTGCTGGACACTGTCAGCAGACTCCTAAACTACTAGTATGAAGAAGATAGAAAAAAAAAACCACCACAGGTAGGTATACAATTATGGACGAGCACTGAAGACACAGAGGTAGCTACAGCCGTAAACTACCGTACTGCGTCTGCTAGTATAGAGATGATAATGATATAAAAAATATATATATATCACTACTGCAGGTATATATAATATAATGACGGACCTGCTGGACACTGTCAGCAGACTCCTAAACTACTAGTATGAAGAAGATAGAAAAAAAAAACCACCACAGGTAGGTATACAATTATGGACGAGCACTGACGACACAGAGGTAGCTACAGCCGTGGACTACCGTACTGCGTCTGCTAGTATAGAGATGATAATGATATAAAAAATATATATATATCACTACAGCAGGTATATATATAATATAATGACGGACCTGCTGGACACTGTCAGCAGACTCCTAAACTACTAGTATGAAGAAGATAGAAAAAAAAAACCACCACAGGTAGGTATACAATTATGGACGAGCACTGATGACACAGAGGTAGCTACAGCCGTGGACTACTGTACTGCGTCTGCTAGTATAGAGATGATAATGATATAAAAAATATATATATATCACTACTGCAGGTATATATAATATAATGACGGACCTGCTGGACACTGTCAGCAGACTCCTAAACTACTAGTATGAAGAAGATAGAAAAAAAAACCCCACCATAGGTAGGTATACAATTATGGACGAGCACTGACGACACAGAGGTAGCTACAGCCGTGGACTACCGTACTGCATCTGCTAGTATAGAGATGATAATGATATAAAAAATATATATATATCACTACTGCAGGTATATATATAATATAATGACGGACCTGCTGGACACTGTCAGCAGACTCCTAAACTACTAGTATGAAGAAGATAGAAAAAAAAAACCCACCACAGGTAGGTATACAATTATGGACGAGCACTGACGACACAGAGGTAGCTACAGCCGTGGACTACCGTACTGCGTCTGCTAGTATAGAGATGATAATGATATAAAAAAAATATATATATCACTACTGCAGATATATATAATATAATGACGGACCTGCTGGACACTGTCAGCAGACTCCTAAACTACTAGTATGAAGAAGATAGAAAAAAAAACCCCACCATAGGTAGGTATACAATTCTGGACGAGCACTGACGACACAGAGGTAGCTACAGCCGTGGACTACCGTACTGCGTCTGCTAGTATAGAGATGATAATGATATAAAAAATATATATATATATCACTACTGCAGGTATATATATAATATAATGACGGACCTGCTGGACACTGTCAGCAGACTCCTAAACTACTAGTATGAAGAAGATAGAAAAAAAAACCCCACCACAGGTAGGTATACAATTATGGACGAGCACTGACGACACAGAGGTAGCTACAGCCGTGGACTACCGTACTGCGTCTGCTAGTATAGAGATGATAATGATATAAAAAATATATATATATCACTACTGCAGGTATATATAATATAATGACGGACCTGCTGGACACTGTCAGCAGACTCATAAACTACTAGTATGAAGAAGATAGAAACCCCCCCCCCACCACAGGTAGGTATACAATTATGGACGAGCACTGACGACACAGAGGTAGCTACAGCCGTGGACTACCGTACTGCGTCTGCTAGTAGAGAGATGATAATGATATAAAAAATATATATATATCACTACTGCATGTATATATAATATAATGACGGACCTGCTGGACACTGTCAGCAGACTCCTAAACTACTAGTATGAAGAAGATAGAAAAAAAAAACCCACCACAGGTAGGTATACAATTATGGACGAGCACTGACGACACAGAGGTAGCTACAGCCGTGGACTACCGTACTGCGTCTGCTAGTATAGAGATGATAATGATATAAAAAATATATATATATCACTACTGCAGGTATATATAATATAATGACGGACCTGCTGGACACTGTCAGCAGACTCCTAAACTACTAGTATGAAGAAGATAGAAAAAAAAACCCCACCACAGGTAGGTATACAATTATGGACGAGCACTGACGACACAGAGGTAGCTACAGCCGTGGACTACCGTACTGCATCTGCTAGTATAGAGATGATAATGATATAAAAAATATATATATATCACTACTGCAGGTATATATATAATATAATGACGGACCTGCTGGACACTGTCAGCAGACTCCTAAACTACTAGTATGAAGAAGATAGAAAAAAAAACCCCACCACAGGTAGGTATACAATTATGGATGAGCACTGACGACACAGAGGTAGCTACAGCCGTGGACTACCGTACTGCGTCTGCTAGTATAGAGATGATAATGATATAAAATATATATATATATATATATATATATATCACTACTGCAGGTATATATAATATAATGACGGACCTGCTGAACACTGTCAGCAGACTCCTAAACTACTAGTATGAAGAAGATAGAAAAAAAAACCCCACCACAGGTAGGTATACAATTATGGACGAGCACTGACGACACAGAGGTAGCTACAGCCGTGGACTACCGTACTGCGTCTGCTAGTATAGAGATGATAATGATATAAAAAATATATATATATCACTACTGCAGGTATATATAATATAATGACGGACCTGCTGGACACTGTCAGCAGACTCCTAAACTACTAGTATGAAGAAGATAGAAAAAAAAAACCACCACAGATAGGTATACAATTATGGACGAGCACTGACGACACAGAGGTAGCTACAGCCGTGGACTACCGTACTGCGTCTGCTAGTATAGAGATGATAATGATATAATATATATATATATCACTACTGCAGGTATATATAATATAATGACGGACCTGCTGGACACTGTCAGCAGACTCATAAACTACTAGTATGAAGAAGATAGAAAAAAAAACCCACCAGAGGTAGGTATACAATTATGGACGAGCACTGACGACACAGAGGTAGCTACAGCCATGGACTACCGTACTGCGTCTGCTAGTATAGAGATGATAATGATATAAAAAATATATATATATATCACTACTGCAGTTATATATAATATAATGACGGACCTGCTGGACACTGTCAGCAGACTCCTAAACTACTAGTATGAAGAAGATAGGAAAAAAACCCCACCACAGGTAGGTATACAATTATGGACGAGCACTGACGACACAGAGGTAGCTACAGCCGTGGACTACCGTACTGCGTCTGCTAGTATAGAGATGATAATGATATAGAAAATATATATATATATCACTACTGCAGGTATATATAATATAATGACGGACCTGCTGGACACTGTCAGCAGACTCCTAAACTACTAGTATGAAGAAGATAGAAAAAAAACCCCACCACAGGTAGGTATACAATTATGGACGAGCACTGACGACACAGAGGTAGCTACAGCCGTGGACTACCGTACTGCGTCTGCTAGTATAGAGATGATAATGATATAAAATATATATATATCACTAATGCAGGTATATATATAATATAATGACGGACCTGCAGGACACTGTCAGCAGACTCCTAAACTACTAGTATAAAGAAGATAGAAAAAAAAACCCCACCACAGGTAGGTATACAATTATGGACGAGCACTGACGACACAGAGGTAGCTACAGCCGTGGACTACCGTACTGCGTCTGCTAGTATAGAGATGATAATGATATAAAATATATATATATATATATATATCACTACTGCAGGTATATATAATATAAAGACGGACCTGCTGAACACTGTCAGCAGACTCCTAAACTACTAGTATGAAGAAGATAGAAAAAAAACCCCACCACAGGTAGGTATACAATTATGGATGAGCACTGACGACACAGAGGTAGCTACAGCCGTGGACTACCGTACTGCGTCTGCTAGTATAGAGATAATAATGATATAAAAAATATATATATATCACTACTGCAGGTATATATAATATAATGACGGACCTGCTGGACACTGTCAGCAGACTCCTAAACTACTAGTATGAAGAAGATAGAAAAAAAAACCCCACCACAGGTAGGTATACAATTATGGACGAGCACTGACGACACAGAGGTAGCTACAGCCGTAAACTACCGTACTGCGTCTGCTAGTATAGAGATGATAATGATATAAAAAATATATATATATATATATATATATCACTACTGCAGGTATATATAATATAATGACGGACCTGCTGGACACTGTCAGCAGACTCCTAAACTACTAGTATGAAGAAGATAGAAAAAAACCCCACCACAGGTAGGTATACAATTATGGACGAGCACTGACGACACAGAGGTAGCTACAGCCGTGGACTACCGTACTGCGTCTGCTAGTATAGAGATGATAATGATATAAAAAATATATATATATATCCGTACTGCAGGTATATATAATATAATGACGGACCTGCTGGACACTGTCAGCAGACTCCTAAACTACTAGTATGAAGAAGATAGATAAAAAAACCCCACCACAGGTAGGTATACAATTATGGACGAGCACTGACGACACAGAGGTAGCTACAGCCGTGGACTACCGTACTGCGTCTGCTAGTATAGAGATGATAATGATATAAAAAATATATATATATATCACTACTGCAGGTATATATAATATAATGACGGACCTGCTGGACACTGTCAGCAGACTCCTAAACTACTAGTATGAAGAAGATAGAAAAAAAACCCCACCACAGGTAGGTATACAATTATGGACGAGCACTGACGACACAGAGGTAGCTACAGCCGTGGACTACCGTACTGCGTCTGCTAGTATAGAGATGATAATGATATAAAATATATATATATCACTAATGCAGGTATATATATAATATAATGACGGACCTGCAGGACACTGTCAGCAGACTCCTAAACTACTAGTATGAAGAAGATAGAAAAAAAAACCCCACCACAGGTAGGTATACAATTATGGACGAGCACTGACGACACAGAGGTAGCTACAGCCGTGGACTACCGTACTGCGTCTGCTAGTATAGAGATGATAATGATATAAAATATATATTTATATATATATATCACTACTGCAGGTATATATAATATAATGACGGACCTGCTGGACACTGTCAGCAGACTCCTAAACTACTAGTATGAAGAAGATAGAAAAAAAAAACCACCACAGGTAAGTATACAATTATGGACGAGCACTGACGACACAGAGGTAGCTACAGCCGTAAACTACCGTACTGCGTCTGCTAGTATAGAGATGTTAATGATATAAAATATATATATATATCACTACTGCAGGTATATATAATATAATGACGGACCTGCTGGACACTGTCAGCAGACTCCTAAACTACTAGTATGAAGAAGATAGAAAAAAAAACCCCACCACAGGTAGGTATACAATTATGGATGAGCACTGACGACACAGAGGTAGCTACAGCCGTGGACTACCGTACTGCGTCTGCTAGTATAGAGATAATAATGATATAAAAAATATATATATATCACTACTGCAGGTATATATAATATAATGACGGACCTGCTGGACACTGTCAGCAGACTCCTAAACTACTAGTATGAAGAAGATAGAAAAAAAAACCCCACCACAGGTAGGTATACAATTATGGACGAGCACTGACGACACAGAGGTAGCTACAGCCGTAAACTACCGTACTGCGTCTGCTAGTATAGAGATGATAATGATATAAAATATATATATATATATCCGTACTGCAGGTATATATAATATAATGACGGACCTGCTGGACACTGTCAGCAGACTCCTAAACTACTAGTATGAAGAAGATAGAAAAAAAAAACCCACCACAGGTAGGTATACAATTATGGACGAGCACTGATGACACAGAGGTAGCTACAGCCGTGGACTACCGTACTGCGTCTGCTAGTATAGAGATGATAATGATATAAAAAATATATATATATCACTACTGCAGGTATATATAATATAATGACGGACCTGCTGGACACTGTCAGCAGACTCCTAAACTACTAGTATGAAGAAGATAGAAAAAAAAACCCACCACAGGTAGGTATACAATTATGGACGAGCACTGACGACACAGAGGTAGCTACAGCCGTGGACTACCGTACTGCGTCTGCTAGTATAGAGATGCTAATGATATAAAATATATATATATATCACTAATGCAGGTATATATATAATATAATGACGGACCTGCAGGACACTGTCAGCAGACTCCTAAACTACTAGTATGAAGAAGATAGAAAAAAAAACCCCACCACAGGTAGGTATACAATTATGGACGAGCACTGACGACACAGAGGTAGCTACAGCCGTAAACTACCGTACTGCGTCTGCTAGTATAGAGATGATAATGATATAAAATATATATATATATATCCGTACTGCAGGTATATATAATATAATGACGGACCTGCTGGACACTGTCAGCAGACTCCTAAACTACTAGTATGAAGAAGATAGAAAAAAAAAACCCACCACAGGTAGGTATACAATTATGGACGAGCACTGATGACACAGAGGTAGCTACAGCCGTGGACTACCGTACTGCGTCTGCTAGTATAGAGATGATAATGATATAAAAAATATATATATATCACTACTGCAGGTATATATAATATAATGACGGACCTGCTGGACACTGTCAGCAGACTCCTAAACTACTAGTATGAAGAAGATAGAAAAAAAAACCCACCACAGGTAGGTATACAATTATGGACGAGCACTGACGACACAGAGGTAGCTACAGCCGTGGACTACCGTACTGCGTCTGCTAGTATAGAGATGCTAATGATATAAAATATATATATATATCACTAATGCAGGTATATATATAATATAATGACGGACCTGCAGGACACTGTCAGCAGACTCCTAAACTACTAGTATGAAGAAGATAGAAAAAAAACCCCCACCACAGGTAGGTATACAATTATGGACGAGCACTGACGACACAGAGGTAGCTACAGCCGTGGACTGCCGTACTGCGTCTGCTAGTATAGAGATGATAATGATATAAAATTATATATATATATATATATATATATCACTACTGCAGGTATATATAATATAATGACGGACCTGCTGAACACTGTCAGCAGACTCCTAAACTACTAGTATGAAGAAGATAGAAAAAAAAAACCACCACAGGTAGGTATACAATTATGGATGAGCACTGACGACACAGAGGTAGCTACTAGAGATGAGCGCCGGAAATTTTTCGGGTTTTGTGTTTTGGTTTTGGGTTCGGTTCCGCGGCCGTGTTTTGGGTTCGACCGCGTTTTGGCAAAACCTCACCGAATTTTTTTTGTCGGATTCGGGTGTGTTTTGGATTCGGGTGTTTTTTTCAAAAAACCCTAAAAAACAGCTTAAATCATAGAATTTGGGGGTAATTTTGATCCCAAAGTATTATTAACCTCAAAAAACATAATTTACACTCATTTTCAGCCTATTCTGAACACATCACACCTCACAATATTATTTTTAGTCCTAAAATTTGCACCGAGGTCGCTGTGTGAGTAAGATAAGCGACCCTAGTGGCCGACACAAACACCGGGCCCATCTAGGAGTGGCACTGCAGTGTCACGCAGGATGTCCCTTCCAAAAAACCCTCCCCAAACAGCACATGACGCAAAGAAAAAAAGAGGCGCAATGAGGTAGCTGTGTGAGTAAGATTAGCGACCCTAGTGGCCGACACAAACACCGGGCCCATCTAGGAGTGGCACTGCAGTGTCACGCAGGATGTCCCTTCCAAAAAACCCTCCCCAAACAGCACATGACGCAAAGAAAAAAAGAGGCGCAATGAGGTAGCTGACTGTGTGAGAAAGATAAGCGACCCTAGTGGCCGACACAAACACCGGGCCCATCTAGGAGTGGCACTGCAGTGTCACGCAGGATGTCCCTTCCAAAAAACCCTCCCCAAACAGCACATGACGCAAAGAAAAAAAGAGGCGCAATGAGGTAGCTGACTGTGTGAGAAAGATAAGCGACCCTAGTGGCCGACACAAACACCGGGCCCATCTAGGAGTGGCACTGCAGTGTCACGCAGGATGTCCCTTCCAAAAAACCCTCCCCAAACAGCACATGACGCAAAGAAAAAAAGAGGCGCAATGAGGTAGCTGTGTGAGTAAGATTAGCGACCCTAGTGGCCGACACAAACACCGGGCCCATCTAGGAGTGGCACTGCAGTGTCACGCAGGATGTCCCTTCCAAAAAACCCTCCCCAAACAGCACATGACGCAAAGAAAAAAAGAGGCGCAATGAGGTAGCTGACTGTGTGAGAAAGATAAGCGACCCTAGTGGCCGACACAAACACCGGGCCCATCTAGGAGTGGCACTGCAGTGTCACGCAGGATGTCCCTTCCAAAAAACCCTCCCCAAACAGCACATGACGCAAAGAAAAAAAGAGGCGCAATGAGGTAGCTGTGTGAGAAAGATAAGCGACCCTAGTGGCCGACACAAACACCGGGCCCATCTAGGAGTGGCACTGCAGTGTCACGCAGGATGTCCCTTCCAAAAAACCCTCCCCAAACAGCACATGACGCAAAGAAAAATAAAAGAAAAAAGAGGTGCAAGATGGAATTGTCCTTGGGCCCTTCCCACCCACCCTTATGTTGTATAAACAAAACAGGACATGCACACTTTAACCAACCCATCATTTCAGTGACAGGGTCTGCCACACGACTGTGACTGAAATGACGGGTTGGTTTGGACCCCCACCAAAAAAGAAGCAATTAATCTCTCCTTGCACAAACTGGCTCTACAGAGGCAAGATGTCCACCTCATCATCATCCTCCGATATATCACCGTGTACATCCCCCTCCTCACAGATTATCAATTCGTCCCCACTGGAATCCACCATGTCAGCTCCCTGTGTACTTTGTGGAGGCAATTGCTGCTGGTCAATGTCTCCGCGGAGGAATTGATTATAATTCATTTTAATGAACATCATCTTCTCCACATTTTCTGGATGTAACCTCGTACGCCGATTGCTGACAAGGTGAGCGGCGGCACTAAACACTCTTTCGGAGTACACACTTGTGGGAGGGCAACTTAGGTAGAATAAAGCCAGTTTGTGCAAGGGCCTCCAAATTGCCTCTTTTTCCTGCCAGTATAAGTACGGACTGTGTGACGTGCCTACTTGGATGCGGTCACTCATATAATCCTCCACCATTCTATCAATGGTGATAGAATCATATGCAGTGACAGTAGACGACATGTCCGTAATGGTTGTCAGGTCCTTCAGTCCGGACCAGATGTCAGCATCAGCAGTCGCTCCAGACTGCCCTGCATCACCGCCAGCGGGTGGGCTCGGAATTCTGAGCCTTTTCCTCGCACCCCCAGTTGCGGGAGAATGTGAAGGAGGAGATGTTGACAGGTCGCGTTCCGCTTGACTTGACAATTTTCTCACCAGCAGGTCTTTGAAACCCAGCAGACTTGTGTGCGCCGGAAAGAGAGATCCAAGGTAGGTTTTAAATCTAGGATCGAGCACGGTGGCCAAAATGTAGTGCTCTGATTTCAACAGATTGACCACCCGTGAATCCTTGTTAAGCGAATTAAGGGCTCCATCCACAAGTCCCACATGCCTAGCGGAATCGCTCTGTCTTAGCTCCTCCTTCAATGTCTCCAGCTTCTTCTGCAAAAGCCTGATGAGGGGAATGACCTGACTCAGGCTGGCAGTGTCTGAACTGACTTCACATGTGGCAAGTTCAAAAGGTTGCAGAACCTTGCACAACGTTGAAATCATTCTCCACTGCGCTTGAGACAGGTGCATTCCACCTCCTATATCGTGGTCAGTTGTATAGGCTTGAATGGCCTTTTGCTGCTCCTCCAACCTCTGAAGCATATAGAGGGTTGAATTCCACCTCGTTACCACCTCCTGCTTCAGATGATGGCAGGGCAGGTTCAGGCGTTTTTGGTGGTGCTCCAGTCTTCTGTACGTGCTGCCTGTACGCCGAAAGTGTCCCGCAATTTTTCTGGCCACCGACAGCATCTCTTGCACGCCCCTGTCGTTTTTTTAAAAATTCTGCACCACCAAATTCAAGGTATGTGCAAAACATGGGACGTGCTGGAATTTGCCCAGATGTAATGCACGCACAATATTGCTGGCGTTGTCCGATGCCACAAATCCACAGGAGAGTCCAATTGGGGTAAGCCATTCCGCGATGATCTTCCTCAGTTGCCGTAAGAGGTTTTCAGCTGTGTGCGTATTCTGGAAACCGGTGATACAAAGCGTAGCCTGCCTAGGAACGAGTTGGCGTTTGCGAGATGCTGCTACTGGTGCCGCCGCTGCTGTTCTTGCGGCGGGAGTCCATACATCTACCCAGTGGGCTGTCACAGTCATATAGTCCTGACCCTGCCCTGCTCCACTTGTCCACATGTCCGTGGTTAAGTGGACATTGGGTACAGCTGCATTTTTTAGGACACTGGTGACTCTTTTTCTGAGGTCTGTGTACATTTTCGGTATCGCAACCCTAGAGAAATGGAACCTAGATGGTATTTGGTACCGGGGACACAGTACCTCCAACAAGTCTTTAGTTGGCTCTGCAGTAATGATGGATACCGGAACCACGTTTCTCACCACCCAGGATGTCAAGGCCTCAGTTATCCGCTTTGCAGTAGGATGACTGCTGTGATATTTAATCTTCCTCGCAAATGACTGTTGGACAGTCAATTGCTTGGTGGAAGTAGTAAAAGTGGTCTTACGACTTCCTCTCTGGGATGACCATCGACTCCCAGCAGCAACAACAGCAGCGCCAGCAGCAGTAGGCGTTACACGCAAGGATGCATCGGAGGAATCCCAGGCAGGAGAGGAATCGTCAGAATTGCCAGTGACATGGCCTGCAGGACTATTGGCATTCCTGGGGAAGGAGGAAATTGACACTGAGGGAGTTGGTGGGGTGGTTTGCGTGAGCTTGGTTACAAGAGGAAGGGATTTACTGGTCAGTGGAGTGCTTCCGCTGTCACCCAAAGTTTTTGAACTTGTCACTGACTTATTATGAATGCGCTGCAGGTGACGTATAAGGGAGGATGTTCCGAGGTGGTTAACGTCCTTACCCCTACTTATTACAGCTTGACAAAGGGAACACACGGCTTGACACCTGTTGTCCGCATTTCTGGTGAAATACCTCCACACCGAAGAGCTGATTTTTTTGGTATTTTCACCTGGCATGTCAACGGCCATATTCGTCCCACGGACAACAGGTGTCTCCCCGGGTGCCTGACTTAAACAAACCACCTCACCATCAGAATCCTCCTTGTCAATTTCCTCCCCAGCGCCAGCAACACCCATATCCTCCTCATCCTGGTGGACTTCAACACTGACATCTTCAATCTCACTATCAGGAACTGGACTGCGGGTGCTCCTTCCAGCACTTGCAGGGGGCGTGCAAATGGTGGAAGGCGCATGCTCTTCACATCCAGTGTTGGGAAGGTCAGGCATCGCAACCGACACAATTGGACTCTCCTTGTGGATTTGGGATTTCGAAGAACGCACAGTTCTTTGCTGTGCTTTTGCCAGCTTGAGTCGTTTCATTTTTCTAGCGAGAGGCTGAGTGCTTCCATCCTCATGTGAAGCTGAACCACTAGCCATGAACATAGGCCAGGGCCTCAGCCGTTCCTTGCCACTCCGTGTGGTAAATGGCATATTGGCAAGTTTACGCTTCTCCTCCGACAATTTTAGTTTAGGTTTTGGAGTCCTTTTTTTTCTGATATTTGGTGTTTTGGATTTGACATGCTCTGTACTATGACATTGGGCATCGGCCTTGGCAGACGACGTTGCTGGCATTTCATCGTCTCGGCCATGACTAGTGGCAGCAGCTTCAGCACGAGGTGGAAGTGGATCTTGATCTTTCCCTAATTTTGGAACCTCAACTTTTTTGTTCTCCATATTTTATAGGCAGAACTAAAAGGCACCTCAGGTAAACAATGGAGATGGATGGATTGGATACTAGTATACAATTATGGACTGACTGCCACGGTTAGGTGGTATAAAAAAACCACGGTTAGGTGGTATATATTATAATAATAATACAATTATGGATGGACGGACTGCCTGCCGACTGCCGACACAGAGGTAGCCACAGCCGTGAACTACCGCACTGTACACTGGTTGATAAAGAGATAGTAGTATACTCGTAACAACTAGTATGACACTATGACGACGGTATAAAGAAAGAAAAAAAAATACCACGGTTAGGTGGTATATATTATAATAATAATACAATTATGGATGGACGGACTGCCTGCCGACTGCCGACACAGAGGTAGCCACAGCCGTGAACTACCGCACTGTACACTGGTTGATAAAGAGATAGTAGTATACTCGTAACAACTAGTATGACACTATGACGACGGTATAAA
Source organism: Pseudophryne corroboree (assembly GCF_028390025.1). NCBI lineage: Eukaryota > Metazoa > Chordata > Amphibia > Anura > Myobatrachidae > Pseudophryne > Pseudophryne corroboree. The sequence continues at coordinate 489,557,915 of NC_086448.1, read as the reverse complement.
GAATGAAAAAAAAACCACGGTTAGGTGGTATATATTATAATAATAATACAATTATGGATGGACGGACTGCCTGCCGACTGCCGACACAGAGGTAGCCACAGCCGTGAACTACCGCACTGTACACTGGTTGATAAAGAGATAGTAGTATACTCGTAACAACTAGTATGACACTATGACGACGGTATAAAGAATGAAAAAAAAACCACGGTTAGGTGGTATATATTATAATAATAATACAATTATGGATGGACGGACTGCCTGCCGACTGCCGACACAGAGGTAGCCACAGCCGTGAACTACCGCACTGTACACTGGTTGATAAAGAGATAGTAGTATACTCGTAACAACTAGTATGACACTATGACGGTATACAGAATGAAAAAAAAACCACGGTTAGGTGGTATATATTATAATAATAATACAATTATGGATGGACGGACTGCCTGCCGACTGCCGACACAGAGGTAGCCACAGCCGTGAACTACCGCACTGTACACTGGTTGATAAAGAGATAGTAGTATACTCGTAACAACTAGTATGACACTATGACGACGGTATAAAGAAAGAAAAAAAAATACCACAGTTAGGTGGTATATATTATAATAATAATACAATTATGGATGGACGGACTGCCTGCCGACTGCCGACACAGAGGTAGCCACAGCCGTGAACTACCGCACTGTACACTGGTTGATAAAGAGATAGTAGTATACTCGTAACAACTAGTATGACACTATGACGACGGTATAAAGAATGAAAAAAAAACCACGGTTAGGTGGTATATATTATAATAATAATACAATTATGGATGGACGGACTGCCTGCCGACTGCCGACACAGAGGAAGCCACAGCCGTGAACTACCGCACTGTACACTGGTTGATAAAGAGATAGTAGTATACTCGTAACAACTAGTATGACACTATGACGACGGTATAAAGAATGAAAAAAAAACCACGGTTAGGTGGTATATATTATAATAATAATACAATTATGGATGGACGGACTGCCTGCCGACTGCCGACACAGAGGTAGCCACAGCCGTGAACTACCGCACTGTACACTGGTTGATAAAGAGATAGTAGTATACTCGTAACAACTAGTATGACACTATGACGACGGTATAAAGAATGAAAAAAAAACCACGGTTAGGTGGTATATATTATAATAATAATACAATTATGGATGGACGGACTGCCTGCCGACTGCCGACACAGAGGTAGCCACAGCCGTGAACTACCGCACTGTACACTGGTTGATAAAGAGATAGTAGTTTACTCGTAACAACTAGTATGACACTATGACGGTATAAAGAATGAAAAAAAAACCACGGTTAGGTGGTATATATTATAATAATAATACAATTATGGATGGACGGACTGCCTGCCGACTGCCGACACAGAGGTAGCCACAGCCGTGAACTACCGCACTGTACACTGGTTGATAAAGAGATAGTAGTATACTCGTAACAACTAGTATGACACTATGACGACGGTATAAAGAAAGAAAAAAAAATACCACGGTTAGGTGGTATATATTGTAATACAATTATGGATGGACGGACTGCCTGCCGAGTTCCGACTGCCGACACAGAGGTAGCCACAGCCGTGAACTACCGCACTGTACTGTGTCTGCTGCTAATATAGACTGGTTGATAAAGAGATAGTATACAATACATACAACAATATACTACTATACTGGTGGTCAGGCACTGGTCACCACTAGTCACACTGGCAGTGGCACTCCTGCAGCAAAAGTGTGCACTGTTTAATTTTAAATTAATATAATATTATGTACTCCTGGGGGCTCCTGCTATAACAACCTGCAGTGCTCCCCAGTCTCCCCCACAATTATTATAAGCTTTGCCTTTTATACATTGATGTGCAGCACACTGGGCTGAGCTGAGTGCACACAGACTGAGTCACACTGTGTGACTGGCTGCTGCTGTGTATCGTTTTTTTTCAGGCAGAGAACGGATATAGCAGAGAACGGATATATTATATTAAAATAAATAAAAGTTAACTAACAACAACTGCACTGGTCACTGTGGTAAACTCTGTCTGACTCTGCACAATCTCTCTCTCTCTTCTAATCTAATTTCTAATGGAGAGGACGCCAGCCACGTCCTCTCCCTATCAATCTCAATGCACGTGTGAAAATGGCGGCGACGCGCGGCTCCTTATATAGAATCCGAGTCTCGCGAGAATCCGACAGCGTCATGATGACGTTCGGGCGCGCTCGGGTTAACCGAGCAAGGCGGGAGGATCCGAGTCTGCTCGGACCCGTGAAAAAAAACATGAAGTTCGTGCGGGTTCGGTTTCAGAGAAACCGAACCCGCTCATCTCTAGTAGCTACAGCTGTGGACTACCGTACTGCGTCTGCTAGTATAGAGATGATAATGATATAAAATATATATATATATATATATATATCACTACTGCAGGTATATATAATATAATGATGGACCTGCTGAACACTGTCAGCAGACTCCTAAACTACTAGTATGAAGAAGATAGAAAAAAAAACCCCACCACAGGTAGGTATACAATTATGGACGAGCACTGACGACACAGAGGTAGCTACAGCCGTGGACTACCGTACTGCGTCTGCTAGTATAGAGATGATAATGATATAAAAAATATATATATATCACTACTGCAGGTATATATAATATAATGACGGACCTGCTGGACACTGTCAGCAGACTCCTAAACTACTAGTATGAAGAAGATAGAAAAAAAAACCCACCACAGATAGGTATACAATTATGGACGAGCACTGACGACACAGAGGTAGCTACAGCCGTGGACTACCGTACTGCGTCTGCTAGTATAGAGATGATAATGATATAAAATATATATATATATATATATATATCACTACTGCAGGTATATATAATATAATGACGGACCTGCTGGACACTGTCAGCAGACTCCTAAACTACTATTATGAAGAAGATAGAAAAAAAAAACCCACCACAGGTAGGTATACAATTATGGACGAGCACTGACGACACAGAGGTAGCTACAGCCGTGGGCTACCATACTGCGTCTGCTAGTATAGAGATGATAATGATATAAAAAATATATATATATCACTACTGCAGGTATATATAATATAATGACGGACCTGCTGGACACTGTCAGCAGACTCATAAACAACTAGTATGAAGAAGATAGAAAAAAAAACCCCACCACAGGTAGGTATACAATTATGGACGAGCACTGACGACACAGAGGTAGCTACAGCCATGGACTACCGTACTGCGTCTGCTAGTATAGAGATGATAATGATATAAAAAATATATATATATCACTACTGCAGTTATATATAATATAATGACGGACCTGCTGGACACTGTCAGCAGACTCCTAAACTACTAGTATGAAGAAGATAGAAAAAAAAACCCACCACAGGTAGGTATACAATTATGGACGAGCACTGACGACACAGAGGTAGCTACAGCCGTGGACTACCGTACTGCGTCTGCTAGTATAGAGATGATAATGATATAAAAAATATATATATATATCACTACTGCAGGTATATATAATATAATGACGGACCTGCTGGACACTGTCAGCAGACTCCTAAACTACTAGTATGAAGAAGATAGAAAAAAAACCCCACCACAGGTAGGTATACAATTATGGACGAGCACTGATGACACAGAGGTAGCTACAGCCGTGGACTACCGTACTGCGTCTGCTAGTATAGAGATGATAATGATATAAAATATATATATATATCACTAATGCAGGTATATATATAATATAATGACGGACCTGCAGGACACTGTCAGCAGACTCCTAAACTACTAGTATGAAGAAGATAGAAAAAAAAACCCCACCACAGGTAGGTATACAATTATGGACGAGCACTGACGACACAGAGGTAGCTACAGCCGTGGACTACCGTACTGCGTCTGCTAGTATAGAGATGATAATGATATAAAATATATATTTATATATATATATCACTACTGCAGGTATATATAATATAATGACGGACCTGCTGGACACTGTCAGCAGACTCCTAAACTACTAGTATGAAGAAGATAGAAAAAAAAAACCACCACAGGTAAGTATACAATTATGGACGAGCACTGACGACACAGAGGTAGCTACAGCCGTAAACTACCGTACTGCGTCTGCTAGTATAGAGATGATAATGATATAAAATATATATATATATCACTACTGCAGGTATATATAATATAATGACGGACCTGCTGGACACTGTCAGCAGACTCCTAAACTACTAGTATGAAGAAGATAGAAAAAAAACCCCCACCACAGGTAGGTATACAATTATGGATGAGCACTGACGACACAGAGGTAGCTACAGCCGTGGACTACCGTACTGCGTCTGCTAGTATAGAGATAATAATGATATAAAAAATATATATATATCACTACTGCAGGTATATATAATATAATGACGGACCTGCTGGACACTGTCAGCAGACTCCTAAACTACTAGTATGAAGAAGATAGAAAAAAAAACCCCACCACAGGTAGGTATACAATTATGGACGAGCACTGACGACACAGAGGTAGCTACAGCCGTAAACTACCGTACTGCGTCTGCTAGTATAGAGATGATAATGATATAAAATATATATATATATATCACTACTGCAGGTATATATAATATAATGACGGACCTGCTGGACACTGTCAGCAGACTCCTAAACTACTAGTATGAAGAAGATAGAAAAAAAAACCCACCACAGGTAGGTATACAATTATGGACGAGCACTGACGACACAGAGGTAGCTACAGCCGTGGACTATCGTACTGCGTCTGCTAGTATAGAGATGATAATGATATAAAAAATATATATATATATATCCGTACTGCAGGTATATATAATATAATGACGGACCTGCTGGACACTGTCAGCAGACTCCTAAACTACTAGTATGAAGAAGATAGAAAAAAAAACCCACCACAGGTAGGTATACAATTATGGACGAGCACTGACGACACAGAGGTAGCTACAGCCGTGGACTACCGTACAGCGTCTGCTAGTATAGAGATGATAATGATATAAAAAATATATATATATCACTACTGCAGGTATATATAATATAATGACGGACCTGCTGGACACTGTCAGCAGACTCCTAAACTACTAGTATGAAGAAGATAGAAAAAAAACCCCACCACAGGTAGGTATACAATTATGGACGAGCACTGACGACACAGAGGTAGCTACAGCCGTGGACTACCGTACTGCGTCTGCTAGTATAGAGATGCTAATGATATAAAATATATATATATATCACTAATGCAGGTATATATATAATATAATGACGGACCTGCAGGACACTGTCAGCAGACTCCTAAACTACTAGTATGAAGAAGATAGAAAAAAAAACCCCACCACAGGTAGGTATACAATTATGGACGAGCACTGACGACACAGAGGTAGCTACAGCCGTGGACTGCCGTACTGCGTCTGCTAGTATAGAGATGATAATGATATAAAATTATATATATATATATATATATATATCACTACTGCAGGTATATATAATATAATGACGGACCTGCTGAACACTGTCAGCAGACTCCTAAACTACTAGTATGAAGAAGATAGAAAAAAAAAACCACCACAGGTAGGTATACAATTATGGATGAGCACTGACGACACAGAGGTAGCTACAGCTGTGGACTACCGTACTGCGTCTGCTAGTATAGAGATGATAATGATATAATATATATATATATATATATATATCACTACTGCAGGTATATATAATATAATGATGGACCTGCTGAACACTGTCAGCAGACTCCTAAACTACTAGTATGAAGAAGATAGAAAAAAAAAAACCCACCACAGGTAGGTATACAATTATGGACGAGCACTGACGACACAGAGGTAGCTACAGCCGTGGACTACCGTACTGCGTCTGCTAGTATAGAGATGATAATGATATAAAAAATATATATATATCACTACTGCAGGTATATATAATATAATGACGGACCTGCTGGACACTGTCAGCAGACTCCTAAACTACTAGTATGAAGAAGATAGAAAAAAAACCCCACCACAGATAGGTATACAATTATGGACGAGCACTGACGACACAGAGGTAGCTACAGCCGTAAACTACCGTACTGCGTCTGCTAGTATAGAGATGATAATGATATAAAATATATATATATATATCACTACTGCAGGTATATATAATATAATGACGGACCTGCTGGACACTGTCAGCAGACTCCTAAACTACTAGTATGAAGAAGATAGAAAAAAAAAACCACCACAGGTAGGTATACAATTATGGACGAGCACTGACGACACAGAGGTAGCTACAGCCGTGGACTACCGTACTGCGTCTGCTAGTATAGAGATGATAATGATATAAAAAATATATATATATATATCCGTACTGCAGGTATATATAATATAATGACGGACCTGCTGGACACTGTCAGCAGACTCCTAAACTACTAGTATGAAGAAGATAGAAAAAAAAAACCCACCACAGGTAGGTATACAATTATGGACGAGCACTGACGACACAGAGGTAGCTACAGCCGTGGACTACCGTACTGCGTCTGCTAGTATAGAGATGATAATGATATAAAAAATATATATATATCACTACTGCAGGTATATATAATATAATGACGGACCTGCTGGAAACTGTCAGCAGACTCCTAAACTACTAGTATGAAGAAGATAGAAAAAAAAACCCACCACAGGTAGGTATACAATTATGGACGAGCACTGACGACACAGAGGTAGCTACAGCCGTGGACTACCGTACTGCGTCTGCTAGTATAGAGATGCTAATGATATAAAATATATATATATATCACTAATGCAGGTATATATATAATATAATGACGGACCTGCAGGACACTGTCAGCAGACTCCTAAACTACTAGTATGAAGAAGATAGAAAAAAAAACCCCACCACAGGTAGGTATACAATTATGGACGAGCACTGACGACACAGAGGTAGCTACAGCCGTGGACTGCCGTACTGCGTCTGCTAGTATAGAGATGATAATGATATAAAATTATATATATATATATATCTATCACTACTGCAGGTATATATAATATAATGACGGACCTGCTGAACACTGTCAGCAGACTCCTAAACTACTAGTATGAAGAAGATAGAAAAAAAAACCACCACAGGTAGGTATACAATTATGGATGAGCACTGACGACACAGAGGTAGCTACAGCTGTGGACTACCGTACTGCGTCTGCTAGTATAGAGATGATAATGATATAATATATATATATATATATATATCACTACTGCAGGTATATATAATATAATGATGGACCTGCTGAACACTGTCAGCAGACTCCTAAACTACTAGTATGAAGAAGATAGAAAAAAAAAACCCACCACAGGTAGGTATACAATTATGGACGAGCACTGACGACACAGAGGTAGCTACAGCCGTGGACTACCGTACTGCGTCTGCTAGTATAGAGATGATAATGATATAAAAAATATATATATATCACTACTGCAGGTATATATAATATAATGACGGACCTGCTGGACACTGTCAGCAGACTCCTAAACTACTAGTATGAAGAAGATAGAAAAAAAACCCCACCACAGATAGGTATACAATTATGGACGAGCACTGACGACACAGAGGTAGCTACAGCCGTGGACTACCGTACTGCGTCTGCTAGTATAGAGATGATAATGATATAAAAAATATATATATATATCCGTACTGCAGGTATATATAATATAATGACGGACCTGCTGGACACTGTCAGCAGACTCCTAAACTACTAGTATGAAGAAGATAGAAAAAAAAAACCCACCACAGGTAGGTATACAATTATGGACGAGCACTGACGACACAGAGGTAGCTACAGCCGTGGACTACCGTACTGCGTCTGCTAGTATAGAGATGATAATGATATAAAAAATATATATATATCACTACTGCAGGTATATATAATATAATGACGGACCTGCTGGACACTGTCAGCAGACTCCTAAACTACTAGTATGAAGAAGATAGAAAAAAAACCCCACCACAGGTAGGTATACAATTATGGACGAGCACTGACGACACAGAGGTAGCTACAGCCGTGGACTACCGTACTGCGTCTGCTAGTAAAGAGATGCTAATGATATAAAATATATATATATATCACTAATGCAGGTATATATATAATATAATGACGGACCTGCAGGACACTGTCAGCAGACTCCTAAACTACTAGTATGAAGAAGATAGAAAAAAAAACCCCACCACAGGTAGGTATACAATTATGGACGAGCACTGACGACACAGAGGTAGCTACAGCCGTGGACTGCCGTACTGCGTCTGCTAGTATAGAGATGATAATGATATAAAATTATATATATATATATATATATATCACTACTGCAGGTATATATAATATAATGACGGACCTGCTGAACACTGTCAGCAGACTCCTAAACTACTAGTATGAAGAAGATAGAAAAAAAAAACCACCACAGGTAGGTATACAATTATGGATGAGCACTGACGACACAGAGGTAGCTACAGCTGTGGACTACCGTACTGCGTCTGCTAGTATAGAGATGATAATGATATAATATATATATATATATATATATATATCACTACTGCAGGTATATATAATATAATGATGGACCTGCTGAACACTGTCAGCAGACTCCTAAACTACTAGTATGAAGAAGATAGAAAAAAAAAACCCACCACAGGTAGGTATACAATTATGGACGAGCACTGACGACACAGAGGTAGATACAGCCGTGGACTACCGTACTGCGTCTGCTAGTATAGAGATGATAATGATATAAAAAATATATATATATCACTACTGCAGGTATATATAATATAATGACGGACCTGCTGGACACTGTCAGCAGACTCCTAAACTACTAGTATGAAGAAGATAGAAAAAAACCCCCACCACAGATAGGTATACAATTATGGACGAGCACTGACGACACAGAGGTAGCTACAGCCGTGGACTACCGTACTGCGTCTGCTAGTATAGAGATGATAATGATATAAAATATATATATATATATCACTACTGCAGGTATATATAATATAATGACGGACCTGCTGGACACTGTCAGCAGACTCCTAAACTACTATTATGAAGAAGATAGAAAAAAAAAACCCACCACAGGTAGGTATACAATTATGGACGAGCACTGATGACACAGAGGTAGCTACAGCCGTGGGCTACCATACTGCGTCTGCTAGTATAGAGATGATAATGATATAAAAAATATATATATATCACTACTGCAGGTATATATAATATAATGACGGACCTGCTGGACACTGTCAGCAGACTCATAAACAACTAGTATGAAGAAGATAGAAAAAAAAACCCCACCACAGGTAGGTATACAATTATGGACGAGCACTGACGACACAGAGGTAGCTACAGCCATGGACTACCGTACTGCGTCTGCTAGTATAGAGATGATAATGATATAAAAAATATATATATATATCACTACTGCAGGTATATATAATATAATGACGGACCTGCTGGACACTGTCAGCAGACTCCTAAACTACTAGTATGAAGAAGATAGAAAAAAAAACCCACCACAGGTAGGTATACAATTATGGACGAGCACTGACGACACAGAGGTAGCTACAGCCGTGGACTACCGTACTGCGTCTGCTAGTATAGAGATGATAATGATATAAAAAATATATATATATATCACTACTGCAGGTATATATAATATAATGACGGACCTGCTGGACACTGTCAGCAGACTCCTAAACTACTAGTATGAAGAAGATAGAAAAAAAACCCCACCACAGGTAGGTATACAATTATGGACGAGCACTGACGACACAGAGGTAGCTACAGCCGTGGACTACCGTACTGCGTCTGCTAGTATAGAGATGATAATGATATAAAATATATATATATATCACTAATGCAGGTATATATATAATATAATGACGGACCTGCAGGACACTGTCAGCAGACTCCTAAACTACTAGTATGAAGAAGATAGAAAAAAAAACCCCACCACAGGTAGGTATACAATTATGGACGAGCACTGATGACACAGAGGTAGCTACAGCCGTGGACTACCGTACTGCGTCTGCTAGTATAGAGATGATAATGATATAAAATATATATTTATATATATATATCACTACTGCAGGTATATATAATATAATGACGGACCTGCTGGACACTGTCAGCAGACTCCTAAACTACTAGTATGAAGAAGATAGAAAAAAAAAACCACCACAGGTAAGTATACAATTATGGACGAGCACTGACGACACAGAGGTAGCTACAGCCGTAAACTACCGTACTGCGTCTGCTAGTATAGAGATGATAATGATATAATATATATATATATATATCACTACTGCAGGTATATATAATATAATGACGGACCTGCTGGACACTGTCAGCAGACTCCTAAACTACTAGTATGAAGAAGATAGAAAAAAAAACCCCACCACAGGTAGGTATACAATTATGGATGAGCACTGACGACACAGAGGTAGCTACAGCCGTGGACTACCGTACTGCGTCTGCTAGTATAGAGATAATAATGATATAAAAAATATATATATATCACTACTGCAGGTATATATAATATAATGACGGACCTGCTGGACACTGTCAGCAGACTCCTAAACTACTAGTATGAAGAAGATAGAAAAAAAAACCCCACCACAGGTAGGTATACAATTATGGACGAGCACTGACGACACAGAGGTAGCTACAGCCGTAAACTACCGTACTGCGTCTGCTAGTATAGAGATGATAATGATATAAAATATATATATATATATCACTACTGCAGGTATATATAATATAATGACGGACCTGCTGGACACTGTCAGCAGACTCCTAAACTACTAGTATGAAGAAGATAGAAAAAAAACCCACCACAGGTAGGTATACAATTATGGACGAGCACTGACGACACAGAGGTAGCTACAGCCGTGGACTACCGTACTGCGTCTGCTAGTATAGAGATGATAATGATATAAAAAATATATATATATATCCGTACTGCAGGTATATATAATATAATGACGGACCTGCTGGACACTGTCAGCAGACTCCTAAACTACTAGTATGAAGAAGATAGAAAAAAAAACCCACCACAGGTAGGTATACAATTATGGACGAGCACTGACGACACAGAGGTAGCTACAGCCGTGGACTACCGTACTGCGTCTGCTAGTATAGAGATGATAATGATATAAAAAATATATATATATCACTACTGCAGGTATATATAATATAATGACGGACCTGCTGGACACTGTCAGCAGACTCCTAAACTACTAGTATGAAGAAGATAGAAAAAAAACCCCACCACAGGTAGGTATACAATTATGGACGAGCACTGACGACACAGAGGTAGCTACAGCCGTGGACTACCGTACTGCGTCTGCTAGTATAGAGATGCTAATGATATAAAATATATATATATATCACTAATGCAGGTATATATATAATATAATGACGGACCTGCAGGACACTGTCAGCAGACTCCTAAACTACTAGTATGAAGAAGATAGAAAAAAAAACCCCACCACAGGTAGGTATACAATTATGGACGAGCACTGACGACACAGAGGTAGCTACAGCCGTGGACTGCCGTACTGCGTCTGCTAGTATAGAGATGATAATGATATAAAATTATATATATATATATATATCACTACTGCAGGTATATATAATATAATGACGGACCTGCTGAACACTGTCAGCAGACTCCTAAACTACTAGTATGAAGAAGATAGAAAAAAAAACCACCACAGGTAGGTATACAATTATGGATGAGCACTGACGACACAGAGGTAGCTACAGCTGATGACTACCGTACTGCGTCTGCTAGTATAGAGATGATAATGATATAAAATATATATATATATATATATATATCACTACTGCAGGTATATATAATATAATGATGGACCTGCTGAACACTGTCAGCAGACTCCTAAACTACTAGTATGAAGAAGATAGAAAAAAAAACCCCACCACAGGTAGGTATACAATTATGGACGAGCACTGACGACACAGAGGTAGCTACAGCCGTGGACTACCGTACTGCGTCTGCTAGTATAGAGATGATAATGATATAAAAAATATATATATATCACTACTGCAGGTATATATAATATAATGACGGACCTGCTGGACACTGTCAGCAGACTCCTAAACTACTAGTATGAAGAAGATAGAAAAAAAACCCCACCACAGATAGGTATACAATTATGGACGAGCACTGACGACACAGAGGTAGCTACAGCCGTGGACTACCGTACTGCGTCTGCTAGTATAGAGATGATAATGATATAAAATATATATATATATATATATCACTACTGCAGGTATATATAATATAATGACGGACCTGCTGGACACTGTCAGCAGACTCCTAAACTACTATTATGAAGAAGATAGAAAAAAAAAACCCACCACAGGTAGGTATACAATTATGGACGAGCACTGACGACACAGAGGTAGCTACAGCCGTGGGCTACCATACTGCGTCTGCTAGTATAGAGATGATAATGATATAAAAAATATATATATATCACTACTGCAGTTATATATAATATAATGACGGACCTGCTGGACACTGTCAGCAGACTCATAAACAACTAGTATGAAGAAGATAGAAAAAAAAACCCCACCACAGGTAGGTATACAATTATGGACGAGCACTGACGACACAGAGGTAGCTACAGCCATGGACTACCGTACTGCGTCTGCTAGTATAGAGATGATAATGATATAAAAAATATATATATATCACTACTGCAGTTATATATAATATAATGACGGACCTGCTGGACACTGTCAGCAGACTCCTAAACTACTAGTATGAAGAAGATAGAAAAAAAAACCCACCACAGGTAGGTATACAATTATGGACGAGCACTGACGACACAGAGGTAGCTACAGCCGTGGACTACCGTACTGCGTCTGCTAGTATAGAGATGATAATGATATAAAAAATATATATATATATATCACTACTGCAGGTATATATAATATAATGACGGACCTGCTGGACACTGTCAGCAGACTCCTAAACTACTAGTATGAAGAAGATAGAAAAAAAAACCCACCACAGGTAGGTATACAATTATGGACGAGCACTGACGACACAGAGGTAGCTACAGCCGTGGACTACCGTACTGCGTCTGCTAGTATAGAGATGATAATGATATAAAATATATATATATATATCACTAATGCAGGTATATATATAATATAATGACGGACCTGCAGGACACTGTCAGCAGACTCCTAAACTACTAGTATGAAGAAGATAGAAGAAAAAAAACCACCACAGGTAGGTATACAATTATGGACGAGCACTGACGACACAGAGGTAGCTACAGCCGTGGACTACCGTACTGCGTCTGCTAGTATAGAGATGATAATGATATAAAATATATATATATATATATATATATATCACTACTGCAGGTATATATAATATAATGACGGACCTGCTGAACACTGTCAGCAGACTCCTAAACTACTAGTATGAAGAAGATAGAAAAAAAAACCCCACCACAGGTAGGTATACAATTATGGATGAGCACTGACGACACAGAGGTAGCTACAGCCGTGGACTACCGTACTGCGTCTGCTAGTATAGAGATAATAATGATATAAAAAATATATATATATCACTACTGCAGGTATATATAATATAATGACGGACCTGCTGGACACTGTCAGCAGACTCCTAAACTACTAGTATGAAGAAGATAGAAAAAAAAACCCCACCACAGGTAGGTATACAATTATGGACGAGCACTGACGACACAGAGGTAGCTACAGCCGTAAACTACCGTACTGCGTCTGCTAGTATAGAGATGATAATGATATAAAATATATATATATATATCACTACTGCAGGTATATATAATATAATGACGGACCTGCTGGACACTGTCAGCAGACTCCTAAACTACTAGTATGAAGAAGATAGAAAAAAAAACCACCACAGGTAGGTATACAATTATGGACGAGCACTGACGACACAGAGGTAGCTACAGCCGTGGACTACCGTACTGCGTCTGCTAGTATAGAGATGATAATGATATAAAATATATATATATATATCCGTACTGCAGGTATATATAATATAATGACGGACCTGCTGGACACTGTCAGCAGACTCCTAAACTACTAGTATGAAGAAGATAGAAAAAAAAACCACCACAGGTAGGTATACAATTATGGACGAGCACTGACGACACAGAGGTAGCTACAGCCGTGGACTACCGTACTGCGTCTGCTAGTATAGAGATGATAATGATATAAAAAATATATATATATCACTACTGCAGGTATATATAATATAATGACGGACCTGCTGGACACTGTCAGCAGACTCCTAAACTACTAGTATGAAGAAGATAGAAAAAAAAACCCACCACAGGTAGGTATACAATTATGGACGAGCACTGACGACACAGAGGTAGCTACAGCCGTGGACTACCGTACTGCGTCTGCTAGTATAGAGATGATAATGATATAAAATATATATATATATCACTACTGCAGGTATATATAATATAATGACGGACCTGCTGAACACTGTCAGCAGACTCCTAAACAACTAGTATGAAGAAGATAGAAAAAAAAAACCCACCACAGGTAGGTATACAATTATGGATGAGCACTGACGACACAGAGGTAGCTACATCCGTGGACTACCGTACTGCGTCTGCTAGTATAGAGATGATAATGATATAAAAAATATATATATATATCACTACTGCAGGTATATATAATATAATGACGGACCTGCTGGACACTGTCAGCAGACTCCTAAACTACTAGTATGAAGAAGATAGAAAAAAAAACCCACCACAGGTAGGTATACAATTATGGACGAGCACTGACGACACAGAGGTAGCTACAGCCGTGGACTACCGTACTGCGTCTGCTAGTATAGAGATGATAATGATATAAAAAATATATATATATCACTACTGCAGGTATATATAATATAATGACGGACCTGCTGGACACTGTCAGCAGACTCCTAAACTACTAGTATGAAGAAGATAGAAAAAAAAACCCACCACAGGTAGGTATACAATTATGGACGAGCACTGACGACACAGAGGTAGCTACAGCCGTGGACTACCGTACTGCGTCTGCTAGTATAGAGATGATAATGATATAAAATATATATATATATCACTACTGCAGGTATATATAATATAATGACGGACCTGCTGAACACTGTCAGCAGACTCCTAAACTACTAGTATGAAGAAGATAGAAAAAAAAAACCCACCACAGGTAGGTATACAATTATGGATGAGCACTGACGACACAGAGGTAGCTACAGCCGTGGACTACCGTACTGCGTCTGCTAGTATAGAGATGATAATGATATAAAAAATATATATATATATCACTACTGCAGGTATATATAATATAATGACGGACCTGCTGGACACTGTCAGCAGACTCCTAAACTACTAGTATGAAGAAGATAGAAAAAAAAACCCACCACAGGTAAGTATACAATTATGGACGAGCACTGACGACACAGAGGTAGCTACAGCCGTAAACTACCGTACTGCGTCTGCTAGTATAGAGATGATAATGATATAAAAAATATATATATATATCACTACTGCAGGTATATATAATATAATGACGGACCTGCTGGACACTGTCAGCAGACTCCTAAACTACTAGTATGAAGAAGATAGAAAAAAAACCCACCACAGGTAGGTATACAATTATGGACGAGCACTGACGACACAGAGGTAGCTACAGCCGTGGACTACCGTACTGCGTCTGCTAGTATAGAGATGATAATGATATAAAATATATATATATATCACTAATGCAGGTATATATATAATATAATGACGGACCTGCAGGACACTGTCAGCAGACTCCTAAACTACTAGTATGAAGAAGATAGAAAAAAAAACCCCACCACAGGTAGGTATACAATTATGGACGAGCACTGACGACACAGAGGTAGCTACAGCCGTGGACTACCGTACTGCGTCTGCTAGTATAGAGATGATAATGATATAAAATATATATATATATATATATATATATATATCACTACTGCAGGTATATATAATATAATGACGGACCTGCTG
Source organism: Pseudophryne corroboree (assembly GCF_028390025.1). NCBI lineage: Eukaryota > Metazoa > Chordata > Amphibia > Anura > Myobatrachidae > Pseudophryne > Pseudophryne corroboree. The sequence goes on along the minus strand of NC_086448.1, from coordinate 489,541,772 downwards.
AACACTGTCAGCAGACTCCTAAACTACTAGTATGAAGAAGATAGAAAAAAAAACCCCACCACAGGTAGGTATACAATTATGGATGAGCACTGACGACACAGAGGTAGCTACAGCCGTGGACTACCATACTGCGTCTGCTAGTATAGAGATGATAATGATATAAAAAATATATATATATATCACTACTGCAGGTATATATAATATAATGACGGACCTGCTGGACACTGTCAGCAGACTCCTAAACTACTAGTATGAAGAAGATAGAAAAAAAAACCCACCACAGGTAAGTATACAATTATGGACGAGCACTGACGACACAGAGGTAGCTACAGCCGTAAACTACCGTACTGCGTCTGCTAGTATAGAGATGATAATGACATAAAAAATATATATATATCACTACTGCAGGTATATATAATATAATGACGGACCTGCTGGACACTGTCAGCAGACTCCTAAACTACTAGTATGAAGAAGATAGAAAAAAAAACCCACCACAGGTAGGTATACAATTATGGACGAGCACTGACGACACAGAGGTAGCTACAGCCGTGGACTACCGTACTGCGTCTGCTAGTATAGAGATGATAATGATATAAAAAATATATATATATATCCGTACTGCAGGTATATATAATATAATGACGGACCTGCTGGACACTGTCAGCAGACTCCTAAACTACTAGTATGAAGAAGATAGAAAAAAAAAACCCACCACAGGTAGGTATACAATTATGGACGAGCACTGACGACACAGAGGTAGCTACAGCCGTGGACTACCGTACTGCGTCTGCTAGTATAGAGATGATAATGATATAAAAAATATATATATATCACTACTGCAGGTATATATAATATAATGACGGACCTGCTGGACACTGTCAGCAGACTCCTAAACTACTAGTATGAAGAAGATAGAAAAAAAACCCCACCACAGGTAGGTATACAATTATGGACGAGCACTGACGACACAGAGGTAGCTACAGCCGTGGACTACCGTACTGCGTCTGCTAGTATAGAGATGCTAATGATATAAAATATATATATATATCACTAATGCAGGTATATATATAATATAATGACGGACCTGCAGGACACTGTCAGCAGACTCCTAAACTACTAGTATGAAGAAGATAGAAAAAAAAACCCCACCACAGGTAGGTATACAATTATGGACGAGCACTGACGACACAGAGGTAGCTACAGCCGTGGACTGCCGTACTGCGTCTGCTAGTATAGAGATGATAATGATATAAAATTATATATATATATATATCTATCACTACTGCAGGTATATATAATATAATGACGGACCTGCTGAACACTGTCAGCAGACTCCTAAACTACTAGTATGAAGAAGATAGAAAAAAAAACCCCACCACAGGTAGGTATACAATTATGGATGAGCACTGACGACACAGAGGTAGCTACAGCCGTGGACTACCGTACTGCGTCTGCTAGTATAGAGATGATAATGATATAATATATATATATATATATATATATATATCACTACTGCAGGTATATATAATATAATGATGGACCTGCTGAACACTGTCAGCAGACTCCTAAACTACTAGTATGAAGAAGATAGAAAAAAAAAACCCACCACAGGTAGGTATACAATTATGGACGAGCACTGACGACACAGAGGTAGCTACAGCCGTGGACTACCGTACTGCGTCTGCTAGTATAGAGATGATAATGATATAAAAAATATATATATATCACTACTGCAGGTATATATAATATAATGACGGACCTGCTGGACACTGTCAGCAGACTCCTAAACTACTAGTATGAAGAAGATAGAAAAAAAACCCCACCACAGATAGGTATACAATTATGGACGAGCACTGACGACACAGAGGTAGCTACAGCCGTGGACTACCGTACTGCGTCTGCTAGTATAGAGATGATAATGATATAAAAAATATATATATATATCCGTACTGCAGGTATATATAATATAATGACGGACCTGCTGGACACTGTCAGCAGACTCCTAAACTACTAGTATGAAGAAGATAGAAAAAAAAAACCCACCACAGGTAGGTATACAATTATGGACGAGCACTGACGACACAGAGGTAGCTACAGCCGTGGACTACCGTACTGCGTCTGCTAGTATAGAGATGATAATGATATAAAAAATATATATATATCACTACTGCAGGTATATATAATATAATGACGGACCTGCTGGACACTGTCAGCAGACTCCTAAACTACTAGTATGAAGAAGATAGAAAAAAAACCCCACCACAGGTAGGTATACAATTATGGACGAGCACTGACGACACAGAGGTAGCTACAGCCGTGGACTACCGTACTGCGTCTGCTAGTATAGAGATGCTAATGATATAAAATATATATATATATCACTAATGCAGGTATATATATAATATAATGACGGACCTGCAGGACACTGTCAGCAGACTCCTAAACTACTAGTATGAAGAAGATAGAAAAAAAAACCCCACCACAGGTAGGTATACAATTATGGACGAGCACTGACGACACAGAGGTAGCTACAGCCGTGGACTGCCGTACTGCGTCTGCTAGTATAGAGATGATAATGATATAAAATTATATATATATATATATATATATATCACTACTGCAGGTATATATAATATAATGACGGACCTGCTGAACACTGTCAGCAGACTCCTAAACTACTAGTATGAAGAAGATAGAAAAAAAAAACCACCACAGGTAGGTATACAATTATGGATGAGCACTGACGACACAGAGGTAGCTACAGCTGTGGACTACCGTACTGCGTCTGCTAGTATAGAGATGATAATGATATAATATATATATATATATATATATATATATATCACTACTGCAGGTATATATAATATAATGATGGACCTGCTGAACACTGTCAGCAGACTCCTAAACTACTAGTATGAAGAAGATAGAAAAAAAAAACCCACCACAGGTAGGTATACAATTATGGACGAGCACTGACGACACAGAGGTAGCTACAGCCGTGGACTACCGTACTGCGTCTGCTAGTATAGAGATGATAATGATATAAAAAATATATATATATCACTACTGCAGGTATATATAATATAATGACGGACCTGCTGGACACTGTCAGCAGACTCCTAAACTACTAGTATGAAGAAGATAGAAAAAAAACCCCACCACAGATAGGTATACAATTATGGACGAGCACTGACGACACAGAGGTAGCTACAGCCGTGGACTACCGTACTGCGTCTGCTAGTATAGAGATGATAATGATATAAAATATATATATATATATCACTACTGCAGGTATATATAATATAATGACGGACCTGCTGGACACTGTCAGCAGACTCCTAAACTACTATTATGAAGAAGATAGAAAAAAAAAACCCACCACAGGTAGGTATACAATTATGGACGAGCACTGACGACACAGAGGTAGCTACAGCCGTGGGCTACCATACTGCGTCTGCTAGTATAGAGATGATAATGATATAAAAAATATATATATATCACTACTGCAGGTATATATAATATAATGACGGACCTGCTGGACACTGTCAGCAGACTCATAAACAACTAGTATGAAGAAGATAGAAAAAAAAACCCCACCACAGGTAGGTATACAATTATGGACGAGCACTGACGACACAGAGGTAGCTACAGCCATGGACTACCGTACTGCGTCTGCTAGTATAGAGATGATAATGATATAAAAAATATATATATATCACTACTGCAGTTATATATAATATAATGACGGACCTGCTGGACACTGTCAGCAGACTCCTAAACTACTAGTATGAAGAAGATAGAAAAAAAAACCCACCACAGGTAGGTATACAATTATGGACGAGCACTGACGACACAGAGGTAGCTACAGCCGTGGACTACCGTACTGCGTCTGCTAGTATAGAGATGATAATGATATAAAAAATATATATATATATCACTACTGCAGGTATATATAATATAATGACGGACCTGCTGGACACTGTCAGCATACTCCTAAACTACTAGTATGAAGAAGATAGAAAAAAAACCCCACCACAGGTAGGTATACAATTATGGACGAGCACTGACGACACAGAGGTAGCTACAGCCGTGGACTACCGTACTGCGTCTGCTAGTATAGAGATGATAATGATATAAAATATATATATATATCACTAATGCAGGTATATATATAATATAATGACGGACCTGCAGGACACTGTCAGCAGACTCCTAAACTACTAGTATGAAGAAGATAGAAAAAAAAACCCCACCACAGGTAGGTATACAATTATGGACGAGCACTGACGACACAGAGGTAGCTACAGCCGTGGACTACCGTACTGCGTCTGCTAGTATAGAGATGATAATGATATAAAATATATATTTATATATATATATCACTACTGCAGGTATATATAATATAATGACGGACCTGCTGGACACTGTCAGCAGACTCCTAAACTACTAGTATGAAGAAGATAGAAAAAAAAAACCAACACAGGTAAGTATACAATTATGGACGAGCACTGACGACACAGAGGTAGCTACAGCCGTAAACTACCGTACTGCGTCTGCTAGTATAGAGATGATAATGATATAATATATATATATATATATCACTACTGCAGGTATATATAATATAATGACGGACCTGCTGGACACTGTCAGCAGACTCCTAAACTACTAGTATGAAGAAGATAGAAAAAAAAACCCCACCACAGGTAGGTATACAATTATGGATGAGCACTGACGACACAGAGGTAGCTACAGCCGTGGACTACCGTACTGCGTCTGCTAGTATAGAGATAATAATGATATAAAAAATATATATATATCACTACTGCAGGTATATATAATATAATGACGGACCTGCTGGACACTGTCAGCAGACTCCTAAACTACTAGTATGAAGAAGATAGAAAAAAAAACCCCACCACAGGTAGGTATACAATTATGGACGAGCACTGACGACACAGAGGTAGCTACAGCCGTAAACTACCGTACTGCGTCTGCTAGTATAGAGATGATAATGATATAAAATATATATATATATATCACTACTGCAGGTATATATAATATAATGACGGACCTGCTGGACACTGTCAGCAGACTCCTAAACTACTAGTATGAAGAAGATAGAAAAAAAACCCACCACAGGTAGGTATACAATTATGGACGAGCACTGACGACACAGAGGTAGCTACAGCCGTGGACTACCGTACTGCGTCTGCTAGTATAGAGATGATAATGATATAAAAAATATATATATATATCCGTACTGCAGGTATATATAATATAATGACGGACCTGCTGGACACTGTCAGCAGACTCCTAAACTACTAGTATGAAGAAGATAGAAAAAAAAACCCACCACAGGTAGGTATACAATTATGGACGAGCACTGACGACACAGAGGTAGCTACAGCCGTGGACTACCGTACTGCGTCTGCTAGTATAGAGATGATAATGATATAAAAAATATATATATATCACTACTGCAGGTATATATAATATAATGACGGACCTGCTGGACACTGTCAGCAGACTCCTAAACTACTAGTATGAAGAAGATAGAAAAAAAACCCCACCACAGGTAGGTATACAATTATGGACGAGCACTGACGACACAGAGGTAGCTACAGCCGTGGACTACCGTACTGCGTCTGCTAGTATAGAGATGCTAATGATATAAAATATATATATATATCACTAATGCAGGTATATATATAATATAATGACGGACCTGCAGGACACTGTCAGCAGACTCCTAAACTACTAGTATGAAGAAGATAGAAAAAAAAACCCCACCACAGGTAGGTATACAATTATGGACGAGCACTGACGACACAGAGGTAGCTACAGCCGTGGACTGCCGTACTGCGTCTGCTAGTATAGAGATGATAATGATATAAAATTATATATATATATATATATCACTACTGCAGGTATATATAATATAATGACGGACCTGCTGAACACTGTCAGCAGACTCCTAAACTACTAGTATGAAGAAGATAGAAAAAAAAACCACCACAGGTAGGTATACAATTATGGATGAGCACTGACGACACAGAGGTAGCTACAGCTGATGACTACCGTACTGCGTCTGCTAGTATAGAGATGATAATGATATAAAATATATATATATATATATATATATATCACTACTGCAGGTATATATAATATAATGATGGACCTGCTGAACACTGTCAGCAGACTCCTAAACTACTAGTATGAAGAAGATAGAAAAAAAAACCCCACCACAGGTAGGTATACAATTATGGACGAGCACTGACGACACAGAGGTAGCTACAGCCGTGGACTACCGTACTGCGTCTGCTAGTATAGAGATGATAATGATATAAAAAATATATATATATCACTACTGCAGGTATATATAATATAATGACGGACCTGCTGGACACTGTCAGCAGACTCCTAAACTACTAGTATGAAGAAGATAGAAAAAAAACCCCACCACAGATAGGTATACAATTATGGACGAGCACTGACGACACAGAGGTAGCTACAGCCGTGGACTACCGTACTGCGTCTGCTAGTATAGAGATGATAATGATATAAAATATATATATATATATATATCACTACTGCAGGTATATATAATATAATGACGGACCTGCTGGACACTGTCAGCAGACTCCTAAACTACTATTATGAAGAAGATAGAAAAAAAAAACCCACCACAGGTAGGTATACAATTATGGACGAGCACTGACGACACAGAGGTAGCTACAGCCGTGGGCTACCATACTGCGTCTGCTAGTATAGAGATGATAATGATATAAAAAATATATATATATCACTACTGCAGTTATATATAATATAATGACGGACCTGCTGGACACTGTCAGCAGACTCATAAACAACTAGTATGAAGAAGATAGAAAAAAAAACCCCACCACAGGTAGGTATACAATTATGGACGAGCACTGACGACACAGAGGTAGCTACAGCCATGGACTACCGTACTGCGTCTGCTAGTATAGAGATGATAATGATATAAAAAATATATATATATCACTACTGCAGTTATATATAATATAATGACGGACCTGCTGGACACTGTCAGCAGACTCCTAAACTACTAGTATGAAGAAGATAGAAAAAAAAACCCACCACAGGTAGGTATACAATTATGGACGAGCACTGACGACACAGAGGTAGCTACAGCCGTGGACTACCGTACTGCGTCTGCTAGTATAGAGATGATAATGATATAAAAAATATATATATATATATCACTACTGCAGGTATATATAATATAATGACGGACCTGCTGGACACTGTCAGCAGACTCCTAAACTACTAGTATGAAGAAGATAGAAAAAAAAAACCACCACAGGTAGGTATACAATTATGGACGAGCACTGACGACACAGAGGTAGCTACAGCCGTGGACTACCGTACTGCGTCTGCTAGTATAGAGATGATAATGATATAAAATATATATATATATATATATCACTAATGCAGGTATATATATAATATAATGACGGACCTGCAGGACACTGTCAGCAGACTCCTAAACTACTAGTATGAAGAAGATAGAAGAAAAAAAACCACCACAGGTAGGTATACAATTATGGACGAGCACTGACGACACAGAGGTAGCTACAGCCGTGGACTACCGTACTGCGTCTGCTAGTATAGAGATGATAATGATATAAAATATATATATATATATATATATATATATATATCACTACTGCAGGTATATATAATATAATGACGGACCTGCTGAACACTGTCAGCAGACTCCTAAACTACTAGTATGAAGAAGATAGAAAAAAAACCCCCACCACAGGTAGGTATACAATTATGGATGAGCACTGACGACACAGAGGTAGCTACAGCCGTGGACTACCGTACTGCGTCTGCTAGTATAGAGATAATAATGATATAAAAAATATATATATATCACTACTGCAGGTATATATAATATAATGACGGACCTGCTGGACACTGTCAGCAGACTCCTAAACTACTAGTATGAAGAAGATAGAAAAAAAAACCCCACCACAGGTAGGTATACAATTATGGACGAGCACTGACGACACAGAGGTAGCTACAGCCGTAAACTACCGTACTGCGTCTGCTAGTATAGAGATGATAATGATATAAAATATATATATATATATATCACTACTGCAGGTATATATAATATAATGACGGACCTGCTGGACACTGTCAGCAGACTCCTAAACTACTAGTATGAAGAAGATAGAAAAAAAAACCACCACAGGTAGGTATACAATTATGGACGAGCACTGACGACACAGAGGTAGCTACAGCCGTGGACTACCGTACTGCGTCTGCTAGTATAGAGATGATAATGATATAAAATATATATATATATATCCGTACTGCAGGTATATATAATATAATGACGGACCTGCTGGACACTGTAAGCAGACTCCTAAACTACTAGTATGAAGAAGATAGAAAAAAAACCCACCACAGGTAGGTATACAATTATGGACGAGCACTGACGACACAGAGGTAGCTACAGCCGTGGACTACCGTACTGCGTCTGCTAGTATAGAGATGATAATGATATAAAATATATATATATATCACTACTGCAGGTATATATAATATAATGACGGACCTGCTGAACACTGTCAGCAGACTCCTAAACAACTAGTATGAAGAAGATAGAAAAAAAAAACCCACCACAGGTAGGTATACAATTATGGATGAGCACTGACGACACAGAGGTAGCTACATCCGTGGACTACCGTACTGCGTCTGCTAGTATAGAGATGATAATGATATAAAAAAAATATATATATATCACTACTGCAGGTATATATAATATAATGACGGACCTGCTGGACACTGTCAGCAGACTCCTAAACTACTAGTATGAAGAAGATAGAAAAAAAAACCCACCACAGGTAGGTATACAATTATGGACGAGCACTGACGACACAGAGGTAGCTACAGCCGTGGACTACCGTACTGCGTCTGCTAGTATAGAGATGATAATGATATAAAAAATATATATATATCACTACTGCAGGTATATATAATATAATGACGGACCTGCTGGACACTGTCAGCAGACTCCTAAACTACTAGTATGAAGAAGATAGAAAAAAAAACCCACCACAGGTAGGTATACAATTATGGACGAGCACTGACGACACAGAGGTAGCTACAGCCGTGGACTACCGTACTGCGTCTGCTAGTATAGAGATGATAATGATATAAAATATATATATATATCACTACTGCAGGTATATATAATATAATGACGGACCTGCTGAACACTGTCAGCAGACTCCTAAACTACTAGTATGAAGAAGATAGAAAAAAAAACCCCACCACAGGTAGGTATACAATTATGGATGAGCACTGACGACACAGAGGTAGCTACAGCCGTGGACTACCGTACTGCGTCTGCTAGTATAGAGATGATAATGATATAAAAAATATATATATATATCACTACTGCAGGTATATATAATATAATGACGGACCTGCTGGACACTGTCAGCAGACTCCTAAACTACTAGTATGAAGAAGATAGAAAAAAAAACCCACCACAGGTAAGTATACAATTATGGACGAGCACTGACGACACAGAGGTAGCTACAGCCGTAAACTACCGTACTGCGTCTGCTAGTATAGAGATGATAATGATATAAAAAATATATATATATATCACTACTGCAGGTATATATAATATAATGACGGACCTGCTGGACACTGTCAGCAGACTCCTAAACTACTAGTATGAAGAAGATAGAAAAAAAACCCACCACAGGTAGGTATACAATTATGGACGAGCACTGACGACACAGAGGTAGCTACAGCCGTGGACTACCGTACTGCGTCTGCTAGTATAGAGATGATAATGATATAAAAAATATATATATATATCCGTACTGCAGGTATATATAATATAATGACGGACCTGCTGGACACTGTCAGCAGACTCCTAAACTACTAGTATGAAGAAGATAGAAAAAAAAAACCCCACCACAGGTAGGTATACAATTATGGACGAGCACTGACGACACAGAGGTAGCTACAGCCGTGGACTACCGTACTGCGTCTGCTAGTATAGAGATGATAATGATATAAAAAATATATATATATCACTACTGCAGGTATATATAATATAATGACGGACCTGCTGGACACTGTCAGCAGACTCCTAAACTACTAGTATGAAGAAGATAGAAAAAAAAACCCACCACAGGTAGGTATACAATTATGGACGAGCACTGACGACACAGAGGTAGCTACAGCCGTGGACTACCGTACTGCGTCTGCTAGTATAGAGATGATAATGATATAAAATATATATATATATCACTAATGCAGGTATATATATAATATAATGACGGACCTGCAGGACACTGTCAGCAGACTCCTAAACTACTAGTATGAAGAAGATAGAAAAAAAAACCCCACCACAGGTAGGTATACAATTATGGACGAGCACTGACGACACAGAGGTAGCTACAGCCGTGGACTACCGTACTGCGTCTGCTAGTATAGAGATGATAATGATATAAAATATATATATATATATATATATATATATATATATATATATATCACTACTGCAGGTATATATAATATAATGACGGACCTGCTGAACACTGTCAGCAGACTCCTAAACTACTAGTATGAAGAAGATAGAAAAAAAACCCCCACCACAGGTAGGTATACAATTATGGATGAGCACTGACGACACAGAGGTAGCTACAGCCGTGGACTACCATACTGCGTCTGCTAGTATAGAGATGATAATGATATAAAAAATATATATATATATCACTACTGCAGGTATATATAATATAATGACGGACCTGCTGGACACTGTCAGCAGACTCCTAAACTACTAGTATGAAGAAGATAGAAAAAAAAACCCACCACAGGTAAGTATACAATTATGGACGAGCACTGACGACACAGAGGTAGCTACAGCCGTAAACTACCGTACTGCGTCTGCTAGTATAGAGATGATAATGATATAAAAAATATATATATATCACTACTGCAGGTATATATAATATAATGACGGACCTACTGGACACTGTCAGCAGACTCCTAAACTACTAGTATGAAGAAGATAGAAAAAAAACCCCACCATAGGTAGGTATACAATTATGGACGAGCACTGACGACACAGAGGTAGCTACAGCCGTGGACTACCGTACTGCGTCTGCTAGTATAGAGATGATAATGATATAAAAAATATATATATATCACTACTGCAGGTATATATATCATATAATGACGGACCTGCTGGACACTGTCAGCAGACTCCTAAACTACTAGTATGAAGAAGATAGAAAAAAAAACCCCACCACAGGTAGGTATACAATTATGGACGAGCACTGACGACACAGAGGTAGCTACAGCCGTGGACTACCGTACTGCGTCTGCTAGTATAGAGATGATAATGATATAAAATATATATATATATCACTACTGCAGGTATATATAATATAATGACGGACCTGCTGGACACTGTCAGCAGACTCCTAAACTACTAGTATGAAGAAGATAGAAAAAAAAACCCACCACAGGTAGGTATACAATTATGGACGAGCACTGACGACACAGAGGTAGCTACAGCCGTGGACTACCGTACTGCGTCTGCTAGTATAGAGATGATAATGATATAAAAAATATATATATATCACTACTGCAGGTATATATAATATAATGACGGACCTGCTGGACACTGTCAGCAGACTCATAAACTACTAGTATGAAGAAGATAGAAAAAACTCCCCCACCACAGGTAGGTATACAATTATGGACGAGCACTGACGACACAGAGGTAGCTACAGCCGTGGACTACCGTACTGCGTCTGCTAGTATAGAGATGATAATGATATAAAAAATATATATATATCACTACTGCAGGTATATATAATATAATGACGGACCTGCTGGACACTGTCAGCAGACTCCTAAACTATAAGTATGAAGAAGATAGAAAAAAAAAACCCACCACAGGTAGGTATACAATTATGGACGAGCACTGACGACACAGAGGTAGCTACAGCCGTGGACTACCGTACTGCGTCTGCTAGTATAGAGATGATAATGATATAAAATATATATATATATATATCACTACTGCAGGTATATATAATATAATGACGGACCTGCTGGACACTGTCAGCAGACTCCTAAACTACTAGTATGAAGAAGATAGAAAAAAAAACCCCACCACAGGTAGGTATACAATTATGGACGAGCACTGACGACACAGAGGTAGCTACAGCCGTGGACTACCGTACTGCGTCTGCTAGTATAGAGATGATAATGATATAAAAAATATATATATATCACTACTGCAGGTATATATAATATAATGACGGACATGCTGGACACTGTCAGCAGACTCCTAAACTACTAGTATGAAGAAAATAAAAAAAAAACCCCACCACAGGTAGGTATACAATTATGGACGAGCACTGACGACACAGAGGTAGCTACAGCCGTGGACTACCGTACTGCGTCTGCTAGTATAGAGATGATAATGATATAAAAAATATATATATATCACTACTGCAGGTATATATATAATATAATGACGGACCTGCTGGACACTGTCAGCAGACTCCTAAACTACTAGTATGAAGAAGATAGAAAAAAAAACCCCACCACAGGTAGGTATACAATTATGGATGAGCACTGACGACACAGAGGTAGCTACAGCCGTGGACTACCGTACTGCGTCTGCTAGTATAGAGATGATAATGATATAAAATATATATATATATATCACTACTGCAGGTATATATAATATAATGACGGACCTGCTGAACACTGTCAGCAGACTCCTAAACTACTAGTATGAAGAAGATAGAAAAAAAAAACCACCACAGGTAGGTATACAATTATGGACGAGCACTGACGACACAGAGGTAGCTACAGCCGTGGACTACCGTACTGCGTCTGCTAGTATAGAGATGATAATGATATAAAAAATATATATATATCACTACTGCAGGTATATATAATATAATGACGGACCTGCTGGACACTGTCAGCAGACTCCTAAACTACTAGTATGAAGAAGATAGAAAAAAAAACCCACCACAGGTAGGTATACAATTATGGACGAGCACTGACGACACAGAGGTAGCTACAGCCGTGGACTACCGTATTGCGTCTGCTAGTATAGAGATGATAATGATATAAAATATATATATATATCACTACTGCAGGTATATATAATATAATGACGGACCTGCTGGACACTGTCAGCAGACTCCTAAACTACTAGTATGAAGAAGATAGAAAAAAAAACCCCACCACAGGTAGGTATACAATTATGGACGAGCACTGACGACACAGAGGTAGCTACAGCCGTGGACTACCGTACTGCGTCTGCTAGTATAGAGATGGTAATGATATAAAAAATATATATATATATATATCACTACTGCAGGTATATATAATATAATGACGGACCTGCTGGACACTGTCAGCAGACTCATAAACTACTAGTATGAAGAAGATAGAAAAAAAAAACCCACCACAGGTAGGTATACAATTATGGACGAGCACTGACGACACAGAGGTAGCTACAGCCATGGACTACCGTACTGCGTCTGCTAGTATAGAGATGATAATGATATAAAAAATATATATATATATATCACTACTGCAGTTATATATAATATAATGACGGACCTGCTGGACACTGTCAGCAGACTCCTAAACTACTAGTATGAAGAAGATAGAAAAAAAAAACCCACCACAGGTAGGTATACAATTATGGACGAGCACTGACGACACAGAGGTAGCTACAGCCGTGGACTACCGTACTGCGTCTGCTAGTATAGAGATGATAATGATATAAAATATATATATATATATCACTACTGCAGGTATATATAATATAATGACGGACCTGCTGGACACTGTCAGCAGACTCCTAAACTACTAGTATGAAGAAGATAGAAAAAAAAAACCCACCACAGGTAGGTATACAATTATGGACGAGCACTGACGACACAGAGGTAGCTACAGCCGTGGACTACCGTACTGCGTCTGCTAGTATAGAGATGATTATGATATAAAAAATATATATATATCACTACTGCAGGTATATATAATATAATGACGGACCTGCTGGACACTGTCAGCAGACTCATAAACTACTAGTATGAAGAAGATAGAACCCCCCCCTACCACAGGTAGGTATACAATTATGGACGAGCACTGACGACACAGAGGTAGCTACAGCCGTGGACTACCGTACTGCGTCTGCTAGTATAGAGATGATAATGATATAAAAAATATATATATATCACTACTGCAGGTATATATAATATAATGACGGACCTGCTGGACACTGTCAGCAGACTCCTAAACTACTAGTATGAAGAAAATAGAAAAAAAAAACCCACCACAGGTAGGTATACAATTATGGACGAGCACTGACGACACAGAGGTAGCTACAGCCGTGGACTACCGTACTGCGTCTGCTAGTATAGAGATGATAATGATATAAAAAATATATATATATCACTACTGCAGGTATATATAATATAATGACGGACCTGCTGGACACTGTCAGCAGACTCCTAAACTACTAGTATGAAGAAGATAGAAAAAAAAAACCCCACCACAGGTAGGTATACAATTATGGACGAGCACTGACGACACAGAGGTAGCTACAGCCGTGGACTACCGTACTGCGTCTGCTAGTATAGAGATGATAATGATATAAAAAATATATATATATCACTACTGCAGGTATATATATAATATAATGACGGACCTGCTGGACACTGTCAGCAGACTCCTAAACTACTAGTATGAAGAAGATAGAAAAAAAAACCCCACCACAGGTAGGTATACAATTATGGATGAGCACTGACGACACAGAGGTAGCTACAGCCGTGGACTACCGTACTGCGTCTGCTAGTATAGAGATGATAATGATATAAAATATATATATATATATCACTACTGCAGGTATATATAATATAATGACGGACCTGCTGAACACTGTCAGCAGACTCCTAAACTACTAGTATGAAGAAGATAGAAAAAAAAAACCCACCACAGGTAGGTATACAATTATGGACGAGCACTGACGACACAGAGGTAGCTACAGCCATGGACTACCGTACTGCGTCTGCTAGTATAGAGATGATAATGATATAAAAAATATATATATATCACTACTGCAGTTATATATAATATAATGACGGACCTGCTGGACACTGTCAGCAGACTCCTAAACTACTAGTATGAAGAAGATAGAAAAAAAAAACCCACCACAGGTAGGTATACAATTATGGACGAGCACTGACGACACAGAGGTAGCTACAGCCGTGGACTACCGTACTGCGTCTGCTAGTATAGAGATGATAATGATATAAAAAAAATATATATATCACTACTGCAGGTATATATAATATAATGACGGACCTGCTGGACACTGTCAGCAGACTCCTAAACTACTAGTATGAAGAAGATAGAAAAAAAAACCCCACCACAGGTAGGTATACAATTATGGACGAGCACTGACGACACAGAGGTAGCTACAGCCGTGGACTACCGTACTGCGTCTGCTAGTATAGAGATGATAATGATATAAAAAATATATATATATCACTACTGCAGGTATATATAATATAATGACGGACCTGCTGGACACTGTCAGCAGACTCATAAACTACTAGTATGAAGAAGATAGAAAAAAAAACCCCACCACAGGTAGGTATACAATTATGGACGAGCACTGACGACACAGAGGTAGCTACAGCCATGGACTACCGTACTGCGTCTGCTAGTATAGAGATGATAATGATATAAAAAATATATATATATCACTACTGCAGTTATATATAATATAATGACGGACCTGCTGGACACTGTCAGCAGACTCCTAAACTACTAGTATGAAGAAGATAGAAAAAAAAAACCCACCACAGGTAGGTATACAATTATGGACGAGCACTGACGACACAGAGGTAGCTACAGCCGTGGACTACCGTACTGCATCTGCTAGTATAGAGATGATAATGATATAAAAAATATATATATATCACTACTGCAGGTATATATAATATAATGACGGACCTGCTGGACACTGTCAGCAGACTCCTAAACTACTAGTATGAAGAAGATAGAAAAAAAAAACCCCACCACAGGTAGGTATACAATTATGGACGAGCACTGACGACACAGAGGTAGCTACAGCCGTGGACTACCGTACTGCGTCTGCTAGTATAGAGATGATAATGATATAAAAAATATATATATATCACTACTGCAGGTATATATAATATAATGACGGACCTGCTGGACACTGTCAGCAGACTCCTAAACTACTAGTATGAAGAAGATAGAAAAAAAAACCCCACCACAGGAAGGTATACAATTATGGACGAGCACTGACGACACAGAGGTAGCTACAGCCGTGGACTACCGTACTGCGTCTGCTAGTATAGAGATGATAATGATATAAAATATATATATATATATCACTACTGCAGGTATATATATAATATAATGACGGACCAGCTGGACACTGTCAGCAGACTCCTAAACTACTAGTATGAAGAAGATAGAAAAAAAAAACCCCACCACAGGTAGGTATACAATTATGGACGAGCACTGACGACACAGAGGTAGCCACAGCCGTGGACTACCGTACTGCGTCTGCTAATATAGAGATGATAAAGATGATAGAGATGAACAAAAAAAATATAACACTACTGCAGGTAAATATTTATATAATATAATGAATGACGGACCTGCTGGACACTGTCAGCAGAATGCGTTTATAGAATAAAAAAAAAAAACACCACAGGAGTGTTTAACTTTTTCAGGCAGACAATATACTGGTGGTCACTGGTCAGTCACACTGGCAGCAAAAGTGTGCACTGTACTCCTCCTATAACTGCACCCCAGTCTCCCCCACAATTCAGCTGTGTGAGCAGTGAGCACTCAGCACAGTCAGATATACATAGATATATCATGCAGCACACTGAGGCTGAGCACAGATATGGTATGGAGCGTTTTTTTCAGGCAGAGAACGGATTAAAAAAAAACTAGCAAAACTCTGCACTGACTGTACTCCTCCTAACAGCTCTCCCCAATCCTCCCCACAATAAGCTAAGCAGCAATCAGATCAACTAACTACTAACAGTAACTATAAACGGAGAGGACACCAGCCACGTCCTCTCCCTATCAATCTCAATGCACGTGTGAAAATGGCGGCGACGCGCGGCTCCTTATATAGAATCCGAGTCTCGCGATAGAATACGAGCCTCGCGAGAATCCGACAGCGGGATGATGACGTTCGGGCGCGCTCGGGTTAGCCTAGCAAGGCGGGAAGATCCTAGTCTGCCTCGGACCCGTGTAAAAAGGCTGAAGTTCGGGGGGGTTCGGATTCCGAGGAACCGAACCCGCTCATCTCTACCAGCTAGATGAGATTTGTGCCATACAGTAGATTTCTGGTTAGTAATTTAGTGTTTGATCATTAGCAGTTTCCTCCTAATATAAGATAATGCATCTTGATCGACCAATATACCAACAAATGTAGTAATATGATATTACAGTAGTGTGCCAACATCTTGCTGCAGGACACATGGGCCCTCATTCCGAGTTGGTCGCTAAGTTTTTCGTTCGCACAACCTATTCGTAAAGTTGCGTTAATGTAGTAAATTTGCGAACATCCGCCCCCAACGTATTTTTGCTCATTCGTACGCAGTATTACACAAAGTGGGCGTACGCCAAATGACATCGCAACAATGCGAAAACATCGCAGCAATGCGAAACCATCGCATTAACACATACTTCATCGTAAAAATACTAATTTGTAGTAGATTTACACATTTATCATTAAAAGTGCACACTTTTGCGGACAAACGCACCACAATGGGTTTTTTTTACTATTAAGTGGAATAACACCTTTCAATTAAAAGTCCACAAGCCCTCCTCAATTACGAATCCAATTAGTGAAATGATTTGTAATGTTCATGATCAATTAAGTCTTTTTAAAATACCTGAAGAACACTTTGTAGCCATAATTGTACATCCACATTTATTTTTTTGAACTATAAATATAGATGTTTGAAATGTGCTTGGTCTAATGTTTTTTTTTGTTTTTTTGAGTACAGTTTTAGTATGTGAATGAAGGTGTTTGCATGTTTATTTAGACAATAACAACATATGTATTTATAAATTTTTAAACAAACTTACGTTAGATGTATGAAATGTTTAAGGTAATAAATGTCTGATAGGCAATCTGCTGTTCCTTTATTGCATTAATAAATAATAAACACCCGCTTAACTTGAAAAAATGTTTTTTTTTATTTTTTGTTGTTTATTTTATAATAATACAAACATAAAATTTTTGTTTTTTTTTAATCAAAAATTAATTCAATGTTTGCAGCTGGTCAACAAGACCCAGCAAGTCCTGTAGATGTTGCCTCATGTTGCCCAGAATGGACGCAAGAGATGTTGGATCTCCAACGGCAACATCTGAAATTAAGAGACAACATAAACATTAATAACTTACTCACATTACTTATTATACAAGCAAGGCACAAAGCACACTTTAATGCAGGCATGTCCAAACTGCATCCCTCAAGCTGGTGTGAAACTACATATACCAGCATGCCTTGACACAGTTTTGGGGCCAGGGAATGCCAAAGCTGTGTCAGGGCATGCTGGGATGTGTAGTTTCTCAACAGTTGTAGGTCCGCAGTTTGGACAGGCCTGCTTAATGGCAAAGTTACTACATCATGGCTGTTTTATGGTACAATCATTAGCAGAACAACACACAAGCCTGCTCATGTTTTTTTTTTTTTTTTTTAACAGTTTACAAGACCATGGGGTACATTTACTACTATGTGAGTTCTATTTAAGATGGAGCGTTGCCCATAGCAAACAACCAAAAATAAGAATATTATCTTGGAGAAGTGGTTCCACAATTTTAAAGTATAATCTTATTGGTTGCTATGGGCGACATCCCATGTTAAAGATAACTACCATCTTCGTCAATGTTACACCATGTTGGCATTCATTCACATCTGGTGTGATATTTTTGGTTTTTTTATGTGTTTGGTCCTGCATCATCACACTGCATATCAACATCTTCAGAAGGACAACATGTCCTAGCATGCCCACACTCCCTGAAAGCTGCCCTTACTAAATAAGGTCAAACAGGTTTGACTTTATCCAATAATCATTTTGTGAGTGTAACTTTCACACCACAAATCATTGTGTCATTAGGCTGCCTAACAAAGTGAAGCATGTGATTTGTAAGTGCAAATATTAAGAATACACAGGCACAAGTGTAAAAGACCAACAACATACTAAACTCCACTCAGGTCTAACTGTTTCCCAGAAAACCTAACACATATAAACCCTGTTGTCCTGGCAACCCTGTCGAACTAATGAGTGTCGACCTAGAGTGGACACACAAAACATTGCACAGATAAACACTGTACATATAATGACACTCACAAAAATGTAAATGCAACATGTAGACCATGAAGAATAACACAAAAATTTGTCCTTGGTACAAGAATTCCAACAGTACAACACTGCATGTTTTGTCATTGTAAGTGTAAGTAGGTAATCATTATTTTTAACATGTTAAAACACTTACTTTCCTCTGCAACATGATGGTTCCCAGATATCTCATCAGGGGCTTCTTCTGCCCATTCACTGGGTGGGGAAGGCGGCTGGATGGGGGAAGGCGGCTGGATGGGGGAAGGAGGAGGGATTGGGGAAGGAGGAGGGATTGGGGAAGGAGGAGGGATGGGGGAAGGAGGCTGGATGGGGGAAGGAGGCTGGATTGGGGATGTAATTTCAGAGGGTGGGTCTGATTGAGAGGGCGAGGGGGGTGGAGAGAAAGTTAAGCCAATAGAGGGTGAGGGGGGCTGAGAAGGAGAGTTGGAAGTTGAAGGAGAAGGGGTATGGGAAGGAGGAGAAGGGGTCACAGAAAGAGATGGAGAGGTGGGCTGAGAAGGGGAGTGGAAAGTGGAGTGGGCCTGGGAAGCTGATGGTGCCTGGGAAGCTGAGGGGGCCTGGGAAGCTGAGGTGGACTGGGAAGCTGAGGGGGACTAGGAAGGGGAGGGGGACTGGGAAGGGGAGTGGGAGTGAGAAGGGGAGGGGGACTGGGAAGGGGAAGGGGGCTGAGAGGTCTGCTGTTGTTGTCGTCCTATAATGATATTATTTGCAAAATTTAGTTAGCATGTTAAATTACATACTAAACAATTAGAAATTTCACTGTTCTGTTCCATGTAAAAGACAGTGGTTTTTTTTATTGTAAAAAACACATTTTAAAATACTCTTCATGTTGCCCACAGCAAACAAAATGAGTCCAAACTATTATATTGAAACGTATTCCTTAATCTATTCCATTGAGTCATATTGATTGGTCTAGGCAACATCACCAGATCACTATTCAAGGCACCTTATTATATAGACAGCACTGATCAAGTTTTTGGGTACAGTTTCCTGCCTGGTTATTAATTCTGGAAAACATGCACTTGTTTGGTGACACTTTGCTACAGTCAGTACTGTTTGCCCTAACCACACACACTGTCCTATTTTTAAAAAATGGTCACTCAGTGTTGCAATTAGCCTACCACTTAGTGTAAATTTGCACAATTTATGCTAATAATCTTATGTAATGTAACTTACTGCGTGCATGCATTGCCCGTATTTGCTGGCGGATCTCCGCCAACAGCTCTGGAGTCCTCCTGCGGAGATCACTCCACCTCCTCTCTAGTTGGATGATTGTCCGCCTGCTGCGGACGCGAGTCCGCAGCAGGCGGCGGACCTCCGCGTAGGCCTCGCGCTTAACCCGATTTGGAATGAAGCGCCCAACGCGGCCTACGCGGCGGTCCATCACCGCAACCAGGACGCGGAGCTCCCGCCTGGTGAAAGGTGCAGCACGCATCATGGCAATGGCGTTTCCCTTATTTGGGCATATATTTATAGTGTCTGATAGCATGTGATTGGTCCAAAATCTATGTTGTCATTTCTAATAACTTTATTGATCTTTGCAATGCTGTGAAGAGCAGAGTGTTATTTCGCACGAGCGGAAATACGCATTCGCAGAAGCAAAATTTTTTACATTAAAAAAAAAATATTTTTATTAATAAAAAAAGCACAAACACAGACACAGAGACACACAGTTTTGACTAAATTTCAATACATATCTGTGTACTCACCACAGTTTGTGTGATTATTCAGCTGGACAGTCACAAAGTGGGCAACATTCAGTTTCATTTGTTTGTGTGTTTGTTTAAATAATCAGGATTTTAGGATAGAAAACAAATAAGGACACTATTTAGCAACATCACAGTTTTATTATTTCTAACAAAAAATTGTAAGCTTAACGTGTTAACGGATTTTTAGTATAATAAATATTACACATTCCAACACACCAAAAGCATTACACAATGACCTTACAATATCCAACAAAATTACAACATTAGAAATAATACATAAGCATACTGTGCTTTTAATTTGGTTAAAAAAGAAAATATAAAAACACTATACCTGAAATATTCCGCAACAATGCTTGCCCTGACTTGGCTCCCCCTCCGTGTAACACTCCCCCCACCGAAGTGTCGAACAACCCCTGGCTCCTCATCAGGCAATTCCTCTGTCTGAGGAAGCTCTACGCTACTCCTTACCGCGATATTGTGTAGTATAGCGCACAGGACCACTATTTTACTTGCCATCTCCGGCGAATACATGATGTCGCCACCAGTGCGGTGGAGCACACGAAACCGCCCTTTAAGGACCCCAATTGTGCGCTCCACCAGCTGCCTAGTGGCAGTAAGCGCGGAGTTAAATGCCGTCTGTGGTCCTGGCCTGGGATTACGGTAAGGAGTCATGAGCCAGGGGGTGCAAGGATATCCACGGTCTCCTGTTTGATGATAAACCAAAATTAGAAAGAGTATATTTTGCAAAACAATTATCTTTTTGCCAGAAAAATGTGGACCAACTCACCCAATAACCACATGTCTGCTCGTTGACTTGATCTTAATCTGTGCCATATCCCTGATTGTCTAATGACATATGCATCATGGGAGCTTCCAGTAAACTTTGCATTCAGGGAAAGGATCTGGAGGGATGGCCCACAAACAACCATTACATTTAGAGAATGAAACAGTTTCCTGTTTCGAAAAATTTCTTCATTATGTCTTGGTGGCTGAATAGCTACATGTGTGCCATCCACAACCCCAATAACATGTGGGAAGCGACTACCACCTTCCTCAAATTGCCGCTTCACCACATCTAGGGCACCAACATCCAAAGGCATATCAATAAATTGCTTCACACGCTTTAGGAAAGCCTGGCAGACACGCCGCAGGACCTTACTGAACTGGCCCTGCGACATGCCAACCAGGTCTCCTACCACATGCTGATAAGACCCTGAAGCCAAAAAATGTAACACAGCAAGGAATTGTGTCAATGGTGGTATTGCTGAAGGATACCGAATTGAAGACTCCAGATCACTCTCTATTATGGAGAGAGTGTCTAGGATTAGATGTGGTGGCAGCCTGTATCTACGCACAACCACATCATCTGGCATCCCAAAAAGTAGGACACGGGGTCGGAAAATTGGTGGCCTAGCACGCCTCCGTTGCCTTGGTTGATGAGGAGCCGGTTGTGGTTGTGGGGCTGGCGGTTGGGGTGGGAGTGCTGGCGTGGGTTGGGGAGGTAGGGCTTCGGCTGCAATAAATATTGACATCACACACTTATAAAAAAAAAACAGATATGTTGAATAAGACAAAAACTAAGTACAAAAAATATACAACCAATAAATTTAAAAAAAAGGGGGTGTCAACTTACTGCAGGAGCGTAAGACATATTTTCTGGGTTCAATTCAGGAACAAAATTAAAATTAACACAAAAAAGAAAACCAAAAATAAGTTTTTTTTGAAAGCTACATATGTCAAATTGTAATTTATCAAAAATTTAACAATTAAAAACTCAGAGCATCAAACACATCACAAACACCTACTAAAAAATTATGACTAATTGGTTAAAAAAATTTAAAAAAAACACACAAAAAGTTAGCCCTTTAGTAGCTAGTCCAGGCAAGAACAGCACTACTTTGCTGATCAATCCTGGTAAAAAACATAACATTTATTATCAAGATGGAAAACAAACATAATCAAAACACTTTGAACAAACACAAACAGGCACCAACACAGGCCAAGGGAACTTACCTGATCCAAAAGAAAGAAACGACAAATTGGTGTTATATAGCACACTAATTGGAAATAATATAATAGGGTTACGTCACCCAAACAAATTCGCCTACAAGAGAACAAAAATGACAGTAAAAAACAACATACAGACCATTAACACAAACAGGCACCAACACAGGCCAAGGGAACTTACCTGATCCAAAAGAAAGAAACGACAAATTGGTGTTATATAGCACACTAATTGGAAATAATATAATAGGGTTACGTCACCCAAACAAATTCGCCTACAAGAGAACAAAAATGACAGTAAAAAACAACATACAGACCATTAACACAAACAGGCACCAACACAGGCCAAGGGAACTTACCTGATCCAAAAGAAAGAAACGACAAATTGGTGTTATATAGCACACTAATTGGAAATAATATAATAGGGTTACGTCACCCAAACAAATTCGCCTACAAGAGAACAAAAATGACAGTAAAAAACAACATACAGACCATTAACACAAACAGGCACCAACACAGGCCAAGGGAACTTACCTGATCCAAAAGAAAGAAACGACAAATTGGTGTTATATAGCACACTAATTGGAAATAATATAATAGGGTTACGTCACCCAAACAAATTCGCCTACAAGAGAACAAAAATGACAGTAAAAAACAACATACAGACCATTAACACAAACAGGCACCAACACAGGCCAAGGGAACTTACCTGATCCAAAAGAAAGAAACGACAAATTGGTGTTATATAGCACACTAATTGGAAATAATATAATAGGGTTACGTCACCCAAACAAATTCGCCTACAAGAGAACAAAAAGACAGTAAAAGCACTGAAGCACAGGTTTATTGGCAAAAATGGACTAGCAAAATATATATGTGTTAAAAAGAATAACAAACAATCAACATAAAATAAAAACTTTTTAAAAAAAAAGGAACAACAAGACGAATTCCTGAATACTCACAAACGTAAATTCTCAGACAAAATGCAACACTGTCTATATTCTAAACGCGAAAAAAAGGACAAATGTATGCTTGACAATTACTCACTCTGAAAATTCCAATAGCACCTTCACGCACAGGCCAACAAACTCCACAGTGAAAGACGAACTCCAAACTACCTACACTTACAGCGTGCAAAGTAGGCCCTTAAATAAGCAGTGCAATCATTAACCAGATTAACATACTGTACACCTGTGTGAATTAACGCGACGCACGTAGGTATAAATAAGCACACACCTCGGCGTACACACGTCATCGCAAACATGGCTTCTCGTGAGCAAATAGCAGCCGAGATGGACCGCATTGCAGAGCAGCAGATGGCATTGGCGAAAAAACGCCTAGATTGCCAAAGGCGCATGTTGGAATACGCCTCTGCGGATGGTGAAGAGGCAGGACCTAGTACTCTGCAAATGTCTGCTTCTGAACCCCAACAATTGAGTGTGGCTACCCTGCCACACACACATAGTGACCAAACTGAGGGAGAATTGGCTTTAGCCACACAAACACAACAGACAGAAGCTGCTAGTGAGGAGGAAGATGGTGTTGACCAACAAGAAGAAACCTCACAGGCTACCTCCAGACGGAAGAAAAGACAGCCTGCATTCACTAAGAGGGAGTTGCGTGTCTTGGTCACGCAGGCCATGTCCAAAATACATAGAGGCCCAAAAAACATGGGGGCTGCTTTAAAAGATCTGGAGAGACATCACAAAATCTGTGAATGAAGTTGGCTCTGTCGTCAGAACATCGCAGGAAGTGAGACGACGGTAAGTGCATCTTGGCAGT